>NC_051189.1:20776037-21085442 GCF_015220075.1 Falco rusticolus | reverse complement strand
GGAGGAATGCGCTGAACCTACAGGCCATTGCTTTTTATCAACTATTTATTACTTTACAGCATAAATGCTGTACAAATTTATTAAGTATTTTTCAGGCAATCTAATAGACTTCAAACACCATGCCAGCTGAATATTGGGTGTTTTGAACAACATGTATTGTAGATGTACACTACGAAGTTGAATGTCATTGACTGACTCCTGATTTCCATAGATAGACGGAAAGAAAATATTGGAAATTTCTGGAAATTAAATTATAATAGCATTAAATACAATTGTGTTGTTCAAAGACAGAGAAAAATGAATCCATAACCAAATCTGGCTTTGGAAATGGGCTGTCACAGCAGCAAGATAGTGCCTTCTTTGGGGGGGTTTCTTTCCTTTCTTCCCAATAAAATTTCCTCACCACTAAGTGCTGTGTGCCAGTGCTGTTAGGACTCATAGCCTTTCCCTACATCATTCCAGTACACGTTGCAGAAAGATGTAGGGACTAGATTAGATGGCCTACTTTCCAAAACTTCAAAATCCTGAACTAAGAAAAGCTGCAGGAGACAGACCGAATGCTTGAATAAAATACCAAGAGGTCCTACAAGAGACTGAAAGTCACATTTAATTGATAGTTGGAGACTCTCAAATAACACACTGATGACTATAAGACAATTGACTAGAGGAGACCAGGAAAAGCAGAGTGAACTCCTCATTTGGAAAAAAAAGTTTATCCTTCTATTTTCAGTATCTGTGATTACAGTGTTGGTGAATTTATAGCAGTCTGTCCAAGATGAATAATTCTGAACAATATCATTTTGCCATTTATTTCGTCTGTCACTTTGAGGGAAAGTTGTTACAGGGTTGCAGCCAACTCAGATATTTATTTATTTCCTTTGAGAGGTAAGGAGAAAAAACACGAAGAACAAGACAGTGAAGAGAAAAAGAGAAACATGTTGTCATCCTCATTGACTTCCTGGTAAGACTGATTCAGCAGCAGCCAACAGCAACATCATTCCCCCAGGGCGGTAGGAGTGCCCTGCCTCTCTTTGCTTTGCATCGTGTAGGTGTCCAAACAGTGCACCAAAGAAGATCATACAAACAACTACCCAAAGAGATACCCACTGTCAATTTACACAGCTGGAACATAAATGCCAACACCTGCTCTCAGTCTGGCAGCCAGGAAAATGTCCTAATTAAACCCGTGCTCACTAGTCTTTCCAGAGCAACCTACCAACTCCCTTTCTTTATCATTATCACTGATGCCTACACTTCTGCAATTTATTTTAAAACAGCTAAGCAGTTTTGTATTGCAAATGGCACTTTACAGAAACTGTTGAATTATAAAAACCTTTTCCACCTCATATATTGTCATGTAGGTAAAAGCCAAAAGTAGGCACAGGAGCACTGGGATGACCCAACTTGTTGGGACAGCAGTCTTCCATGGACTGCATCTATCTGGGGTCCACAGGCAGCTTAGGACTGTTTTCCAGAAACAGACACCCATAGTTCTAACCAGTAGCATTAGCATAAACTGAAATACATGTAATAAACATCCTATTATAACAGTTATGTCAGATTTCTGTTATTCCCAGGCTTAGGTAATAAGGAAAGCCACTTCATTCCAAGGGAGCAAATCAGAGCAACATTTGGTGTCCACTGTTTACGTGTAAAGGAATTACAGGATTTCCCGCAAGGAAGATGAAAATCTCCATCTGAAACTGGTGTGAAAATGGATTCAGTTAACTTTCCCGACAACATGAGGATGCTTAAACCATACAAGGAGCTTGGAAAATTATTATCTGACTTCAACCTCAACCTTTCAGCACAAACTCAAAGGGAAATCAAGACAGGCACCAAGAAAACAATCGCTTTCATCACCTGAATCCCATTCTTTTTGATCCATATGCTCTGTGGTTTTCATTGCCTGAAAACACCCGTTATGAAAGATCTACAAGGAGACAGAAACAACTGCAATGTTATTGTTCTTCTAAATGTTAGCTTTAGAATAAGAAGAAAAATGGTGCCAGAAACAAAGAGAAAGCCATCACCTATATCTTTGCATATTTAAGGCCCAGAAAAAGAGTTGTAGAACATTCCCTAATTAAAGAAGGTAAGCCATTAAAAATAAAATATGTAAGTAAAACAGGAAGAAATAAAAGTTGGATAGTAGAATCTGAATATACGAGGTGACAGAAGTAATTACGTTGCTCTATATATCTTATATAGAAAAATATTTAAGTAGTTCTCACATGCAAAACCCATTGTATACTGAAATGAAATTGCAACAGATCAGATTACTTATATTTTGTAATTGTTTTGTACTTTAAAATCTATTGAGCCTGGATAGAGAAGGAAGAAATTTGGAAAATAAAAAATGAGTGACAAACAATTCAGACAAGTTGCTGTTTTCAGGTGTTTCCTCCTTTTTTTTTTTTGCCTTTTTTACCCTAACATGGTCAATTAAAAATGAATGTAACCCAAATCCACTCTGCAATTCCAAGTCTTTTGAAAAAATGCCATTTCAATGTGAGAAGAATAAATGCTGTTGCCATTGCAGCAATGCCCCTTCAGATTTTTTTCCCCACCATTATCTTGAAAGCTTTAAATGACTGTCTTTGGAAAAAGAGAGGAGAGGTATTTTTAAATGCAGCAAATGGATGGGGGTTTTAAACAGTAATATAAAAGCTGTATGTAATAAATATTGTGGACTAAAATGAGCATGCAGAGCTTCCCACTGCATCTACACATGACGAACTAAATCTGTTTGTTGTACTCCTTTCTGTTTAGGAGCCTCCAAAGAATTGGGTAAGATACGAGAGGAGAGGAGGCTATTCCTTTACTCTTTGGCATTCTCTGTCTATGCAAAGGGCAGAGCAGCCAAGCTCTGCTACATATTACTCTGAAAATATCCCACAAACAGTACATAAAAGCCCCATATTTTGGTCAAATATTCTAGATACATACATGCAAGTACAGAATTAGACCAGTGGAAATTAACTAAAGAGTTACAGATGGCCCTGTATATAAAGCAGTACAATATAAGAGAGGCCATCTGGAAATATGTTTTGTCCTTAACCACTTTTTTTTTTAAAAAAAATCTCCTTTCTACTTTCCTTTTCTAGTTGCAATTGTTCACTGTGCAATGAAAATGTGCTTGGTTTAGTTTCAAAAAAAAAAAAAAAAAGAGGACTTGAGCTATACACCTGCCAAAGTCAGGAATCTGAAGTAGAGGTGCACGCTAAATATTGAGGAAGTCAATGCTTTAAACATCAAAATTACGTGGTGATACTTGGGATTTGTCTTGGGGGTAACAGCTAGAGACTAAATCTTTACTGGGTTTGCATTACAGCAAAAAGTTACATACTTAGCAAAGAACTTGCTCGGGAAACAAGCAGATATCCTTTGAGTGAGATGCATATAACTACCGTTGCTGTCTCCAATGGGAACAACAATTTAATGTGAGCATTAACCCAGCTCGTAAAAATTGTGTTACAATCCTATGGCATTTTTGCCACCAGACTCAGGAGAGAAATTGTGGATCAAACAAAAGTAGTGAAACTCTCTTGTACTGCCACCACTCATAGCAAAGCAGCACCTGTGCGGCATAGTGGGGTAAAATTAGGTAACCACTAGTGTGGAGGTACCCACCCTCCTGAGAAAGAGGAGACTTCTGATCCCAAGACTGTCATCCTGAAGGTGCCCTTCTTCAAGTGATGAAAAGATACTTTGCATGTATCATGAAAATATACTTGCATGTATCATGAAAAGATACTTTGCAGAGTTCAGTGATTTCTCACATGGATTAAGGGTCTTCAGGTGTATGATATTTTCAATGAAAAGTAAACCCTATTTAATTAGCTTTCACTTTCAGAGAAATGCCTTGCGATGAAACGTTACAGTATATTTTTCCTATCCTGAAGTATGGGAATATGTCCCTTTAGCATAAATGTCCCATTAGCAACACTGTATGTGGTATGTTTTAGATTAAATTTCCAGGCTAATATGTTATGGCCCTGGACAAATAAAACCAAAATAAATTATATCCATCTTTCTATAAATTCCATTATAGCTTAATTGCAAGACTTTTTCTTTTTCCTTTTTTTTTTTTTTTTAATTTGCCATTTTTTAAATATCCAAATTGCTTGCACGTGCTGTTTCCCTTCTGCTCCTCCTCCTTCTCCCCTCTCTGAGCCAAGAGAGGCTGGCAAATTGTCATCATGATACATGAAAAAGGGGAGCAACTTGGTGAGCTTAAATTTTTTCTGAGTTAATATATCTGCAGCCCACAATTACCAGTGTTACATATGTAACACCAAAATTATACACTGCATTTGTCTTATGTCCTTCTGCATTACGTTTATGTTCACGTTTATCCATCACACATAACACGGAGAAAGGCTACAGTGTGTTCTTCTGTGCTAACAAATCAGTGGTTTTTCCTCACATGGGACAAACAAGATAGAATTAACAGCATTATTTGTTGTTTTTTGTGAGACACACGCACTGCTAGTATATCAGGTCAAGTGCTCTGTAACCTGCTTATCAGCAGTTACCACTAGATACAGTTTAAGAGAACAATTCAAAAATGGTTTTGATTGATTGCAACAAACTGGCAGTATAATTGCACTCAAGCCATTAGGAATCCAATTGAACTCTGATCGAGTACTTCATTACTGCTGCTCTTTTCACAAGGGCACACCATCCCAAGTAATATTTTATATGTTATAAAAGGTTAGGTTTGAAAAATTAGCATTACAAATGTCACATTTACTTCCAGCTGGAAATGTGCAACAATGTGTGACAATACTGAATAAAATGTTGAAACATGTTTTCCTTTTGTTTTACTTTACTCATTTTTGTAATACAACACTGGTTACTGGAAAATGCCTTACAGCTTTATTCAAAACACATGTTCAAAGATCTGAATGAAAAAAGCTTTGACTCTCTCTGGAACATCTAACCGATATATCATTTGTGTGCTTCAAATTTTTTTCTTACTGTCAAGAACACTTTTATGTCTTTAAGATTTATTTAAACTAGTTTATTATATAATGAAGCTTGTCAGATCATAAGAACAAAGTCAAACAATATGCTCTATATCAAAGTATAACATTTAACATATAGATTTAAGTATACATATCAAGTACAATGCAATCAAGCAGGTTTTAATCTGAAAATGCAAATGGTTCAGATTATTAAAGCCACATCTGTCCTTTGAAGCATAATTTAGGCTGTTTATCAAAAAGTTATGTGTAATTATATTGTTCCCTCCCATCAAACATATTTTAGCCATGGATTTCTTAGTCTGAAAACCTTTAGGTTTAACCCCAGGGCCAAAATTTCACAGCCTAAACCACTAACTAAAATATAAACACAAACATAAATTTGAAAATGTATATAATCCTTTCTAGTCTACAATCTATTACGTTAGGACAGTAATTTTGATTACATTAATCTCATGGTGATAACAGACTTGCATAAACTACCAAGTATTAAAACTGAGTTTTCATATTTCTTTTTATATATTTGTAAATATACATTGCTTTGGCATATCCTGCTACTGTGCAGAAGCCTATCTGAGGCAATATAAAAGGTGGGACTTAAGTTTCTTTTGCTTTGAACAACAGTGTCAATTTTAAACATAGACTCCTTGTTGCTTAAGTGGAAAACGCTCCTAAAATTTATAATATATATTTAATAATATATATTTCAAAATTACCTGCCTCTTAGAATGCCTCTGTTAACAAGGTAGAGGATGGACACTTCAATTTATAAAACTACTGTAAAGATTTGAATAATTTGCGAAGTAAAGTATTTCTTGTATTGATCAAGTTAAATGTAAATTCTTGCAAAGATCAACAAGTGATTGTCTCCACTGTAAACAGGATGTACCTGCAGATTTAAACTCTAAATTATAAATAAAATCTGTCGTGCAAGCAATCCATTAATCCTGTCTTAAATACATGGGAAAAACTTATCAATGGGGATCTATACTGCTTAAGTTACTACACACAGATCTACCAAATGTGCATTCAGAGTAGTAATCGTTCTCATTACATGCAAAACTACAAGTAAAACATTTGTGCTTTAAGACACATTAAAAAATGCCTTCTTCTGCACAAAAGAAGGAGGTTTTATGAGTTCCTGGAAATCTGAGTGTTATATTTAGTTCTTGTGAGTCTAGTAAAAACCAACATGCTACACAATTGGTGCTCGTTAAAACAGAGTTTCAGAAGTTAAAATGTTGCAATGGCTATATAGATTAAAACCATCAACTTCTTTAATATGCTTAATTTTGAAAGTCACAGACCACACATTAAAGTGTTTCTTTACTCTGTATTTAAGAAATAGTCACTCAGGTGCTCACCTGTTGGTACTTCCAAAAAGAGAGAGATACCTCAGTGCTCTTTGATTTTTTGGGATCTAGACTCACAATGACAATTTGTACATCTACATCAAATATCCACAGGGCACCCAAATGTGTAACAAAGTGCAAGGCATTAATTTAATTATGATTCATCCTTTTTCCCTAGTCCCATACAGAAAAGTGCTATTCCTTGCAACAAAGTACTGAGGTGTTGCATTTGAGGTTCAGAGGGCAGGATTCTCATTCAGGACAAAGCTCCTCATCTTTCTAGAAATATTTCTTCTTTATTTTATGGAGAAAGAATGGTTTGAAAGAGGAAGCAAAGCAGCACTAAAAAAGCATTACTTCATCATACCCTAATTTGGCTGGCTGTTTTGAAATGTATATGTAGTCCCACTAAGCAAATGGAATAACTTTTAAAATAGACACCAATAGTAATTCTTTTTTCACAATGCAGACATTGTTTGATGGAATTTATACACCGCGGGTGGCTTGTTAGATAAACAATAGAAAAACAAGTACAGTATTACAATGTCTATTTATAATACTATTTTGGAAAGCTGAAAGCAACAACCAAGGGTTTAGGTGTTTTTACGATATTGTAATATATTATAAAAATATAACTGTCTGAAATTATCCCAATTTAGATCAATAATTTTTCCAGATGATAAGCAAAATAAAAGAGCACAAGTAGTATAGCTATAGCCACCCACAGCCTTTCAGGCCCATGGTCTTCTTATGTGTTACTGGAAACTAGGCAAGGTTCACAGCAGGCTCAGAAGGTTAACAAATCAGGCTCCGATGGGCCAAGAAAGATCACAGAGACAACGTCTTTTTAACTGTTTATATCGGTTACATGATAATAAACTGTTCCACATGAAGTTAATAAATGTTACCCCAGTGGCAGATACACAGACAACCATATTTGCTAGAATAAACAATGTTAGGACAAAGGGAGTTTGAGTTTGGTGGAGGAGGACAGAAAGATTAATGCAATAATCCTTCCTCAGTATTTCCTTGATTTTTAGTCTTAAATCTCAATCTGAATGTCTTTTAACACTTCTTTATGCGTAAGATTCTTGTTTTTTCATTCTAACTGAGTTTAAGTATCTATATGTTGGAATCAGAAGCACTTGCATTCTCTGCAACATTTCTCCAAAAGCAAAAATAAAGCATTTGGTCCTGATCCAAAGAAGGTCTTAGGCATCTAAAACAGGATCAGTTTGTCCTGAGGTACCTGAATCCAAAATTGTGAGCTACGTTAGCCCTGCTTAGCAGCCATTAACCTTGAAAACTTCCCTGGCTTTCACCTGACAGCTCCTCAGCCATGTGAAGTTCTCCACTTTGTCACTAGCAGAGCTCCCTGTGCCTCATGAGCTCCCTATTTGTCTCCTACGTAAGCTCAGCAGAAATCTGGAAAAAGGGCAAAACACACTGAAATGTCTCTTAAGAAAATAATCATAGCACTGAGTGCAGAAAAACTTCAGAGAAGCTGGGGACACATCCACTTGGAGACAAGTGTGGTAGCACTTTCCTCTAGTTTGTCTGTATGCCACCTGCACAAAAAATAGGACAGGGAGATTCTAGATCTTCACCCAGAGTCAAGCTTTGTTGAAGCAAAGGTCGTTTTTCAGTAAAGAATTCACAAATCAAAGGACAGGATAAGGAAGAAAGAGCCTGACTCTGAAGCTCAGCATCTGGTTCAAGAGTGCCTCTTTGGTTTTGCTCCAGGAGCAGCTTTTGTCTAGCAACTACTGTAACCAGCCACATTAAGCAGAAATTGTCTTACTCATTTCCCAAATATATAGATGCACTCTTTTTTTTTGTGGCACAGACATTAAAGAAATTTTTAAAAAACCTGGCCCCTAGACTATGCTTCCTGGAGGTCCCTAACAACCTCCCCTCCCTTTCAGTAACCTCCTGTGTAATTACTCACAGTAATTCCCAGAGAAAATCCAACTTGCTTCAATGGTTCAAATTATTTCTTGCTCCCCAAATCAAACATAAGGACAATAATTTAAGGCAATGCTTTTTATCTTGCCTGCAGGTAAATTATCATGTACACTTAGCAGTTCAGTGAGTACTTTCCTCTGCTGACAAGGACCTCATCTTCATGATAAGAACAGAGAAAGGCTATTCAGGCACTAAAACTGTGCACCATCAGCGCCCAGAAAACACCCACTCAAAGTATCTCTTCGATAAGGAGAGACTTCCTTCCACTCAAATTCCCAGATCCCACATATCCTTCTCAGTCTTTTCAAGTCAAGAACTTCAACAATTTAAGTTTACTAAGACGACAATCACATAAATGGCAGGCCCTACCACAAATGAGAGTAAACAATTAATGAAGTAATTTGTCTAGTCTTTCATCAATTATGGTCAGGCATAAATTGAGGACAGAAATGAGAAGCTGGTTTATAGCAAGCAGATTTCTGGAACACTCTTCCACAAGAACAGCAGGCGGGTGGGGGTTGGGGGGGGGCGGGGAAGTTCTATGTATATTAAAATAAAACATGATCTAATTATTAAACAGACAAGGTGACACCCTGTAATTGCATGGGGCTGAAGCTAGTGATGGAGGAGGTCTCTTCCAGACACGTTACTCCTGTTATAGGTCCAGACAAACAAGCTGTAAAGTCTCTCTCCTCTTCCCCAAAGAACACCTAGCCAGATTATCCATCTTTCAGTGGATCTTAGATGTTCTAGAAAATTACCATCAGCTGAATTACTGAGAAAGGTACAGATAAATAGAAGCTGAAATACAGATGGGGTTATGCTGTAACACTGTGCCTAACCTCCTGGTAAAAAACATGGCTTTGTTATACTGAAGAAGCCTATATGGGAAAGCCATAGCCCTGTTAACATAAAAAACGAGCTGAAAAGCCAGACTGGACAAAAATCCAATTGTCAAGATGTGGCTGTCTGCAGTGGCCCAAGTTTCTCACTTACAGTTGCATAACAGGCTTTCTGGGCTGCAGTATTCTTGGCAGCCTGAGCAAGAACAGAGACTGTTCAAGTTACACAACTGCAACGTCATTAGTGGCTTCTGAAGAGTGTGCCCAGAGCTGCCCGAGTAAGCTAGCATTATACTAAAACATAAGCTGCTAGATACAATCTTCCCTGCTGTGTACACAAGTCAGAACCATATCGAGGGGTTCCTGCTCCAGCGTGTACCGGCAGGAGCACTGCCGTGCCTGCCCTGGTGCAGGGCTACCAGCCACCCCGCGTGCCTGCCCACCTGCCCAGTCACTACCATCTTTCAAGAGCTGAGAGCATGAAGAAGCATTACTCACTCATTTTCATTTTTCATTTTTTGCAAGGCCAAAGGACTTCTGCAGAGACGGGTACATTCAAATGCCAGTTACGCCAGAGCAAATCTGAAGCCGAGTCTGTTATTCTTCCTTTTCACTGAGCAGCTTATGCTCTGATGCATGCCGAGTTTTTCTGTCCCTCACTGACTTTTAGGTAAGGCCTTTGACTTTGTGACTGTGCTTGCTTTCTCGTTTGCTACGTTCTCTTGCTGTACTGATCAGCTTTCCTGATCACACCAATTTACCTCAGAAATCAGACTTAAGTCACTCACCTTAAAGCACACTAAAACCATTTATTCAGACACCCACTCAGCCATCATTTGAAGCACTACCAGGGAGCAATTTCCTGAGTGAGGGGAGGACATTCTTTAAAGCACTCAGTAGTACTAACACTAGTATGTAAAACCATGAACTGCTATTTGCAGTCCTGTTTCTCTACTGTTATATTATCAAATATACTAACAATTTTTTTATATAACAGCACCTCATGGTCAATTCAAGGTTGTGTTTTTAAAATAATCAATCACTACATGAACTACAATATTAACTGCAGTCCCCGGTTAGAACTCTGGTGGTTTTGGTACTGCCCCAAAGCATCAGAGAACTGAACTAAAAGTTGTCTTTGGTTATCTCTGTTTTTTTCCCCTTTCTTTTTCTTTTTTTACTGCAGCAGTTCATCCCTAAGGAGTAATTACATAATATATGAGATGAAAA
The DNA here is from genome assembly GCF_015220075.1 of Falco rusticolus. Taxonomy (NCBI): domain Eukaryota; kingdom Metazoa; phylum Chordata; class Aves; order Falconiformes; family Falconidae; genus Falco; species Falco rusticolus. Next base: position 21,075,065 of record NC_051189.1, on the reverse strand, counting down.
TATCAAATGATTTTTTAATAAAGCAAAATTTTAAAAGTAATCTTGACTTTTTTTAAAAAAAATAGGCATGTCATGCTTTTGCCTAGGCATGTACCCTTTTAATCATCTAAGGGTCTTAATAGCCTCAGGACAGGATTTTTCCTATCGACTTTAATCATGGTTGTACAGTATTAAAGAAAAATAGAAGGTGTCTGAGCTATGAAGAACACAGAGATGACAAGTGAAGTTAAACATATAGCACTGGTACGAGCATCTGTGAGATGTCTAACATTCCTGCTGCCAGAGTATGAGCTTGCCTTCTGACTTGTCTCCTCACTGGATAAAGCTGTAATGTCTGAATTCATCCCTAGTTTGGGAGTTAAGGCTACCCTTTCCCACTTTCCTGAAAATCAGTAACTTAGAAATATTCTAAAACCATCAAGGAACGTTTTGATCAAGTGGATGAGATTTTCAAAAAGAGAACTTTGAAGTGTCAAGTCCCATTGAATCATTTTCCGGCAGGAGGGGTTGCCTCATTCGGAAAGCCAGCCCCTCTTACAGCGTCTTGGAGAACCACCCCAAACTGAACACAGTCAAAATGCCAAGATTTAATATTTACTTCCACACGCGCGCACACACACACACCCCCCACCCCCCACCCCGGGGTTTTTTTCCTTTTCTTTACCTCTTCTAATTGTTTGGTCAGGAACCCCACAGTAAATCCAGTGCTTCCCATTACTCCTCTCCTGCCATGTCACTAAAAATCTACATTCTAGAGAGAGAAGGCATAAGGCATTTCACTTAGACATTTGTGGTTTCTGAAATCACTGACGTAAGGGAAAACATTTTCACTTAAAGTAGTCAAAATGATAACTGACTTTTCACTTATGCTGACCAAATCTATTATATGCCACTCAATCACTGGTATCTATAATTCTTAATTAGCATCTACACAATAAAATAGCTCAGTTCAGAAGTGTATTAATTACTGTTTTATGACTCTGCTTCCTATTATCCTGGATGTATGGCAGCAACCATAAAAAACCCAGCCTCTTCCAGAACAAAGGGGCAGTATGTGTTATGTGTGATTCGTGAAAATTTCATTAATATTTAAGTTCGTGTGGTTTAGAGGAGCAGAAGGGAATGAGCTGTTTGTTCTTACTTCATGCTCAGAGGATTTAGCTCAATTTTCAGGACAGTACAAATCTCACAGAGTGATAGGACAGAAAATCTGCTTTGTATATATCCTTTCATTTATATTGCGAGCCACGAACCAAAATGAAACCACGGAAAATATGTCAGTTCAGGCACCTCTCTCCAAAATTCAGGGTACTGATACAGAAGTCTAATGGGTGAGAAATCAAAGACAACACTCTTCCTTTGAACCACCAGCATTTGATAGAGAACAATCATCTACCATATTCTTTGTATTTAATGTTTTTTTCCCTTTTTTAATGATGCTGCAGTTCAAAGGACAGGGTGTTAATAAACCAGCATTTGCTATAATATCTCTTCTGACGTGTCATTTGAGACAAAGTTTAGAAATATAATCTATCTGAATGAACTGGCTGCAAGCTGAAACTAGAAATAAGGTTTCGCATAGTCTTTTATTTCAGAGACCTCTCTAGGGCAAAGTGCACGACTATAGCTCAAAGGAAAAACAAAAGCAGCAGGAAGATGAAATACTGAAAGATAAAAAACCCCAAAACTTGCACAGCAGCGAGATCTACATAGAAATTTTTAAGCAGAAAATGTAAGTTTTTTCTGCACACATTACTAACACACATGTAAAGATTTTTAACTTCAAATTAAAAAAAAAAGCAGTGCCCTGGGATTCCCCAGGTTCAGACCCACTCTGCAGCTCTGGCTGGCGGAGCGAATCCCCCTGCACACCTTCCTGGGAGGAAAACCCATCGGCAGCAATAGGCAGGTTGTGCTCTGAGTGAGTGCAGAGCACGCAGGAGAGATTCACATCCCTGAGATCAGAGGAGACCACAGCTGTAGTTTTTCAGTTAAGAGAGAAGGGCAGAAGTATCTTTGCCAGCTGTCTACTTCTCAAGCTGCTTTCTTCCTAAGGACTCATCTTTTATAGAAGATGCAATGACATTATACAGAGAGTATCAACAGTGTAATGAAAATATTTGAATTGCCAAATATTTCGTCTTATGATTATGCAGCAAACTTACCGAAGGAAAAAAAAAGCTTCAGAATAAGAAAGAGTAAGGTGATCACTTTGACTGCAAAATTAGGTCAATTGAAATAAACTGGAATAAATTGAAATCAAACTGTTAATACGCAATCAGATTCATCTGCTTGTTGCCAAGAAAATTCAGGCTACTACTATAAAACAGTAGGCTGTGGAAGGAAACAGTGGGCTCTCACCTCCTGAGACAATAAACCACAGCAACCCCCCCCCAAAATTACCTCCACCTTTCCTGCAGTTTAGCAAGAGAAGAGAAACTGAGCAAAATACTGATGCTGATTTTAGTGAGACTAAGATTTCATTTTTCCTTTTCAGAAATGTCAAAGATTCATTGAATTTATGGTTGGAAAGGACATTTTCTATATCACAGGCCATTAAATTTCAACTCATTGCTGCTGGACTGAACCCAGTAATTTGTATTTGGCTAAAGCTTTTTGTTATAGACTAAAACCATCCTGTAAAAAGACACCCCATCCTGATCTTGATAAACCAAGAGATCTCACTGGCTGTTTCTCCCAGATGTTTTTCTCTAATCTGAATTTATAAGACTTCAGTTTCTAGACACTAGTCTTCTTTATGCTTGAAAAAGATGCTCATTAGCACTTCATATTTTCTCCTCAGGGCCATCCTATATATGGAAACCAAATAATCTCTGAAGGTTTCTTTTCTCCTACGAGCTAGAAGGGCTGAACTTTAAAATACTCCTAAAATGTAGGACTGTACTGTACATCTTCTCTGTTCGATGCTTTTACTACATTCTGAAGTCCAGGACTGATTTCACTCATGCATAGTAATTTTGAAATTATTTTGGATGCCCATTGAAAATGATTAATAGCTGTGCTGGTTTTGGCTGGGATGGAGTTAATCTTCACAGTAGCTGGTACGGGGCTGTATTTTGAATTTGTGCTAGAAACTGTTATTAATACAGGGATGCTTTCGTTACTGCTGAGCAGCACTTACACAGCGCCAGGGGCTGTCCTGCTTCTCCCACCACCGCACCAGTGGGTAGCTGGGGCTGCACAAGAAGCTGGGAAGGGACACAGCCAGGACAGCAGACCCCAACTGACCAAAGGGACATTCCATACCGTATGACAACGTGCTCAGCATATAAAGCTGGTGGCAGAATGAAGAACCGGGGGACGTTTGGAGTTACGGTATTTTGTCTTCCCAAGTAACTGCTACATATGACAGAGCCCTGCTTTCCTGGCGATGGATGAACACCTGCCTGCCCATGGGAAGTGGTGAATGAATTCCTTGTTTTGCTTTGCTTGTGTGTAACTTTTGCTCTACCTATTAAACTGTCTTTGTCTCAGCCCATGAGTTTTCTCACTCTTCTGATTTTCTCCCCCATCCTACTGGAGGGCAGTGAGCGAGCGGCTGTGTGGGGCTCAGTTGCCAGCTAGGGTTAAACCATGACAGTCTTTTTGGACTTCTAATTAGTATTTGTGCATTTATCCTCTAAACATTTCTAATCATCTGTGATTCCTCACTAATGACAACTTTTTGAGGCTTGTCACTTAAGCACTTCTTAATCCATTTAACTGTGCAAGTTAATGGTATTTTACAAATACTAAATTTAAATGAAAATATGTGGTAAATCAGATACCTCTAGCAAGCCGAAGGTTTTACTGTGCAAATTTTTGTAAGTCTGAAAAATACTTGTTATAAACTTCAAATACACAAGCTGAAATAGTTTTATTCTCTGATTTCTACACCTCTGTCAAAAATAAACTCATGTAGGAATTTGCCGTCTTCTTAGTGAGAGATACAATGCTAAAAATGTTACCTTTGGCTCGTTATTCTTCTTAAACCACGTGCGTAATTTTCAGTCAACTGAAACACCATTCAGGTTCATGAAATATGTATAAACATTATTACACCAATACACATGACATAACAAAAGAAAGTATTCTAAATATATCTATTTTGAAATTAGTTTACTTCTGGTGAGACATGGAGATGAAATTTGGTATTAAAACGACAAATAAGAGGAGAAACATTTTTTCGTCATATACCAGGAGAATTTCTATAATTTGTATATAGTTAATATATATAAGTATATAATGTTTTCTTTAATACCTGTCCTCACACAGGCCTTTTCAGTTTTCTAAGTTTTGAAATTTGACTCCTGTTTTGATTTCAAAATACTTTTTTTCTTTGCTGATAGAAATTATTCCTCAAAAGAATTCTTCCATCAAGTCTAAATGGTAACACATACTGAAGTTTTCAGAAGTTAGATACACAGACAAATAACATGAGAAAGAGGCAGTCTTAACAGGAAACAAACCTGAAATGATCTCTGTGTTAAAAGGTTGGAGGAATAATCACATTACCAAAGATCTCTTTCAGACAGAGTGATTGACAAAGTATAATCTGGGTACAGCCAGATTGTCTGCTCTGCCATACATGTGCATACCTGTTATGTTTTGCTAAACATTAAGGGCTACTTTCCACTTATATGAAATACAAAACCTACCGAACAAAGCAGTAAATCCTTTATACGTTAATAAAATCCTACTGTGTGACTTAGAAAAACTGAAAATTTATTTTTCTTCATTTATTGTTCTAAACTGTCAGTTAAGGTTACAAATACCTAAAAGCCAGATTCTTATCACAAGACAAGCACAGGGGTAAATCTGCAATCAATAACCCTACCAATCCAAAATGGATGAATCAATAATAGCCCATCTCCTCTCAAATCAGAAGAAATCAATTGATATGAAAAGAAAGTTAGTAGTTCCATTTACAGGTGAAACACAGCTTAGATCAAAAAAGATAGCTCATATTGGTTTGAGTTCAAAATAATAGCTGGGTGTTTTCATGAAACATTTGATCTTACTCGTTAATGTTTCTACAGTATCTGATGGCAATATGCTGCTCAAAGACTCAGTTTTCATTCATTATTACTGTTATTATGATTACTATTACTATTATAATTCCTCATACCACTATTATATCCAGATGCCTCAGCGAATACCCTTCAGTTATTCACTTGTTCCGTGTATAGGTTGCTCCTGCTCTTCTACAGAGCATCTGTAGAAATTTTGTTATTGAACAAACAGCAACTTCAAACTTTTCCCAAGATACTACAGTCAAGGGTTTACATGAACTCAGAGCCTCATCCTGTAAACACATTAGGTAAAAGGAAGATTTCACTACTTCACGCACTGTCCCTAATTTCAACATCATGATTTAAGGTCTTTGTATGGTCAACTCAGCCCTTTGGGTGCTGTTCTTTATTTTGCATTGCACAAAAATAAGTCAATAACTATTTCAAATCCCTTACAGCCTAAGGGAGGTAACATAAGGATGAAAGAGAAATTGGTGTGAGAAATGTTTTGCAGATTTCTACATGCATTATTTTGGTTGAGAAGGCAGTAATATCTTCTGAAGAGAAATCAGATGTGCCAATATGTAACTCAGGATCTGTCAAGGAGAAACTGAAAGGATGAGGTCTGCCACTTCCCATCTCTAGCTAATGTCAGGTTCTGCAACCTCAACAGTAGGACAGCTGTCACTGGTTTAAGAAGACGCAGGGAACTTTCTTCCCTGCAAATGAATCAATCAGGAGGAGGACACTGGTGGGTATCTCACAAGACTGGTCTTTAAAGGTCTATGAGACTGTGAGTATGTACTGCCATATTTGCATTCTCCTTTTACATGAACTCCTCTTACGTGCTTGTCACACAAACACAACAAAACTGGCAGCAGTTGCAGTATCAGTTCGTCGATGGAAACATCCCAGAGGAAGTACATTAGGGTACACTGGTAAGTTTAAGTCTTTCCTACCTCTGGCTTGTGCAACAAATTGTAAAACCAAAACTTTCTCCACCAAAAAACCCCCAACAAAACCCCCAACGAAATCATAATTATAAAAGACGGCAGCAAGGAAACATTTAAGTAGAATGGTTATCTTACATAATGCGGTTCACCTTATACAAAACTCCCTCGTTATTACACACTCAGACGTGCTTTGTTGCATATGGCAGAAATGTCCCTCCACAACAAACCAGCTTAGTGTGAAGGTCCCAAACACCTCCCTCTTCCTGAGCATGTCCCATCTCAGTCCACATTTAGGGCAAGAAGGAAATTTTACATAGGTAAATGTAAATTACTTACAAAGAGAACGGCTGATGTTGAAATAAATGGTTGCCCTGCAGGTCCTTTGCTAGCTCTGGCCAGGGAGGTTTTGGAAAAGAAGGGGAGTTGCTACACTTTTACTTGCATTGCCCTTCAGTAAAGCCTGAAGATCTCCCTTCTTTGGTTGGTGTCTTAGAAAAAGAAGAAGTTTCTCCACACTTAGCTTCCTTGCCAATCTTCTCTGAGGAAAAATTCCTATCTAGCAACAGATCTAGAGATTAGTTCAATTCTGTGCATGTGAAGGAATACTATTACTGTGTTTTCCGATAGCAATTCCTAGAACACTGTCTGTAGACTCCCCCCAAAATAAAAGAGCCCCCTGAAAGTTTCCTTTATTCTGTAATTCCCATTTAAAGACATAATCAGTATCTTATGTCAGAAGTGACTGGCACAGAGTGGACTCTTACGCCACAATCTGAAGATTATAGCTTAAATACTCCCAGTAATAAAAATGGAGACCAATATTGTATTAACAGAATTATTTCTAAATAAGTTCTTTCCAAAGCTTTCTGTCAACCATTTAAAACAGTATTTTGGGGTCACCCATGACCCATATTTCTTTAGCTGTGTCACATGCATGTATCTTCCTTCTGTCTTTTTTAAACCTTATAATGTAAGATTTAACCCTGTGGAGAAGACAAGAAGCAATGCAGCAAATGGTATGTTACACCTTTTCCAATGTGATTGCTTTTAAGCCCTACTGCATTCTGTTTAATATTTTAAGCAGATGACTGCTGTGATAAAAAAAATAATGAATGTCTGATTGGGAACAAATTTGGATTTGTGACTGTAAGATAACATATAGCGAACACTATGGAAAGCACACCAGGCAGTCAGTCAGTCCTGATGATTGCAAACTAACTTCGGAACATCTTTTTGAATTGAGAGCTTATTTGGGAAATGGCAGAGAAAGGACTTAAGCACATAAACTGCTGAAGGCCTCTTGGTGCGGATCCTGTCCCATCCCCCACCTTATTTGTAGTTATTTACACAAACAGCTCCCCCACTTGGTAGCTGAAAACAAAGTGATCTCTACACATGCCTCTAGCAGCTGAGGACTAAAGCTCATTTCACCTTTCCATCATCCATACTTTTATTCATTCAAAAGTGTCCACAGTTGAAGTCTTTTAAGTTGATTGAAACTATTCCTTCAAAACAATAGCCCAAACAATAAAACTGTGGCCACCACAGCAGCTGGATTTCCAGCTCACCCCAAACTAGCAGTCTAAATAGGAAGGCTTCAGTGAATGTAGAGTTTGCAGGGTTAGGCAATCATGGAAAACAGGTGGACTGGGTGGCTGTTAGCGACTTCATGGTAGTATTTTTCGAAAAGCTCTTTAAAAGGACTGACTGTCATCTCTGCATGGCAGAGGCAAGTCATCAGGTCAGTCTTCCACTGAGAGCACACCAGAGGAGCTTTGTTGACTTCTGTGGAGCTACATTATTCTGTACAATGGGAAACGAGTCTTGCATTGGAGAGTTACACAGAGAGTAACGTGCTGGCTCCTTTTGCAGTAGGCAGGAAAACCTACACTGCTTTCTCATCATTTTATGGCATGATATCAGGCACACCTGATGTTTTGTGGCACTCAGTTTGCAGAACTCAGAAACTGATTTAGTCACTTTGACTTAACATTTCTAATTACTTTCCTAACAACTAGATCTCCAACCCCCCCCCCCCCCCCCAATATAGAAAGTTCTAGACTTGCTTCCAACCATTAACACAGACTTTGTGGCCAAACAGGGCATCAGTAGCACTTACATGATTGTGTTCATTTAAAAAAATATGTTCTTGTTTACAATAAGCCACATTCTGGATATCAGAAGTCAGTTGGAGAAATATAATGAGACAAAAAACATTTTATTTCGAGCCACAGATGTTTAGCTTTTGCCTTGCTTATATCTTATGAAGAACACGACAGGCTTGCTAGGTGCAGAGCTAAGATCAGACATGCTCTACACGCCTTTGTAGTACAGAAGTTAGATTTTGTTAGATGAAAGAGGTCTTGCTGCTTTCAGAAATGCAGTAAACCCAGTAAAAACGAATTCCATACCGGGAATTATTCCTCACAAGGTAACTTTTCACAATTTATTTCTTTCCAAGATAATTTGTAAAGGCTCCAGCCCTCCTAGTCCACAGAGTTTCAAATTGTGGTCATCTTGATGTTAACCATCCTCACGTCTTCTTAACTTCCTACCACAATAACTAGAAATTTCACATATAACTGGCTATATTTTTTTTTTTAAAGGCATTAAAGTTGTGTGAAAGATAGCTTACAAGGTACCATGCTGGTTTGTGGTTTGTTTTGTACAGATTTTGAGAAAAATATATGCACCTCTTTATGAATAAGAAACATCAACTGTTACTCACCTTAAAAGTCTTAGATTTCCATTTACATCAAAAAGTTGAGCCATAGCAAGGAGACCGAGCTTAGAGATTTTTGTTACTTAAACCTAAGAGGTTTTTGCTCCATAGTCAATACATATATAACAAAAGAACAATTGCATTTCTAAGTGAACATAAAAGGATAAAGTAAAGAAGAAACAAAATATAAACAGTGGATTTTTCTATAAATATTATGAAAGTATTTGGATTTATCTGAGAAGTATATACCAATTATCAGAACCCGATGCATCATCTCTATCACCTGCTTTCTTTTTCTACTTACAATAGATTTCGTAACTTTAAAAGAAAAAATGGGGGTTTTATCACTCAATGCTTTTCGAATTCCAAACCAATATATGAAAGCTGTACTTTTATTTTTTAATAAAGTAAAATTAACTTAATCTGAACATCCCCAGGGCAATAAGAATATTATTTTTCATAACTCAAAACTGATCCAACTGTTTCTCAGATTTTAAGAACTACCTTTAGATTTTAATTTGAAAATCCAAGCACTCCTCCTATTTTTAAATCCATTAATTACACTGTTTAGCCACATAATACTGCTGGCATGGAGCATCACTGTTAGGTTTTGAAACCGATATAATTTCAATATAATGTCACCTTCATTATCCATTCATTTTCCACAGTGCAGAATTCAAAGACGAGTGCAAGAATTTAAGAAAAAGATAAAAAAAAGAGAAGAATAGTTTTCAAGGGTTTGCCATCTCTCTAACGGTAAATACTGAGAAGTTCTGGAAAAAAACCCTTTTTTTCATTTTAGTCTTGTTAAGTAACAGCTTTAGCACAGACCCTTATTCATACCCCACGGTTCCAAATAAGTATTGATATTTTTCTAAGAAAGAAGTGGACTGTGGCTTCTACAGTGACAACCTGAAAGAAGTAAACACATGCCCCTGGTTACTACAGTTGACTTTCAAATGTCATCTCCAAAGCTGATGACTCCTCTTCTACCATCTAGTTTCTAATGTGGAGAGGTAAGAGGGAGAAGAGGAAGAATGACAATCTGTGCCACAACAAGAGAGTTGTTAAGCACAGTGCCACAGGAATTGTTTCTGCCTTTCATACTCAAGGTACACCAGCAGTAATGAATTACTTCTTGTCTGCAGGCAAAGTGAATGACTGGTATGAATCTCTGATGTGCATGTAGGACACTGAAGCCTGTTTAAGAACTTAGTTTTGCAATTTACAGAATATCTCTGTTAATTTCAAGGGGATATTAACACATGTAGATCATTGTAAAGATCATAGAATGACAACACAGGTACAAGAGGTGAGAAGGTCTCCATAGCACTCTGATTTCTTTAGTACAGCTTGAACTAGAAGGTGATATAAAGAACCCGCACTTATTTGTACCACTGCAGTGCTGGCCATCTCACACGGTGCGTTCAGCACCATCCCAAGCAGGACGGCGAGTGCTTACAGTACAGGTAGCATTCACTTTCTGTTATTTCTTGTGATACTTCCTGGCTTGTTTCATTACAGTAGTGTTCATGCAAATTAAAAATGCAGCCTTCTCACAAGCTATTCAAGCCTGTGATTCAGTCTGAGATTTGTTTCCACACTGTTTGTGTGCATGGCCTTTAGGCTTTTAGGTGTGTCTGTTTTTGTGGCTGTGCAAAATGACTCACCTGACGTCATGAACATAGACATTTCACTGTCTGCCTCCTTCTGGTCCTAACAGACACTACCTACATGAAAAAAACTGTTCCATACCTGTTTCAAGTGACAGGCAGCTTCTACCAATGCAGTGGAACAGTATGACTTTCACTAGCTGCAAGAGAAGAGCAGAGCCAGCTTCAGAGGAGCTGCTCACACCTTGCTTCACTATATTGGGCCGTGAACAATTCATGACAACTTTTTCATCTCATTTGATGAAGAAAGAAGATGAAAAAAGCAGGACAGTTGTAAATAAATCAAGATCTATTTTGAGATGGAACATCTTCTTTGACCCCAGTAGAGCCAGTCACAACATTGCTAGCACTTACAATGGGGACAGGATCAGAAGCCAATGCCAAGACAAAGCTGTCTTTCTCAAGTCAATGAACAGCAACCAATTTTTTATGACTAGATATGTAGGCAGTTGGGACTGCATCACATTCAAGGTGGTAAAAATCAGATACCTGAAGTCATGTTCCAACTCCAGAAGATTGCAACTATTCCTATTAATTTTAGACTTACAGGATGCACATGTGCACATTTGGCTTTTTTTTTTTTTTTTTTTTTAATATGACACCATTTATATGTCTAAATGTACCTACATTTAAGTAACTCTTTTTGAAACTTTTTCTCATTTAATATTTCAGTTCAGAATAAACCACCCGCCTTACCCATCACTTACATTTACTACCATCTGTATTTGCAGTCAAATAACAAGGATATACTACAAAGAGAACAAAATCACTTCCACTGCCCATTAAGGAAACTAAAATTAATTCCACTGATCTGCACTCGAGCATCTTTAATTAAAAGATCATAAGCATATAAGTGGCTTTGATTTCTTCTTCTAATGTCCTCCTCAATTATTTATTGTACTCACCTTCTCACATCTGTGCACATTTTTCTATTAGATGAATATAAAATATAAATGCTGTTGCACTTTTGAGTATTTCCAACCGCAGTACAAATGTTATTAACTCCTTATTCAACTTAGGCAAATATACATACCAGCCATACAAAGTGAGGCTATGTAATGGTAAGACAGACTGAACATGCAGAATATATCTACAAAGTCATCTGGGCTTGTGGATGGCTCTTTACCTACCTGATATGTGAATAACCACAAGAGAGCTTCTGCATTAGCTTTTATAACGGCTTGACTCTCCTGCTAATGATTCACTGTGCTAAAGCATAGCATGGGAGGTTTTCCCTCCATGTGAAAGTACGAATGAATGACCTTATGTCTTTAATAGGCATGAATACACCCTTCTGTGTCAGAGACCTCTAGAAAGAACCCACCAGTCTCTTAAACATCAATTAGAAGCAAGCCTACAATTGTATTTTGCTGCTTATATAATTTCCAGAAGATAAACAGCAGCTAAAACTTTCCTGTATATGTCTATTTACGTTGTGTATTGTAAACAACGATAGCTACAAAGCATTTGCATTATGTGCTATGCAATATAATGCCTTTATGCATTTCTTTCGTTTCCTTTCATAAGCATTTCTCCAATTTAATGCTATACAAGAGCACATATTTGTACATGTTACAGAATGTCTCATTTCTATTCTAAAGTAATAAATAAATAAATATATATTTAAATTGGTAATCACATTCACATCGCTGAAATGTTAATCCAGGACTGCAGTACATCTGTTCTATCACAGAAGATCTGAAAACCCTTACTAAGTAAAACCAGAGTCCTCAAGTGTACAAAGTTAATAGAGCAAAACCAGCTCACCACATTATTTATTATAAACAACCATCTTCTGAAGATGGTAAATCAATATCTATGTGCAAACAACAGTGTTCCATGGAAAACATTACAGAAAAGTGACCCTCGCTTTCATTACAGAAGGCTGAAAGTTTTTCTCCATCTCTCTTTTCAGTGTGGATAACTATTTAAAAGCACATGTGTGCTTGCATCTGCACAGAAGCTAAAAAACAAACCATGAAGGGTTTTGGATGGTAAATTACAGGGGACTTTCTAAATTAAGAGAGAATATCACTTAGTTTCTTTTCTTGGAGGGATGGGGTGGACAGAGAAGAGGAAGGAAGGATTTGCTTGTGTTCTGAAAAACAGGAAAAAATCTAGAAAATAGGGCTTGCTGTAGTTTCCTTACTTTCAGCAAGACTTAAAGCTTTAGCAAGGGCTAGGGACCACATACAACGATACTTTATTGACTAAAAATACCAAATCTTTCACTCACTTTATATCTCAGAATCACATGAAAAGAAGTAAAACTTATTGAATTCAAACACACGACCATCCCTTCAAATACAAGAATCCCATGATGAACACATTAACTTACTAAAGGTGTGCACAGAAATGCCCAAGAGTTCTTGACCACTCAGCGGTCAAGAAACTCAGTGCTGGGCATCATACTATTCTCCTGAATTGTTCAAGAGACAAAAAGCACCTTTCAGATATGACAACCACCATTAGATGCCCCAACTGCAACTTGGGAGTCCAAGAAAGGAGGACCAAATCATCACTTTTAGAATACCCGGTTGCACTCCTGGCACCGTAGCTCCAGAATGAGAGAGAAAACAGGAGAGCTGGTGCTCCTGCAACATGGCCTGTCATTTCTACGATCACAAGTAGTCTTTGAGCTAAATACACTACTAAGAAGACAGGACAGATAGGAAGACATGTTATTACTTCAGTCAGACTAGCCACAGGGAGAAAACCTACAATTCAGACTGCATTGCATAAAGCATTCCTTTTAAAACAAATGCATAAATAAAAGCAGAGATTATGAAGCATTCATTGCAAAGACTTTATATTCCCTAATTCACAAATTCTCCTCAGATGAAGACTTTCATCTCCCCCATGCAATAAGCAAAATTGATCTTTGGTATTTCAAAGGATGACTATTGGATTATATACCATTTTCCCCAGTGGAATGTCAGAAGAGGTTGCATGTTTGTTTTTTTTTTTTAACTGCTTTAAAAATTAAGCAAAACTGCATTAATTGGAACTGGATACATTGTAATTAGACTGATTAAATAGGACATTGACTATTATTTTGTTTTCTAGATTGGTTGTCTACCCGCTGGAAGTCTCCATATGTAATCTGAAAAGTACTGCTGTCCAGTGTCTTGAGATCAAAGTGAAGATCCAGTCCTTTTCCTTGGCCTTAAATGAGAGCCGCAACTTCCATGATATTACAACCAGTATTAGCCCTGTTTTCAAGATGAAGAAGTTACTCTGCATTGACCAAGATTGCAGTTACAATAGCAAGTGATATAGAAGTGAGTCTTGGATCAAAATGCATTCCCCCAAAAAGCTGTAAAACTTCCAGAAGTTCAGAAGGATAAAGATGGGATCCAAGCAAACCTTCCTGTAAATTTTACAGAGAAATTAAGAATAAATATGGGTATATATACAAAAAGATATCTTTTCTACTTTAAATCCCTCTTTTCCTACTTACCACATGTATTATGTGGTAAGATTATCTTTTTTTTTTCTTTTCACATGAAAGGATTAGTTGTGTAAACTGTAGAGCTTTTGCCCTGCTACACAACTGTTATATATTTTAGAGTAGCTTATTATTATCCCTGCATTTATTAACTATCTGTTTTGATGTGACAGATGATTACTTAGCAGTAACAAATGCCAAGTGGGCAGAAATCTAGTGAGTAAAGCTGAAAAAAGTACAGACGCCAGGACTGTACTGCAGTTCTGAAGCTTCTTTATTCTCAACCTTCAATCACTGCTTTTCACCCTGCCCAGGTGCCAATCTAAACCTAAAGTCCCTCCTGAAAGATGGTGTTTATTTACCACCTCCTCCATTTGTTTATAGAAGATGCTGATCTCAGGTCAGCAAAACTGCATTCCCCTGATGCCCTTTTTGCTTTTGTGCATATTCATCCACCCTAAAAATCTTCCTCCTTTGCCACTGCAGAACGTCCAAGCAGTAAATCTAGAAGGAGAAGGGGAGAACTGCATCTAAACAAGGATAAAAGAGAAGAGGAAATATGCTGGGCAAGAAGAGGCTCTGCAGCAAGGATAGCCTCATCTTCTGCTTCAGACACTCAGAAAGACCCTACACAGCAGCAGGAGATACTGTGCTCTTTACTGTAAATATCTTGACTGTAAAAGTAGAGCTTGCCGAGAAACTGTGAGGAACAACGTGCATGCTTCTAAGAGCCTCTATAATAATCCCTCCCATGATTTTCTCAGGATAAGTCTGCAATCATTTAAAGATATCCATTCTAAAAATCAGCGAGCCACAGGAAGACAGCCCCATTACCACCCATGATGTAGGCTGCTCCACGCCACCACTCAGTGTGACACACATTATATGCATGTAGTTGGGCTATCGTCCACACCCTGCTGCCAAGTTGAAAAATGCCCAATGCCAACATTTCACCATGCCAGTGGAAATACATTTCTTTGGCTGATTTCCACATTATGCAATCTCATAAAGTGGTTTAAATAGAGTTCAGGATAGTGGGGTCATTTAAGGAAGGTGATTGATTCTGCTGACACTGAAGATGAGAGAAGGGGGAAGAACAGATTTTTTTTTTTAAAAAAATAAGCATTTTGCTTGAAATCACTTACACATGTTTCAGGAGCTATTTCAAATGCAGACATCAATATAATTATTTTCTGTAACCGTTCACATTCATATAAATTTCAATACTGTATTTTTCACCGCTCAAAACTTCCTTGAAGTTAAACAGTTAGAAGTGTGAAATACATGAGCCCTGACTATGAATGATTAGTCAAATACACTAATTTATTTCTCAAATACATGAGATTAATTTCATACATTCTTTATGCTTTTATTAAGTCTCAGTTATTGACACTTTTTTTTTTTTTGGCCTGTACTCATATTATTATTTCTAAGGGATGGGCTTTAAGTGCCAACTCCTAAAGCCCAGGCAAGAAATTAAATTCTGATGAATGTATGGGGAAGTCAGCCTCTCCCGTATTTCTCCCTGCCTGCAGCTAGAGAGACAGCAGTAGAGCTAGTGCAGTTTACAACAGCCCTAACAAATACTGGTAGTTTCCCCAGGCCCTGTTGTGTTTTATATGCCCCCCCCAAAAAAAACCAACAACAACCCAATCCAAAATGCAGAAAGGACTTGGATGCCTGTGTGGCTGCCTCCATCCACCCCTCCTCCCTGCTCTGATGCAGGCTCCCGTGGGTCAGCGCTCCACTGCGGACGGGAGCAGGATTAGCCCCTTACCTACCAGCAGGCAAAGAGCAGCATTTTGTTAAAAGGGACTGAATTCACAGCCTAACGTCACTGGGGTAGTGTAAAGCAGCAACATGTCCAAAATTAAACACCGAATTTCAGAAAGAAAAAAAAAAAAAGAAAAAACCCCAAACATTTCACATCTCTCTCACAGGAGATTTTCCCAGCCTGCTCCTCACCTGCCCCAAAACCCCCATATTCTATCATTTCATTAACAAAGCCAAGGAGCTCACGCTGTGGCATCTCATCGGAGGGCACTGGAGTTAACAATGCGAGTGTGAGCTCCAGTGGCCATGGCAACAGTAGCTAATTCTTCTTCCCAATCAGGGTGGCAATTCTCTCCCATGGCTTGAATCAGTTACAAAACAAAATACTCTGAAAGACCTTTCAGAGCCAATAGCCTTGCAGCTAATCTGCTAATAGGAAATAATCTGCAGCTAATATACACATTCCAGGGCAGCAGTGTGTTTTCTTAATACTTTGTTACATGGGCCTCCTTCCAAAGAAAGCATAGCAAAGAATAGAAAACAGACATTCATTAAAAATAGTATAATACTACCTGGCCGCTATTAATGCCTGAAACGTGCTGCAACTTGCATGGCTCTTAAATAGTGATTTGGAGTGACAGCACTAGATAGACTGAATGCAATGCAATTAGATCAAAAAAGTTACATACAGTATTAGTTAGCAGCTAGTTCATGTGAAAAATCAGACTTGAAATGATTTCCACATTTCTCTCTTTTCATTTGGCCTTAATTAAAGGATCTGTTAACAAAAGCACTGAGTTAACAAGTATGTGCATCAGTAATAGACAGTCTAGATGGATACAAGAGAACAGATATTAATAAATACACACTTACAGCACACTCATCTAACTGTGTGATAAGAGTTTAGATGTACATTTTCTCTCACGGCTTAAACACGTAAGTAAACAGCAAACAGGCAGTGGGTGAGAAAGGACTGCTGAAAAACTAGTGATGAATCACCAAATTCTGCATCAGTCATGCCAGGAATACTTCAGAGCAAGGCTTAGCTTGAATATACTAAGGGTAGGACTGCACTTCTGAAAGCCCGAGTGTATTAGCTCTGGTCTGTTGTGGTACAAGTGCAGGCACAAAGGCAGGGCGAGCTTCAGCCTGCTTGGGATATACAAGTTGCCATCTTGTATATGTAATTAAAACAGAGATGCAGCACTGCTGTTGGATTAAGGAGAGAATTACACCTCCATCCTTAGCCAGTATACAATGCTGCTGATGGAGGCAGCTGTTACAGGAGATGACCCTTCCAGCTTCACAACCATCTTTGCTCACCACATCCAACCCAAACCACCACATCTGCACCACCAACGTAGTCCAAGTAAAAGTAAAAATCTCTCAATGCTCCGGTATATTTACACTTTTCTTTCTTCCCCCCTCCCCCTCCCCCACACTGGTAAACCCAAGGAGACCTGGTCATTTCAGGCCACTGCGCAGGTATCAAACAGAATTAAAAGACTGACTGCGGATCCTGCCAAAGACTGAGAAAGACAGGATTGGCTAATACATCATTCAGTGCTGTGCAATTGAATGTCTTCAAGTATTTGCTACAATTGTAAAGGCATCTCTCATATGGGCTACCAAAATGTTTCATTTCTAGCCCCTTCTGTTAACTTCTCAAACTTCCATTAATCAGGGTGACATTTCATAGATCTTCTCCTGTTCCCAAGATGACTACTCTTCACTGTAATTTTAAGCCGTACCACATAAACATTCTGTGTCTATATTTAATATAAAAGCTGTTTTCTTTTAAATGAAGAGAACAAGAAATACATCTCTACGTTATGATCTTAATTTGATTTTATTGAAAACTGCTTGAGTATTGAAATATGAAAAGGAAGGCAACTCAATGTAACAGGCAAACAATTTTAGCATCAACACTTTTCAAATGCTCAATTAAGAGCTAGGACAGAACCACCCAAGTCAAAGGCCTTTAAAAATGGCAGTTCTCCCAATAGAGCAATATATAAGGGATATAGTTTAAGTAGCATTCAGACCATTGCTAATTGGGAAAGAACTTCTCCACATCTGTGGCCACCTCCTTTACAGGGAATTGCTTTTGTTTCTAACTATCTCAAGATTTTGTGTTCTACAATCCATTTCTGATGTGCATGTCACTTGCCAGGTAAATCAGACGATTTATGAGAACCAGTGAAAATTGGTCACTTATAGATATGTGCCTAATGATTGACAGTGAGCTCCTCTTGCACTTGGCGGATTTATAAGGGCTGCTTCCTGCATGAGTTCTCTTTGAAGTCATCCAAGGAGCTCCTGCTGCATGCCCTGGGGCAGAAAGCTTCCAGGACAGGATCTTTTCACAAGGCAGCCCATTTCCCTGAAACAACCAGGAACTCTATCTCTGCACATCTGTAAAATCCAGCTGAAACAAGCTGAAATGCTGACAAGTTGCTGGGTGAGAGCAGGAGCAGAAATGACTCTACAGACATATATGAACACTCTTGTCTCCATAACTGCAAGAACAGGACTGCATAAAGCTGTGTTACAGTGTATACAAGCCCAATGCACAGTGATAAATCAATTTTGCTTGACCTTGCTCAGAACAAGTGGTTTTGCTGCTGATCTGCAGTTTGCATGTCAGCATTTTGCATTTGGTGGCAGCTGTTTCACAGAAATTGACAAACTGCACAATTTACCTTTTTTTGTTTGCTTATTTTATCCTGGTACTGAGGTTGAAACAGCCTGACTCATTCTGAGCACACTCTGCAGAAAGAATGGGATTTCAATAGTGGTCAGCACTAACCTACTTCTGCTCTCTAGCCATTGGCACAGTAAGTAAATGCTCCTTGATTTTGATGGAGAAACACAAACAGGTCATTGCTGAGGGCTCTTGAAATTCCACCAGAATCTCTAAACAGATCGAACATGCTGCAGTCTCACTGCTGTTTATCCCTGACAAACCCAGAGCATGTGATATCTGTTTATATATATATTTGAACGAGTTGCTTGAAAGGAAATTGTGCAAATAGGCACAAAGGAAAAAAAAACAAACCACCTTTTTATCCCATTTTGACTTTCCCCCAATTCTGGATGGTGATGGTTTGGTCCAGTAATGTTTGCCTCCACATTTCAGTTCCTGCATCCTCCCTGTCTCAGTGACAAAGAAAAAAAAAACCAAAACTGCCTGAGTCACTGTGTACTGCAAGTCTTTACTTGGTGATAGTTCTGAATATTGCCCATTTCTTAAAAGAAAACAGGAGACAGACAGAGTGAAGTAGAAAATAAAAGACGAAACCTTTAAAGTTAAATGATATTCATCATTGAAGACTGCTTTTATTTCTCTTTAAATCAGTTTTTATAATTTAAGTTGTCATGACAACATGATGCAACACTTCACTGCCATGACAATCTGACAACTTTCAAAAACAGCAAGTGCTGTTTTTACTCTGTTTTTCAATTGCTCCCAAGGAAACAAGCTGTTATTTACTTCTGTGACAAAACTCATACGATACCATAATGGATCCAATGTCAAGAAAAATTAAAGCATAGAATGGGGGAAACAGGGATGGAAAATGTGCTTTTGTGTACATAATTACTTTATAAAAAGTACATATTTTTTCCACTCTCTTATCCCGATTCACCACCGTAACTCTATTCAATTCCACCTATGAATTCACTGACTTTCTCCTCAGCCTGACCAGAACCGGTCCTTGATTAATCACAAGATCATTGATTCAAAACCAGCCTGTTTTCTTAGCAGCCGTTTTATTTGATGTTTTTATGCTTGGTTGCGTGTGTTTGGATACTACACAACAAACCAAAATAAATGAAGTCTCTGTGTGACCATAAGTTAACTCCACTGGAGTGATGTATTTGTAAATCCCATCAACTTATGTGAGAGTTGTGTCTAAACTCTACAGGGACGATAAATCCACTGGCTAACTCTCTTCTAGACAAAGCCAGGAAATGTTTCCAGACACTGGAGCTTGGTTATCTATATTATTCAGCTGTGGGAAAAAAAATCACTGGGATGATACCTATTCTATCTAGCAAAAGTAATTCTCAGGAGCTAGCATGGACTGAGGACCACCTCCAAAAAGGCAATATGGATGCAGCCACCTTGTTTTGGAAGCTGAGGCACTTTAATGCTAATAAAAGATGGCAGTTGGCCCCAGTGGCATGAGATGATCCTTAGGACCATATTCTGTACTGGGACAGACATAGCCATTGTTTTCCTAGCAGCTTTTTTTTTTGAGGAATATAAAAAAGTTCAAAACACTTGACCCCAAATATACATTATATTAAAGGCCCAGTTCACATAGGGGTTGGTGTGATGGAGGCTCTGATAAAGCACAGCAATGCATTTATATAGCACTCCCTACAAGATCCAGTTTAACTGTGGAAACCTGCTCTTTCGGTCCAGGTCAGTGTCTCGACACAGTCTCAGTGGGTTCCCCCACACCTGCCTGCTGCCGAGTCCCTCCAGCCTCTGCAGCGGCGCCTGAGCCCAGACACAGCCGGAGGAGCAGTGAGGAATCAGGGAGGCTCTCAGCCTGGTACAACATGGTGATGTGTTCCGAATATCAATGATCGCTTGCTTAAACAAAAGACAGTGCAGGAGCAAAGGAGCAGTAGTACTTTAGGACACTGCAGCTGAGGAATTGCTGTGTGTGTACAAACGCATCTCTACAATAAAATGTTATATATGTGCACATGTGTGCGTATAATTGACACATAAACACAAAAATCAGTATTTTTGGCAGCAAAGGTACATCTGTATTGCAGGATCACTATCTAATAACAGATAACTCATTCCAGCAGTAAAAAAAGCACACTCTCATGATTGATATTTTACCTCATTTGAAAGTTTTCATGCACTTTCACTACCCCATTCAGTGGTTTAGTGATTATTATTTACCCACATCAGGCTCAGATAAAAGTAAGCTGAACCACAGATTTCAGTGCTTCGCCTTCTTTCGTAAGAGAGCTCAAGACTTAGTTTTCAACCTGCCTAGGAGACAGGAGTCCACTAGGAGAACCAAAGCACAGAACAGTTAAAAATTAATCCCATTCTGGAAGATCTCATCCTGCTCCTGCTTTTCTATAATGGAATCTTTCCACTGATTTCAATATAACCTAAACCAGAGAATAAGTGAATTATACATAAGCTCTTCATTAAAAAAACAACCAAACAATACAAAAGCCACCCCTGCCTCCAAAATCCCACACAGTTCCCATTCCACATCTTTATATGTCTCTATTTATTATGAGTTCCTGTTGACAGGAACAGATATAGTCTTTGTTTCCATTGGTACCTCATTAGTAAAACAAGGTTGCCAAAAGCCAAAATGGTTTGAGATGTTGTTTCTCAAAAAGTTGCCTATAAACCAACTTTTATTTATGTTTATCAGTCAAAGTGTGCTCGTGCATGTTGTCATACAGGCCTGTGGTCAGGATTATCTTGCTTTTCTTCTCCTGACAGGTGGCACCTAATCAAAATCACAACACCTGCCACTCTACACTCTCCAAAAACCATCATATAGTAAGTTAAGAGTTGTTCCAAATCACAAGCCTATGTATTGCCTTGAGGGTGAGAGGAGGCAAAACTCACTGCAGAGCAGTAAGGGAAAGTGGGGGCTTGGGAAAATCATCAGGTTTCTGCATGGCGTAACAGTGACTCGACTCAGAAACTTATATGCTGGGAACTTGCATTTTGACCCCAATATACAGAAAGTGGAGACACTGGTAGGCACCACCCAGACGGTAATTTGAACTACTTGGTCAAAGTATGGGTGATAAATCATCATTTAACATGGCCTATGGAACCAAGACAAACAGCGGAGAGGAGAAGTCCTGTGATGACACTTTATCAGCAGCAGATAAATTGGTATGACCTGGGTATATTTTCAGACATTTGAACATCAATATGCAGTTTCAGTAATGGTGTGTTATCGACCTCAGACTGCTTCAATGGTGAATAATGACTTCTCTTTCTCATGAAATGTTTTTAACCACTCAGAGGAAGAAAACAGAGATATTTTTTTTTAAACTTAACTCTCAAGAAATGACCCAGAACAGAGAAACTTGAGTGGTGACGCATAATGAACTGGGACACCCCAGTGTGATTTTAACCTCAGTTGTGCGATGGATTTGTTTCCTGTTGACGACGTAACAAGGAGTTGCACAATGTACCAGAGAAATTTGTGGGCAGCGTTGATGATGATGTAGGAAAAGCAACAGTGAAACATGGATTAAGCACTGGAAAATTTGTACTGGCTGAAGAAGGATGCTCCAGAAGAATGTGTGCAAGTGATTCACTGGTGAGGAGGGAAGAGATAGCATCAGCCACCTCTTCAGCTCTTGTCCTTTCAGAGCCTGTTGGTTTGGAAAATAATCCTATCCTCAGACTCATTCTTATTTAGGTGATTTTGACAAAAACATTTACTTTAGAATCAAGTAAACACAGATCTCAGGAAAATGTCATCAACTAATCTTTAACTGAACAAACTTTATCTTTACTCAGATGAATTGTATGACTATGCTTAGATGCCATTTAAATGTGCAAATATACTCGTCCTTTGCAGATTTTTAAAGCAAAACAGATAAAAATTCAGCACGTTTTGGGGAGGAACCATGTTAGAGAAGCACCTAGCATAATTTAGATGCTACTATAATTTAAATACTAAGGACTTTAAAATGACATTACCATGAATTACAATTCATCAACCTACCGTTCCTCAGAAATGCATATATTCATTTTCTCTCCTATCAAATTTGTTTTGTTTGCAGTAATGGATCCACAACTTTACTTCAGGTGTCTTTCTGACATACCCGTGCCATGACATAAATATGATTCATGCTTCAAGAAAGAACAGGAATAGCAAGAATGGTAACACCACAAAACAAGCATCAGTTTCCCCCTAGTTTGAAAAAAAATGATTACTTGATAAAAATAATTTATTTTTTCTTATGAAGCTGGTCTTGTACTTGATAATTCTGAATGGCCCCCTTAATATCACAGTGACATAATTCCAATGTAAAATTATGTTGAATGTCACTTAGAGTTATAAGAACAATATGTAAAAATACCCAAAGTCAATACCTGTCCTCTGAAAGTTAAAATCTTTTTGATCTTTTTTTTGTGTGTGCGTAGAGGAACAACACTGTTAAATATCAACATAAATAAGTCAGAGGTACACCATATTAAATGTCTCCTAATAAATTTTAGTATGTGTATGCACACAACTCATCCAAAGTTCCTCTCTGCTTGGTATTAAAAGTATCCTGACACTTTTGTATGGGGGTTGCCATGATGTGCTTAGAGAAGCTTTTCCTTTGGTTGTATTCTATATTTGTTTGAGGCTCCATTAGAGTTGTGCCGTTATAAATGTAGTGTGAGATGGAAGCCAAGAAAGAAGGTACGATATTGGCACTAACATGCCAGTAGGGTATTTTGAGTCTCTTTTCCTTGTATTGAAGGTAAATTAAGGTACTGAAGTGGCTAGAACTTACAGCAAACTCTAAGTATCTGACAGCATTTACTGAGACTAGCAGTCTTCTGAGGCAATATTGCAAAGACTGTATACACTTGGGAGTGGAAATGCTTATTTCTAACATGCAACTCATAGTAAAAAGAGGAACATGTGCTTAAAGGGAACTACAGTAATATAAATAAATACATAAATATTAATCTTCATCAATCCTCTAGCAGTTTCCCACAGAATTTGTCGAAGAGGCAAATACAGACTGCTGCCAACCTGTTTTAGGATTTCCTTCTTTTTAAACTGAAAGTCACTCAAAGAAATTATTGTATAAACCTGCTGTGTCAAATGTAATCAAGTTGATTGGTAAATATTAGCATGTTTTTCTGTCACTGAAATTCGCAGCAGAAGCAAGTATGTAGGATACATGACATACAATTAAAAAAAAAAGTTTGATTGAAGTTGCTTGCATAATTTCTTTCTTTTACTCCAAACCATGAGTGCCAAGCTTCATCACTATGGAGATTTAAGGGCAATGACCACGTCCCATCAAAAACTTTGCATGTTGCTCGTCTGTGTTTTAAGTTATTTCCATGTCCAAGAACCAATGTACTTAAGTCCTCCATCCTTGGAGAACATTTATAACTATCCAGGATGCACAAAACCCCCAAATACTGCATCCCGAATACAGTAATCGTTGTTTTCCAGACTGGACAGTCTCGTACAATATAATACTTCTTTGTTGCAAGACTAAAAAGACTGACTCCTGCATATTTGTGCTCGCTTTTACTGAAACAGTTTCTCACTGATCACTCACAATTGCCAGGATGAAGATCTTGGTATGGACTTGGATTTGTGATGAAGCTCAGTTCCCACCAGTGCCCCCCAAATCTGCCCACCTCATGCCTAAGAACAGAACACAAACCAAAATCCAGCACCTTACATAGGTGCCCCCGAGCCATTTGGAAAATCTGGCCTTGATCCCAGTCTGTCTAACTGTACTTCGATTTTCAAAGAAAGGAACTGTACCACAAACAGGCATTCATGTGCCCAAAACCTGCTTGCTGCTTGCACAACTACCTCCTCTTCTGCTTGTCTCAACAGCAGCCATTTGCAGTTCCTTTTGCAAATTTGCACCTCATTTAAGGCTGACCTAGGAGTAAGCAAAATCGAACACAGATTGGGAGCAAAATTTTATCTGAAAAAGTAGAGGCAAAAAAAGCCCCCAGAAGTCTTTTTCAGCCATTTGTTTTCAACCACCCATTTTTCATGCAACTGCAATTCTAGCACTTCAGCGCTATTCATATACTGACATTCCTGCAGGAAAGGCAATGAATGGCTAAGCTACCTCCCTGTCTGCTTTCCTAGGAACTAGAGCGCTGCATTTACAGCTTGTCAGCCCCTGTTTTCCTGAGGTGTGGTCCCGTGGCACACCCGTTCGTACAGCAGATATGTGTCCCTATTCCCTAAATCAGTGTCAGAGCGCTTCATTATTTATTTTTTTTTTTTTTTGTATGTGTGTGTGTGGAGAGAGAGAGAGAGAGAGAGAAGGGGTCATTCCCATTCCCCACTGCCCCCGAAATTAACTAATGTCATTACCTGGTGAAATGTCACATAGTTTCAAAACCAATACTCCAAACCCCACATCACCCCCAAAAGATTACTTCAGTAAAGCACTTTTATCATTACGTGAGCTTGAAAGTTAGGTCTCCCATGAGGGAACATTCCTTGGTATTAGCCAAACCATCAGACTAACAAACACTTTCTATAGTTTTAACATATGGATTACATTTGAACTGACAGTAAGTTTTCCTTTGGACTGATACCCTGCTGCCTCCATACATGGTTATGCTTATGGGGCTCTTTTAAGCACCGCTGCCCTGAAATAAACTCCTACTATTCCTACAGGATTTCACACCAGCCAATTTAAATATTTTAATAATGAGTAAAAAGTTTAAAATGAAGATAAAATATTGTGTCAAGCCACAGACAGTGCTGACAGTTCAAAAAGAAAATGCTTTCTTTGCAGCATCCATCAGCACATCTGCGCCTGTATGCTGTGTTACATCTCTGGATTGCTCAGGATTCACCGACTTCCTCTCCCGCCTCTCCAAACCAAACCATTCAGCAGATGGACAGACCAAAGAGACAGGCCAATAGCAACATCTGCCACTGAAGGTCCTGCTGAAGGTGGCAAAGCAGGGGCCTTGCCCAGAGAGGTGATGTGCTGGTGGCAGCCACTGCGGAGAACTGGAGAACCCCAGTGAGAGCCCGGAGCTCGTCGCCCCAGCTGGGCCAACGCCAAGAGCAACGCTGCAGCTTTCCAGAGATGGTGCCCTCCTTGGTGTGCTGCCTCCCGAGGGAGCAAGTGCCGCTTTAGCACACAGGGGTATCATTTACACACTCCTTGTGCTAACGTGGAGATTACGGAAACAAACTATCAGTTGGAAGAGAGCAGGAGGAGACAGCAAGGTGCTTCCTCTGCTATGTGTGATGCTCCGGGGATGCCTGCATCACCCAGCCTGCAGCCCCAGCCTGGCCAGGAGTGCCCGATCCCTGCTGTGTTTGTGAGCTCTAACCAGGGGAGCTACAAAGCAGCTTGAAGTCACTCCTGCCCTCCACGCATCCATGGCCTGCGCTGCCCACGACTGTGCAAGGCTGCCCCTAGGCCTGGGGACACAGTGCTGGCCACCATCGAAGGTACCTGTGAGCTACATGGGTGACTGGCATTCACCCAGGAGGGCGTTTCTGAGCACCCTGACGTGGCTCCCTTGCTACTGCAGAAAACACGCGGCACTGAGGGCTAATGTTAAATCTCCAAATTTTCCCCTGGCTTTTTGAGTGGGTTTTTTTTCAGTAACATTAAAAGCAGGCTAACAGACTCTCCTGACATCCACCACGTCCTGGCAGAAGGAAATGCTTCAGATTTCATGGTGATGTGGGTTTCCGAGTGCCAGTCGCTGTTTCTGTTTTTATTTATTTAATTGTTATCTGAAAATGAGAAACTTAGCAACATACTGTGTAGCTGATTTGGCTGATAATGCCTTTTTTTAAGCTCATTTCCTGCTTTAGGATAGCATGGTAACAAAACGAGGTGGGTTGACTCCATTAAGACAAGACACTGCGTTAAACCTAAGCAAGAAAAATTAATGCCAAAAAGGGAAAAAAATAGAAACTGACAGCAAGCTGATGAACACATTATTTCTGTTTGGTTTAATTTTCCTGTGCCCCTCCCCCCCCCGTTTTTTTGGATAGCTTATCATTAACTAAATTCAGCTGTTCACAGAAATTAGAAAATTACATGAAAAAGAAGAAGTTAACTAAAATGAGCTGATACAATTATTTTCTTTTTTTCTTTCCTTTTTTTTTTTTGTTGGATTTAATCGTGAGGTGCTTTAGCCAAGGAGAACAAGAACAAAATAAAGAATTTTATCTAATATGAAATCTAACTAACAAAACCAGCTTTTAATGCAAAAGGCAAATTAAAAAGGCCAAAAAAAGCCCTCACTCCCTCTCTGCGCAGTGATGTAGCCTGCTTCAGTGAATTTTGCCATGTCTTATAGCTCAAATCTGTAAACATTTTCTGTGCTGATAGAGAAGGGTGCACTTTGCATTCCTTTCTCAATATGGTAAAGCTGTAACTTATACCTCTGACTTATCACAGCATTGGGAAACACATGTTTTCCCCTTATTTGGTAGCACAGGGCATCTGGAAAGGAAAAGGGACATACTTCACAATACCAACTGTGAGCAACTATCACAATAGACCTGCCTGCAAAAGCTGGCACACCACCTAGTTTGAGCAGGATATAAAGCAAAGCTGCTGAAGTGCCTACGGCTGCAGTGTGTCTGCAACGCTTCAGGCATATAGAGAAAAAGTTAAAAGAGAGGATGGAGGCACTTGCACACAGCATTCATCAGAGAGCTCAGGGTTCAGCTGCGCGCTTTGCTGCTGTTCTCTAAGCAGGCCATAACACAGCAAAATGAACGGCCAGTTTACATGGGTGGCTGTTTTATGGTGGAAGGAGGAAAAATGCTGCCTTCACTGGAACGTTGAAAGTCACGAAATTGCAGTGCACTTTTACCCACGGTGCTTCCCGGGGGTGCGGAAATGGCAACGCAGAAAAGAAAAGGGCTGTGCTATTTTTTCCAGTACAAAGGATAGATCTGTAGGGCAGCTCTTGCTGCACTGAGGAATGGACTTAGCTGCTAAAAATAAGGGGTGTAAGGCAGATTTTAGGAACCTCAGTACCAAACTGCCCTCCTAAAAGCTGTGTTTGGCAGCAAACACCACAGGTCCCAGGACTGGTGACCTTAAAGCTCAGAAATTTATCAGAAATAGTCAGCTCTGAACATGAGCAGGAACCCCTGATGTTTGGCTGCTTTAAGCAGCTCTGTACCTATCTTCTAATATGAAAGTGCATGAGCAGCTTTGCCCTGCCCACACTCTACAGCAGCATCAGCCTCCCTTGAAAACACAATAGCTCTCACTGGATTCCAATTTCTAACATACAGCATAAGAGGTAATCATTTAGTGGGAAGAGCAACCATTTAGTGGGAAAACCTCTAACACAAAAAGTAAAAGGACAAAGTGTTTTCCTTTCCCCCATAAAATTTCAGCCACACCTCCTAGAGAGATGGCTAATCACTGCCCCAGAGCCCAAGGCTTTTCCATGTGGGACATGCAAACCACAGGGACTGGTAAACAAGTATGTCCAAGCTGCTGAGCATTTCCTCCTGCACATGCAAGCAGCTGGGAGCCAGGGCTGCCGCTGCAGCTGATGATGGCTTGTAACATCAGCTCATTTGGAAACTCCTGGTGAGAGCGTTGCCAGGAATGAAATGTCTCTCAGGGTCCAGCTCACACCCTAGTAGGGAGATGATCCTCCCTCCTGATTGCAGCTGTTAGCATCCAATCACCATACTTGGGGCATTTTTAAAACTCTCCTTAGTATCTTAAGTTTTAATTGTATTCCAGTAGCATCTCTGGTCACACATATGGAGGCGGAAAAAAATAAATTAGGCTTAAGCTGACCTCTAAAAAGGAGACAACAGATACCCGGTAGAAGGCTGCTAAGAGGGATGCCATTATCATCCCCTGTGGACAGCCTTCAGATGGACACACATCCCTTGCACAGCACTCAGTGTGGTGCTAATGTAATACTGTGAAACAACCACCTACCATTTTGTGAGAAGTGGTTGGCGGGAGCCTTCCCATCAGGACTTGTTTTGGAGGTGAAGAGCTCCCACACACGTCCTCACGGTGGTAATATTTTGCAAAAGAGGCATTAAACTGTTGTTAAAAAAATTAATCAAAAAATGGAGTTTAAAATTCAGTTCATTCCTGACCCCTTGAAGAGCAACAAAGAACTTTGCAAACACCTGGTTTCTCCACACAAATGAAGAAGGAGGCATTTTTAATGTCATTTTCTGAATGGAGAATTAAAATAGAGGGCTAAGTGACTTTTCCAAGGACACAGGTCCAAGCAGTGTTAGGCTCAATAAGGGAAATTCCTTAGAAAGTTACTGTGCAGAAAGTCCCTGCTCCCCCTTCCTCTCCACACCTCACAGATTCTGGATACTCTGCATTTAGAAAAACAACTGCAGCTTTCTGGTTTTTCTGTTTTCACTCTCTGGATACATATATATACACACCATTTCCCATCATGTATCAATTAAGTCAATCTCATTTCTTCATATCTTTACTTGCTGAAAGATTGTTTTAAGGAAAGAAAAGCAAAGCCAAACAAAAATTTCTTTATGGGTGCTTTTGAAGAAAAGAACTATACAAACAGTTATCTGGCACAGGCAAGACAGAAGATGACAACCAAGGGAGAGCATTCAAGAATCTCAGAGGATGAAGCAATTCCTACTGTTTTGAACTGCACACATGAACCCGGAGTTGGACAGCAAACGCTCCCTGGGAGGAGCTGCAATGGGACGTACTGCACAGCAATACCACTGAGGATGGTAGTGTTGTCATGTTGTTTCTGGTGAACTTTATCGCACGAAGCAGCTATCAAGAGTTCACAATGTCATAGCAGCCATGATCTTGGAGAACCCCTGGGGAATATGATGGGAAAAAATATCCCCCCTGCCACAGAGAAGCGTCATCTTAGCATTAATGGCTCTGATTGTACAGCTGAGTCTGCTCCAAAGCTCACTTAAACTCCCCTGTAACTGAATCCAGGTTTACATCTATACACCTAAACCGCTGGGGATTCATATAATCTCCTGTCTTTGATATCTGAACCAGCTATCTTTAAAAAGATATGTTCCAGTGCAATCAGACTGTAGCAGCTTGATTCAGGATTTACTATATGGAAATCCTGTAGCCGCCAAACTAGTCTGAGTGATCAACGCAGCACCTTCTGGATTCAGACACCCAGGAATTGATTTGTTCTATCCTTAAGATGTTAAAGCAACAACTATAGAAACATTTCTAAATGTTCTAAAATAGGATACCTCTTTCAATCCTTGTTAGCATTGTTGTTTCTTTTTAAAAATCTCATTTATATATTGCCATTTGCCAACGTTAGTGAAATGTTCAGTAAATTAAAAAAGACAAAGGCAAGAAAATCCCACATGAAAAGACATTTTCATTATGAAAAGTAAACAAGCCAAAGAAAATACCAACCACAGCAAGGCATGTCCATATATTGAAATACACCCCTTCAAAGAAACAAATTGCTGATTACAAACACCACATTAGCGACATAAACATTATGAAGAATAAAGCCTGTCTTTTATTCTTTGTCACAAAGCATAATGAACTGAATACTGAGATGACAGAGGAAAAGAGGGTTTAGTGATTCATTGTCAAATACCATCACAGCACAGACAGCCTGTTTCTTACATTACTTCAGTGTAGCAAGAGTTTTTAAGGATTGATTTTATTCTTCTAATACGGATAGTACAATGCAGTGCCTTAGTCTGTCCTTTTCTGGGCAGGTTGATGTTAGCCACACAGCACAGGCATTCACAGAAATGTTGTATTTCCCCACTAACTGAAATTTATGTCAGTTGGATTGTCATTAATAATACTCTCAAACCAGATAATAACAGTTGAAGGAAAAATGGTAGATATAAGCGGGATTTCTTCTGTACATGAATTTCTTGGGTAGGATCACAAGTGCCATGGTTTTACAGCTAGATTTTAATTTAGGCATCACATAAGAAAACATTTTCAGGCAGATTCACATATCTTCATGCACGTAAAGCAGAGGTTTATTTTAGGAAAAGCACCATAGGAATGTGGTAAGTACAGCTGGCATAACCTGCTTTTTAGTTATGATAAAGTATGTTTTGTATTCAAAGACTCCTGATAATGTTGTTACCATTCTTACCAGAACAGATGAATCATAGATGCTAGAGATTAGCAAGGCAAGTCAGATCACCGACACCTACCACCCTTCTCCATACCAAACAGTTATTCCTACAGCACAGGCCCGTGAACCACATGAATCACAAGCAATGCCCATTCACAGAAGCAAAACAAACATCCCCATCACTCTGTGCCACCCTGTTTGATCTCACTGGAACTTAAAAGCGATGCAAGGTCAGACAGGGGCAAAAACTGGATAGAAAGATCATTGCGCAATGTTGAAACACCCAGCAGGGTATGGCACTAGAGGCACGCTAAGTTTGTGTCTGTTTTCTGATTTTGCAACTGAAATCACAGCCAATTCAGCAGAAACGGATAATGTCCCGAGTCAGCACTAAACCAGTGCCCCAGCATGGTATCAGGAGCCACTCATCTGCTGTGTGTCTCAGTCCTGGTTTGAGTCAGGAAAATTTTCCACCACCTGTGATCATTAAAGATTCCCTCACACTCGTGTCAGGGGAGGGTTAACCCTCCTGACCTGACCAGGTAATTACTTTTTGCCTATTTCATTTCTACCTGGAGTTTCAGTGTCCTTACTTTCTAGCCCAAGTTACTTTGTGTTCCCAAAGGGTGCTATAAGTCACAATTTCTGGAAGCTATCCCTAAAGAAAGCGATAGATCCTTTGGGAGTGAATTGTACAGAATTACCAAACGATTAAAAGTGACTCACGTCACAATATAAAAATCATTCTTGGGAGCACATACTATACAATCCTGATTCTTCCCAGGGTTCATAAAACCAATCCTGAATTTATATGAATTTATAATGGATAAAGGAAGCACCACGCGATAAGCCAGGAGATCAATTGCGAAGGAATGGCAAATTCTCTCCCGTGCAGGAACTCAGCATCACTGCAGTTTCACCAGTTTCAGTCACTTTACATTCATTTCACCCAGGGCAAGAGAAACTTTCAGGTCACTAGCCTGACTGTCTCCCTATTCTTAAGCCAAAGTACAAAGAAAATTCCTAGAAAAAAGACAGCACATTCAATGACAGTCCCCCTAAACTGTACGAAAGTAAACACTCCAGTGCTTTGTGCAAATACCTTCCTGAGGTTTGAACCAACCCATCTTACTACTGTGAATGTGAAATTCACAGAAACACCAGGTGAAATTTATTTGATTGTAATGTAATGCCTTTTTTTTTCCCCTCCTTTTTTTTTTTTTTGTCTGAAGTGATTTGAAAAGGGGGCAGCTTTGGCCAAAAGGCTGGTGAGCCACAGCAAGCCTTGTTTGAACTGTAAGTCCAGTCCAAAACCTAAAACCGGGCAAGCTGTGCTTGTCACAGTCCTGATCCTGAGGTGTTACACTACTTCAAAAACTACAACATCTGGGTGATTTCTGCTCTGTTGTTTGTGCTGCTCTCCAATAAACAAGAACCCAGTGCAGGTACCTATTAATTGTTTTGCGATACGACTCCTACAGGAGGGGAGAAACTTAAGCCAGAAAATCAAAGAAGCTGAACTCATTTCCATTTGCAAAGAACTGCTTTACTGTCTGTCTGCAAATAAATCTCCTTCGTAAATAGCTCCAAGGTTGAACTAGAGAATATTGTATGGATCAAAGAATTCATGTCTTCCTGCGTAAAGTGAACAGGCCACAAGCTCACTTGTTTGTCTAAAACAATTAGGGCTGGTATGAAAAGGAGGAGGCAGGGACAAATAAGCCGCAGCTGACTTTACTTTGCAAAATATTTTGTGAAGGGGGGTTCAAATTAATAACCACTCAGGCCCCAAAACAGTCTAATCTTTGTCAATTGGTGCCAAATTATGCAAGGTGCTGCCAATTCTGGTTGTCTAACAAATCAGTACCAGTGTACATCTAGGCTGAAGCCTGATTGATTCTGGTCATTATTTGGGCTGATCTCATTTGCACACATGGAATCAATATGCAGTCCAGATGTTCATTTGCAGTGAACCACTGAGCGAAACTACTCATCTACACGCAACTTTAATCCTGTAGCACAGCACCACAGCCCCATCGCTTCTCCTCACCAATGCAAGGATTCATCCAGTATAAAAATCTATAAAACACTCTGCTAATATTTCTGTCAGCTGAATGACTTTTACAGTACTATATAAAGCTGACAGATAATGCATGCCAGTCCTAATTTGAGATAGACTTTTCTTTTGGGACCTTAACTATTGAACAAGCAAACAGATTGAGCAGTAACATTTATTACAATGCATAAATCATTTCCCTGCAACTAATACAGGTCTTGCCTGAGGGTGAAACTTCTGAGTAGCCCATGAATCCTAATATACTGGATAAATTACTAAATTGTATTGTCACCCTGCCATTTGCTTATCAGAAACAAATTCGTAAAGCTTTTCAAAAGTAATTCTGACAACCTCTTTTTTCTCATGTGTAGCATTCAGAAATACATACCAGCAAAATTTTTACCAAGACAGTTTCACTTCATTTTTAGTCTGAGCAGCACAGCTTATAATGATAATTTCATAGTGTTTTCTCCTGCATTAAGTGAAACCATCCATTCATTCAGCACAGACATTAGGTTAATTGTATTCCAATCCACCGATACTTACTAAAGTAAACCCACCATCCTAATTACACAACTGTTCTTGCTTCTAACGTAAGGTGGTGCAGCAGGGGTTTATGAACCTACATGCTGCAGCAAAATAAGCAATGGGAAGTTAGAGGGAACCCCTTGAATCATGTTTTCAGGCAGACGAAGGGCCTGTTGTACTGTGAGATATATTGTGAAAGATCATTCCAGTGTGTAAATGAAATCAGTAAAGGAGAATGTGGTGCTTGATTTTTATGATTATGGGATTAGCATACAAAGAAGCAATTTTAAAATACTTTTGTTAGTGAAATCTAAGGTGGGGTAGTATTAAATTATCCACTTACAAATGAACTGCAGATGAAATAACTACTGTAAATAGTGAATCATTCTTTAAAATTGCTCAACTGTTAACTAACCTATAAGCAAAAAAACCCCCAAAAACAAACCCAACCCAAAACTTGGAAAGTAAAACCAATTCCCTCTTTACAAATAATCAATAAAGTGATTGTCACTGTCTCTTCTTTAGAGTTGTTTATACTTCCTGGGGAAATACATTTAGGCTTTAACTAACTAACCTAGATTTTTCTTTCTCGCTGTTTTTTTTTTTTTTTTAACTTAAAAAAAAAGTCTTTCCTCATGATGATGATTCCATGCTTCAAGATCCATCTGTTTCCTCTGGCTTTTCTGCCATTTTGGCCTCAGTGGAGTCCTTTTAATTGCATTTAGCCTTATCCTGGATCGTATGAGCCTATTCCCAAGGATGTCTGGTTTTCATCAGGTAATGACCATTAATTCTGGCTGCATTTCCTTCTAAATCTTGTTGATTGGCATAAGAAACAGAAGCTCTATGTCTTTTCTTGTATGCCCTATTGTTTTGGAAATCATGGTTTTCTCTGGGTTTGGACTGATGGTTGGTTCCTCTAGAGGCACAGGGATGGTCCTCACACCAGAGAATCCCTTCTCTCGCTCCCCAAATTTTGTTGTTTATAACTATTGACCTTGCCTCTGCTATTGCCATGAGTGTTTCACTCACAGAGCTCCAGAGCATTCCCCAGTATTTGCATCTGTAGCTACTCCTTGCATCACTTACAGGAACATAGGAAAGCACAGCTTATGGTACCACCACAGGTCCTCCTTTGGGTCCTACAAAACCAACCTCAAAAGACACTGTAACTTAAGTAACATTTATAGGCTTCCAGTTCTATAGACAAGGCTAAGGCCTTGCTGTGGTGAGTTTTCATTTTATATGATCTGGTAACAGTTAATAGAGGAAACATAATAGCACAACACACCTTAGTAAATGCAGTCTCGCTGTCTATAACTTACCTATGCATACGTACATGCATAGATTGAAGGACTAACTTTATTTTCCAATGTAGCCAAAGTGATTTTATTGTCTTAAAGAATATGATTCCTTTTGTTAAATAATGCTATAACGATATAGAGAAAAAAATCCTAAAATTAATGATCTAAGTTTAAAACCCCAAACTTAATATTGTAGTTCTACTCAGTGCTTCATCTGCAGCTGATTTGCAGGACAAAACATAAACCCTCAACTTTCACTATGCAAAGAATGACAATAATTTATTTTATGTTACAGTTGGACAATGGATTAAAAACTTTGGGAAGTACAGATCCTAATAATGGGTTTGGTCCGCACAGAAAATTCAAGAGGGTGAATTCTGCTCATTTGGCACAATTTTCCAGTGTCACTGCAGTTACATTACTTTGTCATGGTTACCAATCAACTTTAAATCCCCCTAACCAATATTACACTTAAGCTGCAGTATTCAAACCTCCCATGGGGCTGCACAGCTTCCTTGGGTTGAAAGTGGGTTTCAGCTGCCAGCAGGAGCGCGGCGCCGACACCACCAGGGCAGAGGCTTGTCTCCCTTCCAACATCCACTCTCCCATCTTTTTTTTTACCAAAAAGAGAAAAAAATCTCACGATTTCTGTCTGCCCCTAACTGTTGCTATAGTTCAGAAATCTCTGCTGGCATCCTACTGCAGAGATAACTCTTCTTTGCGTGTTCCCGATTTTGATACGCGCTCAGTATCTCAAAATGACACAACAGTATTACAAAGGCAATTAAGCTGGTTAACTTTGACTTCAGCATGAATAATCTGTACACACCAAGAACCTGAAACAACTCCTTTTTCCAACTGCAAAATTTGTAAACATCTTCCCCTACAACCTGCGCTGCTCCTGTTACTGAAAATAATACTGTTGAGTAGCTCTGAAATCTACGTTCTTGCATTGGCAGTGTGCAATTAGATTGAACTACTGTATTACTAAACACATCAGCTTCCATTATTTTTATTATTCTGAGGCAGACAATAAACATCTACATCCATTTTTAATGAAGTTCAGAAAATATGCAAAAACATGTCTTCTCAGACAAACTGTTTGATGGAAAGAAATTAAGATTTATATCTGTGTACATGGTATCCCTCCTCCCTTTTTCCTCACTTTGATGCTTTAATGTCACTTTGCAGGTTCTTATCTTGACATGCAAGACCAAAGAGTTAAGCAAATACAACTTCCTAAGGTCTCTGCCTGCATTGACAGCCATGGGTGGATTATAGGCAAAGCCCGAGTTGGGGCCCACCCATTACAGGAATAGAAAGGGTCTTGCTGCAAGAAAGGTGGAAACAATCTTCCTAATGAAGTGCCCAGGACACTGCCATGTCACTGTATCAACAAACGTATTGAGTAAATCCTTCCTTGCGTTTTAGGGTGCTTTTCTGTGGCCATGACTATTAGTAGTTATAAAGAACAGAGACTGAAGCTGGTGGGTGAAGCTCATTTAAATTAAAAGGACAGTCAAATATTTCATATAAATGATATTACATTTTCCTTCCACCCCTTCTCCTTCCTTCACCTCAAGTGAAGGTGGAACTTGGTCGTGTAAATTGAAGTGGGTTTAAATCTGCATTTTGCCAAGCATGAAATGCTCAGTATATTGCAGTGCGACTGTTAGATTTGTAATAAGCTGATCTTCTAAGCAAACACCAACCTATGAAGGAGAAATAAATAGCAAACAGGGATCAGAGGATTCTTTGCACATCAGCTTTTTTTATCTGGTCATTACATGAAGGGATCTTGCCCTCCTTTCAGCTGAAAAAAGAGCATTCCAAAATGCCATCTGACTGGTCACCTTCTTCAGTCATCCTGTACCTTAGGCTTTTCTCCAGCACTGAGTAACTTGCTGCTTCTAACCCATAAATTGTAATGCAACAGTTTCCTGGGATTTAGTCTCTTGGGTTCAACAAAGCACTTCCAGCTTCTTAAGATGACAGCATCCCCAGCTGTTCTTACTATTCAAGTTCTTATGGTAAAGAAGGTCTTTTATTAGGCCTGAAATTCCCTTCCATTAAGTCATACCGTGAAGTCGGAGCTTGGCTGTACACAGTCAATTCCACATCTACTGTTCAGAGTTTCCTCTGCCAGTCATTCAACTCAACTGGGCTTGTGCTAGTGCTGTCATTTGTCCAGCTTCTCATAATTACATCTCTTTTGTGTCCTGAGCCAAAGTTTTTTCATGAAACTTTCTATACTGTCTTTTTTTGAAGGTCAGTGTTATCGGAAATGAAGTTTCAGACCTTGAGGTTACAATGTTTTGTTATATGGCAGTTAAACCCTCAGCTCCTGCGTCTGCATCTACACAATGTGCGACTGGAAGCAAACCTGTCTTAAGCTCTAAACTGGCTTTCCTTAGATTCAATGCAGAGCCGCAAAGTTTCTGGAATAGCTGCCCCACATCTAGCCCAGTTTTTGTTCCTCTCTGTGGTAAACTAAGTGTAATATTACCCCGTATCTCAATGAATATGACATTCTTAGCTTTGATAAATTTGCAACTAACTTCTTATTTTGTAATTAGATTGTTATGTAGAAGCACTTAATGTATTTCTGTAAGTGACACCTATGCTGGCAGATTTAAAAACTGTCTATTACGATGTCAAAGTTTAATTAGCTTTTGCTGCAAATAAAAGACACATTAACTTATAATTTGCTTAGAAAGCCATATACTTCATGATCATTATTTTTCCAAAGGTGAAGTCACTAATTTTTTCATATCAGATTTTTTTCTCATTCCATTCATACAGAAGTCCCTTAAGTCCTTATGCACACTGTAAATCACTTCTTATGCTTTTGAGCTCATTACAAATCGGAGTCCCATATTCAATGTTAATGAAAAGAAAAATTTATATAGAACTTTCAAAGCAAATTTCTCATGTGAGAGCCAGCATTCATTGGAACAAATCTGCCATCTGCTTATGGCCTCTTTGCACATAGCAGATGATAGGCTATCTCTGAAGGAATAGGTTACAGTAGTAACAGAAGGCTTTGAGTGAGTGTGCTTTTCTCAGACTATGTTACTTAATATTTTTCTATATTAAGAAATAATGATTTAATTAACATAATTGCCATAGGTAGCCAACAGGAAATATGTGGAAGCAAGGTAGATCAATCTAAAAAAGGATGCTTTTCTTCTTTTCTATTTAATATGGGAAATGACACTGACAAAATGGAAATGGGATGTAATTAATTCTCTGGGAATAGAAAGTTGGATGACTTTGTAATACATATGATCCCTTAATTCTGCATTGATCACAGCACATATAGCTGGTTTCTTTTGGAAACGTACATATAAAACACACAAGTTATATTGCAGATTCAATGGCATAAGTACAATATTGCATTAACTGACCTGCTCTTAATGTACCCAGCTAGTTTATGAACGAAGATTAAAATCTGGCCCATGGACATTTTAGTTTCATTGAGCTTTTCTAAAGTACAGAATGACCCAGAAACACAACTGCTCTCACGTATATAAAACTCATATACACTCATCTTTATCATCCATTACTCTAAGTTCACTCATCCTCTTAGATCGTAAGAATATAATTGTAAAGTCTGTGTCTTTGTGTTTTCTGCAATAGAAATAGTCACAATGAATTCTGATTCTGTTTCCTCTAGGCATTTCTACAAAGTGCAATAGAAAGATACAACTGGATCTGTATGCTCACTTTAATAACAGACATATTATTTTGTGTTTTAAAATCAAATTGAATATTCTTATTAATCCTGTCTTTTTTTTTTTAATAACTGAAGCACTATCTTTCCCCCTGCACTGATAACCTAAATTTAATGCTCTTCAAAGCAGAATAACAGAGCAAAAAAACCCCACAAAGTAATGAAAAAATCACAATGACGCTAGAACAGCTCTCCTGCAATAAATGAGGACATCATTTGCTAGGTACAAATTCCCTAGCGGGACAACCGTTCCATCAGCAAACTTTTTCTGTCAATCTCAATGTCACAATCCATTTCTAAGCTTATAAGTACCTTAAAAACTAACACCGATAAGGTAAATACAATTTGCATAAACCCAAAAATATTAAGAGAAAAAGAAACACATTTAGAAAAACTACATTTCCAAAGTTTGCATATTATATAAATGACATTTTAATAAGTAGAGGCTAATTTCCCATTGAACATTTGCATTCTTACTCATTTTTCCGCAGCCTTCTGCTATTTACCAATGAGGTCACACTTTACATGAAAGGTACCTTAATTATGATTAACAGATGATATAACAAATGGCTAAGGGAGTGTTATAGGATTGAATAAGTCAAGCAGTTGTTTATTATCATAAATAATACACCCTGCTATATGACACTGACACTGCTTATACCTCGTTACACTGTATTAACCCTTTATAACTACTGACAACCTCTTAACAGAACGTGGGACCATATAATGATCCCATGAAAGGGCTGTCATAACTATAGAAACCACCTTATGCAAAAAAGAATTATAAAGAACCATCCAATATTCTTAAAGCATTCTTTTAAAAGTGATTTAAAATTCAGCAAGTAATGGAAGTATACATCTTACGAGACCAGCTACCCGGCCGCACATCACTCTTTAATAGAAGAACAAAATGGCATTATTTTTTACATAGAGACTGATTTGCACATATGCAAAACAAAGCAGCAGTATAAGAAAAGTTGGGTCAAAGCTGCAGATCCCATTCTAAGAGCATATCCCAGAAATAGATGGAAGCATGGATTGGTCAATTTTAGCGAAGAAAGTATTCAAAATCCTCAGATCTTGAAGGTTTTTGAAAAAGAGTCTGCAGCAAGCAATATGGTATCAAAGAGTACGTTTTCTTCTATTCAATAACTCTAACTCTAGAAACTAGCAACTTTAATATCCTCCAACTGCATTGAAACTAGCACTCCGCATTTGATACTGATGCAATAGCATCGCATCTCCCATTTTTCCTTCAAGAATACAAGGTGAGAATAATTTGCTCTGTTTAAGCTCACCTAACACTTTACAATCTAAAACATGATGCAGAAGCATGGATGAATTAACTTTGTATTTTTGTAGCCTCAAGTGTTACCACTTTTGTAATTTAGTTT
The DNA here is from genome assembly GCF_015220075.1 of Falco rusticolus. Lineage (NCBI taxonomy): Eukaryota > Metazoa > Chordata > Aves > Falconiformes > Falconidae > Falco > Falco rusticolus. The sequence goes on along the minus strand of NC_051189.1, from coordinate 21,035,654 downwards.
TCTGATAATATTTTTTTTCTTTGAAGTTTTTGAAAATTATTTAGGAATCACTTCAGAAAAAAAAATATTCTCTTTTAGCTTCTTTACCAGAAAATTATTCTAAAATCTCTAATACTGTTTCCAAGTAAAATTTTCTCCCTTCCACTACAATGAGGGCCATAAAGCAGACCCCAGTGCTTGCAGAAAGCTCTCATTAACTTCCCAGCCTGAGTCCACTTTGTTATCAGAGTTTGATTGTTCAACAGCCCTGGTTAAATATATGTATTTGTATATAACTATCAAATTGACCAGAGACTATGGTAATAGTAATGTAGTAAATCTGCCCAAGAGAAACTACTGGTAAATTCTGTCATTTGCCTCTCGAACAATCCTATTGGAAACTTGTGGATTTACTTACTTCTAATAACCAGAATGAGACAAAATGAAACTGTCAAAGATTTTTAGGATTTTGCACGCTAACATGGATTAACCTTCAAGGTTCTTATTACCATTTAGATAGATATTCCTAGCTGCTGTCTTAGGTCAGCATGTACTTGAATCGGCAGAACAGCTTTGTGTTACACATGCTGTAGACAGATGCAGCAGAAATGTATGTATTTTCTGGGGGAAAAAAAAAAATATTAAAACATCCACTGCACCTTAAAAGCAAGGGACCATTTTCTTCTGTGGAAAAGGCTGCAAACTGCTTAAATCTCTCCTTACATTTTGTACTCCATTTCATCATTAGATGGTCTTTAAGGCCTCTTCCAACCCAACCCATTCATTGATTCTATGATTTCTGTGGGACTGTCATCTTTTCATTACCATGACGTAAATGTAAATGAAACGGGTGCTTTTAAAAAGACTTTTTCTCAAGTTCTTTTTTTCTTTTCTGCCTTTGTATTTTTTCAGAAGTAAAGCAAGGGTCCCAGTTAGTGTCACCCACTGGTAGCACTAATGCTGTAATCAGATGACAAGCTTTGCTATCAAAGATCTTTACAAGGGCCTCAATTCATCTGTGAGTATGTCATCTTGGCATTATACTCCCTAATTCACTCCATTTATCTCATCCTCTCTCCCGAAGGGGCAGATACTGCACCATTCTCAATATGCCAAGATCAAGAAAACTACCTGTTCCTCTGGCTGCAATGCAGGAGAGAAGTGAACAATTCTGCAGAGTACAGCTGGATATTCACATAGTCCAACAGCTGCTTATTATTGTTGTTATTAACATAAGATTTTATGATTTCTTCTAAATATAACCTCACAACCATCTGAACACTGCGGAGTTGAAATGTCTAACAGGCATGAGAAGACACAGTACTTCAAACCTACAGAAGATCAATGCTTTGGAGGTAGGTGATGTAAATGGATGAAAAGCAACAGCAAAATATATTCTGGCATTTTTATAATTTACCTCATTGCAGGGAAACCTAAAAAACCATGCTACTAAATAAATGGAAATTTTAAGTCAAGCAGATGTGAGAGATCAATTTCTGGATTAAAATTAAAAACTTCAGAGATAAGTTTGCCCCAAAATTATGCCATATTATGTTTTTTTATTGCATTATTTAACCCGCTGCTGAAGTTGCTATCAGATTTCTAAATACAAGTATGAATTTCTATATATCTGATGTATGGAGTTTTGGTGGAATTCACTTTCAATTTCTGGTACTGAGTTAGAGAAGGAATTTAAAATAAATAAAATACATGTCTGAAAAAGTACACAGATGCTGTCATACGCAGCAATAACACTGCATGCCAGCCAAGGTCAAAGCAATATAGAAACTTAAATAGTTTTTAATCTTACATCACTACAGAGAACTTACATCAGTTCGCTGACATAACCAAACCAAACCTCTGTTATTCCAGAGTACTTTCCTTGGGTGTTTCATGATATGCCATGGTTTACACAGTCATCTATTATGGTCATACTTATTTCCCATTTTTTGACATCTTCTAGTCTGGTAGACACTGATATTTAAACCAGCACCCTTGCCAAACACAGCTGCTGTGTTATCTTCATAACACACTAAAAAGCGTCTCTGCTTTGTTCCAAAGAATGCCTTGCAGGCAACTGGGTCGAAAAGCAAAAAATGGTTTTGAGGTAATTTAGTGGCTATTGTTAGTAGTCAGAATTAAGAAATACCGTACTTCCTTTGATTGAATGTGAACAAGGAAGATGAGCATGAAACTTGATTCAACTGCTAAAGATGCCAAGCAGGATTTTCTAAGGATTACAGTGAAGAGTCAAAATCAGGAGTAAATGCAGTTGGCAGAAGGAATGCTTTGATGGAAGGGATGTGCCATAATCCTTCCTTCAAACTAACAACAACCTGTTTAGGACAGCAACCTATTTAGGTGACTTTGGTTGCAAGGAGCCTTACAAATGCTTCTGCACAGTATTTTCAGACCAATCATAACTGAAGCCTTTAACCCACAGCCACAGACAGACAGACAGTAAAATATAAGTAACTTTATTCTTAAAATGCTGAGAACTTTTCTCTCAGTACTAAATGTGACAATAGTGTTGAACAAACAACTTCAGTTCTAAAGGCTACACAATCACAAGATGTTTAATACAAAGAATACGCTAATCCCATTTCAGTGCAGAAGCTGGAATTAAAAATGTGTTTCTGTCACGCTGCTTGCAAAGCAGGAACAGTACGATGCCTTTTGCAATTATTTCCTTACAAATCATCATCAAAGCTCTTAGTGTTCTCTAATGAACCTCTTGTATTGCTAAAAAATATACAGGTTTCTCTTTCTATCCCATCAGCCCTACATGTGTATCCGTTAGCATTTTTCAGGCTCCAGAACATCATTTATGCCAAGCAATTGCTCTCTGTTACAGTTTTCAGAAAAGGGTGAAAGAGTAAGTTGATCCTGTAACTGAAAGACCTGTCTAAGTACTGTTAGAGATGCAGTGTCAATGCAAAAGCCTGGAAACAAAGAGGAAGCCCTGGAAGGTCTGCATGTTATTTAATCAGTGATAAAAACTGTCCCCTGTATTTAAAAGTTGGATGGGGAAACATCCCTAAATCATACATAGTATGTGTAGGAAACACAGAGGAATACCATGAACTCATTTGAACAGCACTGATGCCTTATGTACTGTTTACAGTCTGTGCAGCCTATGAGATATATACATATATGTGTGTGTATATATATAATACAAATATATGTATTTGTTGCCTTCTTTTCAGTGACATTAAATACAAAAAGAATTCCCACCTCAAAAAATCTGAGAAAAGAAAGCAAGAGAGAATAAGACAGAGAGAAAGACAGAAGAGAGAAAGAAAGGCAGCAAGACATATGAAAAATAATCACGTACAAACTATGTAAATTCAAATTAATAACCAGGCCAACGTAGAAAGCATAATCTAACTGCTAGAAACAAATAAATGCACCTGGGATGTGAGTCAGGCTGTGTCATGTAGGCACTTATCCCTTATTATTTGATTTGTAGTAGCAAGTAATGAAGCCAAGCATGTATTTAGACAGTTTGAAGCAGATGGACAGCACCCTCTGGAAAACAAGTAAATGGCAGAGGCAGGTATATCTGCATAACTCAATAGTCAAAATGGCCTCAACAATTAGAGACAGTTACAGATGCAGCATTTTCACATTTGGCTCCTGTACATGTAAATATGCAATAATACTTACGTTGATCCTATGCATAGCTTCTCTCTGAGAAACCTGTTTTCAGGAAGCAGATTAATAAGGTAAAAGCTGCATTACTGTTAAACAAAACCTCTTTTTTGTTTGTTTGTTTTTAAAGCTGTTGTTGAACATCATGAGGGCAAATCCATCTCTTCCCATTGCCAGTGCAAAGGCCATTCCCCACAGCAAAGCTAATGCAGCTCTAACCAGGCATAGAGGTGACCCAGGAATGTTTGCTACACAACCCAACCATGATGCTCCACAGAACAGCAGATCAGGTGAGGGTAAGGAGGGAAAGCCAGCTTCTTTGCTCTGACATTTCTTATGGAATAAGATAGTGTTCTCACACCACGGATTAGCAAAGCCAGCATCCAAAATCACAGCAAACCCTCATTGCATCTGAGCCTAGTGGAAGAGTCTCAGAAGCAAGTCAAGAGATTAACTACATCTGCATTTTACTTTTCTGTACAACAGTATTGTTTCATATTCAAGCACTTACACAAGTTGTTGATTACCACCTAGAAGGCTTACAAGCGGGTCAGACCTGGTGCATGAACATGCACTGAGCAAACTGAGATACAGGAAACCCTGCAATCTTGTATTCACTCTATGGATACAGACAGGAATTGATCCCCAACAGCTGTGCTACACCCAAGTTTACAGCCAAGTGTAAACCACCACAGTGGTAAAAAAATTGTGGCTACAGATTTAACAGGCAATTTTATACCAGTCAGAACAGAAAATATCAGCAGTAATTGGAAGTTCAAATTCTTGCTGGTATAAAATGAAACAGATCATAAACTGAAGGCAAAAAAATCACTACATATCAATAAATTCAGTTAAGCAATATTTTTTAGATATATTATGGTAATCAATCAATGTAAACTTAGAGAATCGCATACTAATCTCCACAGCTTATAGCTGTAATTAACCCTATTAATAAATAATAACAAACAAAATGCCTAAATCTAGATATCTTTTTTAAATTCTTTATAGAAGTCAATAAAGCACACACATTATCACACCAAAAACTTCCTATTTCCAGAAGAAAATTCACGAAAGACATTAAACCATCTTTCTTAGGGTCAAGTTTGGAGCAGAATGAGAAAAGAAATAGTGTTCTTAACATCTCTTCCACAAATCTAAGTGAAAACAAATTTCACAGAAGTATTTCTTTCTAGCCTTCTGGTGGTATCTCCATGAGGCTTTCAATTTACCACATTCCTTGTTCCAGATACAGAGGTGGTCTCTAGGACAGTAAGGTTTTGCTAGCAGCCTCTTCCTGCATTACAACAGCATTTATGCAGTATTTGTTGATGGACCTAAACCCTTCTTTCATGTTTGTGCTCACTGCCTCACAGCATTGCCATGCATGTGCTGCAGCCAGGCAACATACTCTGCTCACAAATAACACAGATGAAATTTCTCTGGGTTTCAGGTTCTGACAGGTGCTTCTCCAGCTCTGGAGTATGTGTGGATACCATAATTGTGTCCTCTACCACTCCTAGCCCAGTCAGAAAAGCATGGCAGATGATCCTTCCCTGCATTGCTTCCATCATAGGGGCTACTGAAACTGTGACTATTGAAATTCCTCACAACCTACTTCCAAGTGCATATTCCTTGGTATCTCTTGTACTTTCCAAGACTGTATTATCGTAAAAGGTGCCAAGCAACTCCACTGCCTATTTACCAGAGGGATGTCTCATCATTTCTATTAATAATATATCAAGCAAACCAGCACTGAATATTTTTGAAAAGCCAAGAGCTCTATTTGTTTGTGTCGGATTATTATTTCAGAAACAAGAGGTGTTACACAAACAATTTCACATGCCTCAAATGGAAGACAATAAGGTGCACAAGCTACAAAAAGAGAGGGATAAAATAAGTTCTTTTATTTGGTAGTCATGTCATGGATCTGCTATCTGCCTATATAGAGATGACCACGTTTTAGAAGCTGAGTTTGCTTCAGAATTCTTCCATTTGGTTACAACATTTACAGCTTTATTGCCTGTTCCTCAAAGACAATGAATGTTCTCAACTTCATGTGAAGATACTAGGAGCTCTAAATTATCACCTTTCCAGCAAAATCAAACCGAAGCAAAAGTAAAAGAGAAAAGTGTTCCCAAAAGCAAAAGCCACAGGTTATAAGAAAAACCTCAGCCATAGTTTATGTCTTTATTCTGCAATGCAGAACACATCTGCCCAGTTTTTCTAGGCTTACTGAGGTTCCTGAATGAGATATTCCCTACCAAGATACAATAAAAACATGGACCATCAAAATGGATTGTGCTCTGTTTGCCTCTCCTCCCATGAGTCAGTGCTAGAGATGATGCAGGAAAGTGTTCAGCTCCCAGCACTGTGTGAGCAGCCGCTGGGAAACAGCAAAGGAACTCTGTATTTGCTGTCTTAACGTGATCATATCAAAATGTGTTGAGTGATTTCTTCCACCCCTGTCCCCAGTGTCATTTCTCAGTGTCCCAAGGAATCACAGACAGCAGACCAGAAAGTGCAGTCTGGTCATGTAGCCCATGCTGTTGCAGCAATGCAGCATTTTACTTTACAATTACCTCTTGATGGTATTTGCAGTCAAGTCCACTTTTAAATACCTTTACTTATTCCTCTGTGAAAGTGAAAAGTAAAATCAGTTCTGTTACTTATGTGTATATATATCCCTGCTATACTTATTTATGACATACCCTTGTAGTAGACATCAGAAAAATAAAGAAGAGGAAATGGGTTCTGAAAACATTTGGGACAGTTTTATAGAATATTATTGCAATTAATTCTCATAAAATCCATCTGCCACACCAAGGGCTTGTGTTACCAGGAAACCATTTGTAAAGGGTTCAGAGGGAGAAAGAAATTATAATATCCCTTTCCTCTCTTTCTCACACTTCTCAACCTGTCTTTCACAAAAAATAAAAGGAGTTATGTGAGCTTTTCCATGCAGTCAGCTTGCCTTGGGTTTTATGTGAAGTACTGTGCAGATTTAGAGGAAATGCTAGATACTACTAACCCAAAATGAGTTTTTACCATCTGAATGATGCAATAGTCAGTTCTATGCATCCTATAGCTTGCCATAACAGACAAAACCCTTTCTGTTTCATGCTATAAACCTAAAACATGGAAATGCAAGCAACAATTTCTCTGTGCCTCAGTCTTTTGTAATTTGGAGGCAGAAGAGAATGCATAGATACTCCTCTCCCTAAGCCCTAGCAAACATTTGATGGACAAATATGTTTGCTAAGTCTTATGGAAATGGATGAGTGGAAAGAAGAAGCAAAATACAGGATAAATCACACTATTTGTAATACTCTGCACACTTCTGCTTTTTAATTTGCATGCATTGCTTCTTTTTACATCTCCACCTATTATAGATCATAGGTGTCTGACATGCACTGGGAAACTATGCTTTCCTCCATAGTCAGTGGAGAGAAGCAGACACAAAACCCACCCCAGAGTGAGATCATCTTCTATAGATGCCTACCCTTATCTCTTTATCATCAAGTGGACCTATTTAACTGAATGAAATTAAGACTTCTGCTACTAATTTCAGAACGCTATTATCAGGCAAGATAAATTCCATCCTAACATATTACACAAGTGTCAAAAAAATTTAACTGCTATTGTGTACATCAGCCTTAAGGGTCCTCTTTAAATCTTTGTAATTTGTACTGTTGGACATCCACTGTTTTCATGAAAAACATCATGCAAGGCAGCTCCACACTGCACCTAACTGCAGTCTTTTCTGTAAAAGTACCGTTAATGTGGAGGTGAAAAAAACAGCAGGACTCACATGCATCTATTGTAATGAAGAAGGTCATGGAATCATAGAATGGTTTGGGTTGGAAGAGACCTCAAAGATCATCTAGTTCCAATGCCCCTGCCATGGGCAGGGACACTTTCCACTAGATCAGGTTGCTCAAAGCTCCGTCCAACCAACCTGGCTGTGGTGGGTTGGCAAAGGGCAAAACATGCTGACAGGAAAAGTCAAGTAGTACATACCACACCTGAAATGTGCTGAAGTGTTAGAAATAAACAGTAAGGAAGTGGAAGTCATAATCAGACATGTAAATTAATTTTTATTTAGATATTTAAAAAAAAATCTAGTAAATGCAGAATTATGGCAATTCTAGTATATTTAAATAAGGATTATGTAAATTTCTAAGCATTAAGACCTTTAAGAAATGCAAGAAACAATTCATTCAGTCTATTATCTAAAATTATTTCTCATATTTCTTAAGGTTTTTCTCTAGTTTATTATCTTAAAGTTCCTACCAGCAATGAAAAACTGACCTCACTAAAGTCTCATCAAGGCAGAAACCTCATAGTGAGCTAACCGGAAATATTGTTAAACTTAGATAATTATGCAAAATTCAGGTTTTTAAACATTTTCTTTAAAACTCAACTTAGCCAGAGCTTTTGAAATGCCAATGACCTTAGATATGCTTCTAAATCTACATGGAAAAATCAGAACAATTGGATCTAATTACAAAAGAAAATGATGCAAGAAAATCGGAGCTACTTTATCACCCCCGCTTCCAATTGAAAGCTGGCCAGAAACAACACCACTAGTAACAATCCTAACTGGTCAGCCCAGGCAGGTTTCCATCATCTGGGCAAAGTCAGTAACTTGGTGTTAAATTTATTAGCATGCAACTTTACATTAAACAGCATGAAGCAGAGAATGAAATCATTGTTCATCAAAACCATGAGTTCTCCAAAAATGGCAAAGCAAAATCAGGTGACTTGTTAGCAGTTTATATTGCAGGGATCAAATACCACCACCATTTTTGATGGCTTTAGCTGAACACTTTTGGCCACCCCCAGCCAGCAGAAAGAGATTCACTTCCTGCTAATTTGCAATATCTGAAGTCCTGGTGAGAATTAAGTGAACATCAAGATAAATTAAGTATAGCCTGATTTCACAAAAGATCAGAGAAATGATGCAATGGTTATGGAGCAGATCATCTTGAGTGCCATCATGCAGCACATAGAAGACAGCTCGGTCATCAGGCCAGTCAGTAAGGGTTTATGAAAGGCAGGTCCTGCTTGACTAACCTGATCTCCTTCTACAACAAGATGGCACACCTAGTGGATGAGGGAAAGGCTGTAGATGTTGTCTGCCCAGACTTTAGTAAAGCCATTGACACCATTTCCCACAGCATTCTCCTGGAGAAACCAGCTGGTCATGGCTTGGGTGGGTAAAAATGCTGGGTAAAAAAACTGGCTAGATGGCCAAGTCGAATCAGTGGTGCCGAATGGAGTTACATCCAGTTGGCGGTTGGTCACAAGTGGTGTTCCCCCGGGTGAGTTCTGTTTAATATCTTTATCAATAATCTGGATAAGGGGATTGAGTGCACCCTCAGTACATTTGCAGATGATACCAAGTTGAGGGGGGGGTTTGGATGTTGATCTGCTTGAGGGTAGGAAGGCTCTGCAGAGGGATCTGGACAGGCTGGATCGATGGGCCAAGACCAATTGTATAAGGTTCAACAAGGAGAAGTGCCAGGTCCTACACTGGGGTCACAACAACCACACGCAGCGCTACAGGCCTGGGGAAGAGGGGCTGGAAAGTTGCATAGAGGAAAGGGACCTGGGGGTGCTGGTCGACAGCTGGCTGAAGCTGAACATGAGCCAGCAGTGTGCCCAGGTGGCCAAGAAGGCCAACAGCATCCTGGCCTGTATCAGCAGTCGTGTGGCCAGCAGGACAAGGGCAGGGATTGTCCCCCTGTACTCGGCACTGATGAGGCCGCACCTTGGATACTGTGCTGTGTTGGGCCCCTCACTATAAGAGGGACACTGAAGTGCTGGAGTGTGTCCAGAGACGGGCAACGGGGCTGGGGAAGGGGCTGGGGCACAAGTCTGATGGGGAGCGGCTGAGGGAGCTGGGGGTGTTCAGCCTGGAGAAAAGGAGGCTGAAGGGGGACCTTATCACTCTCCGCAACTCCCTGACAGGGGGCTGTAGGCAGGTGGGGTCGGTCTCTCCTCCCAAGTAACAAGAAATAGGACAAGAGCAAATGGCCTCAAGTTGTGCCACGGGAGGTTTAGATTGGATATTAGGAAAATTTACTTCACAGACAAGATTGTCAAGCATTGGAACAGGCTGCCCAGGGAAGTGATTAAGTCACCACCCCCCGAGGTATTTAAAAGACGTGTAGATGTTTCACTTAGGGACATGGTTTAGCGGTGGACTTGGCAGTGCTGGGTTAACAGTTGGACTTGCTGACCTCAAAGGGTCTTTTCCAACCTAAACAATTCTATGATTCTATGAGATACTGACCAAAATATCAGCAAAGAACGCAGATACTTGCCAGCATGACTAACAGGAAAAGGTAGAGATTAGGAAGACTACACAGCAGATTTTTTTCTGGGGTTGGGGTTTTTGTTGTTTCTTTTATTACCTCTCCAAATCTACAAAGAAGAACTTTTGTGTACGTTCCTTGCATTTCAGACCCTGTAGGGCCATTTTGGGATGTACCATTGCAGACAGTATGTCTGGCAGGAACACATCTGTAACCAGGTGCCCATTAAATCATTTCCTGAGCTGTTTTAGACCTCTTCTGAGGGCAGTTTGGTAGCATGCCAGTTCTGGTCTAAAATCTGCAAAGAACCACTGATTAATTGGGCTTTTGGTATTTCACTGTTGTAAGGAACTGCACTCCTTTCACATTCTTATGGGACTCCTTGTGTGGTTTCATTGGCAACTGCAGTAAATTTACCCCTATGTCTATATATTTTTTAAATTAAAGCAAGTGACTAATGAACTGGAAAAATACTGCTTCAGCAGTGAAACAATGCATTGATTCGTACTCACAGTCATATTCTGTATTCATTACCTTATCTGATGAACTATCCAACAGCCCTTTAAGCACAGGAGTCTCACAAATTCAATGTTAACATTCATTACCATTTGTGATTTCCTCTTTACTTTTCATCAAGTAAGATCTTTCTATTCTTCTTCCCTTGCACCCAAATAACATTTTTAATCTATGCAGGTGGCTAATACCGAATACTCAGTAGGCTCCATTGGAGTAAAGCAGTCGGTCCAGAGCATGGGTAGTATCAGTACCGCCCATGCTGACACATCTCAGTAAGCTTTAAATTTGTAGGCTGGAGAATCAAGGCCTGAGAAAGGTGGCTGCAGTGCAACAGGCTTCACCAAGCAGGAGCTAGCCTGCCTGCAGCACCAGGTGCTAACTGGGCACAGAAGGGAGCAAAATCAACACTGCTAGTTTTGCACAGAGACACCTGAGATGCAATCAGACCTCTTTATGGTCACTGAATAAACTCATGATTTAGAAAATGTGTTACTTCAGCAGCACCAGCATGCAGCTCTCCTTTGTCCTTTTGAAAATCTACCCTTTAAATGCCATATTAACTGTCAAAAACTTGACATTTGCTTTCAATTAGGAAAGATGTACTAGATATACTCAGTGGCCAGCAGTTAGTGAGCAACTGAAGAAACAGCTGTTGGGCATCTTGGAACGGGAGACTCTGACTTCTGATCTCAGGGGAGATGGAAGCCAAAAAACTCACATCAAACTGAGCATCCAGCCTCCTTCAATGAAGGTGTTTTCAAACATCACTAAAAAGTGACTGCAAAGATGTGGTGAATGTCATGTGGTGAATGTCACTGGGGCCCCAGAAGTGCCTCCACCCTGATTGTAGAAGGCCTCAAGAGGCAGAAGTAGATACATCAATGATTTAGCTCCCCTGTATGACAAGAACATACCATGGCAGGGTGCCTGAGCAGTCACTGGAAACCCGCCACTACAAAGGTTAGCAAGTATCTTGAAGTATTATCAATGTGATGCTTGCAACTGGACCTTTTTCAGGGGTCCAGAATGCAAGACAAAACAACATATCTTAACACAAATACCATCAAAAGCCCTGCCCTGCCCTGTAACAATAACAGTCCCATTGATCTGAAACTTTAAAATTCTTCCAGGATTATAACAGAGTTCACCGTGTCCTTGCAGCACAGTTCTGCTCTCAAACAAGGGCTGCCAGGAGTTATACACACATACAGTATATCTTCCAAAGCCAATGGCATTCCATAGATTATAACACACTGCTTTCCCGACAACTTATCAGGTATAGTCCTGGAGAAGGGCAGGTAGAAGATGGCATCTACAGTGGAACGGGTACTCTGCTCTCAGCTACCTGTTAATCACACACAGTTGCAATAAAGGCAGCAATGAAGAGCAGAGGGAGAGGAGTAACACCAAGGGTATCCTGTTGCACACAACAGCTTGCAAACTGGGTCTGCCTCTGAAACGTGCCTAGTGCATGAATCCAGGAGTTCATCTCTATCTCATCAGGAGCACAGTCACACATGCAGGGATGATCAGCTATTAAAGATCAAAGGGACCTTTTTTGTCTTGCAGCTTGTTCACAAACCAGGTTAGTTCAAGGCAAGGATAGCTCAAAAGATCAGATGCAGAATGACCTAGTGCGTGTAAAAAGGCACTTGCGGTAGTTTTGTTACTCCTTAACCTTGAAAGTCAATCACAGGGGGAAAAAAACACTTGCGCAGTCCATCCAGAACTCAACTTGTAACCAGGAAATGCTTCAATAAAAATGCGATCAATATTTCTAGTGACTTTGACTGGCTTTCTGTCTGACTGGCCTTGGTGAGCTTCTGTAGCTACAGAATGAATTTAATATCACATAAAGAGAAACCAGAAGCAGCATAACAAAGCACAGCTTCCATTCACATGAGTAAAGAGGTTCAGAGCTGGATCCTATACTTCTGCCTAGTTTGGTCAAGGCAAATGAAGCTCCAGCCACTTACACTTCTCTGGGACTGCTTTTGATCCAAATTGAACAAGGGGTGTGGGGATCAAGCTAAAGACTTTCTTTACTAGCTTTAGGGAAGGGGGAGAAGCAGGGGGAGCAGTCCTTTCTTGCCCTAAGGCTTTCCAAGAAGCATGTCAGAAAGAGTGAAATACATAGACAAAAAGAATAAAACAGCAATGTCACAACAAATAAGAAATGAGAGCTATGAGAAAAACAGATGCCAGCCATGGCAAGAAAAAAAAAAGTGAACTCTTACATTGATAAGAGTTGACTGTTTCTGGCAAGCAACAAATTGACCAACTTAGTGCTTCCAGAGTATGTTTAAAAGTGGCAATCCAAATAATGTTGAAAATATGCATACAATACTTCAGATATATAGATAAATACATATATAGTTAGATACTCATGAAACCAAAACGCTGTATGTATTATTGTTGATATGTTCCTTATTTTCAAATGCATTTTGAATTTTCCAGCAGGGTCTCACTGCAATCAATGGAAAAGCCTTCACTGATATTAAGGGACTTTGGATGAGACTCTGAGGAGCTACTGCAAAATAGAGTTCTCAGATATTTTCCTTGTCCAGAAAATTTTTTTCTCTTTAAGCTCATAATTCAGTTAATATCTTTTTTCAACCATAAATTTGATCTTATCAATACTGTTCTGTCCAGGCATGGGGACTACATTATCTCCCTTTATCAAACTGCAATGAAAGGAAACTTTTCCACCCTTGGGGATTTTTTTCCTCTTGCAGATACGTCTGTGTTCCTTTATCTGGTCCTTTTTTGCATTCACTGTAAATCAAAAACTCTCCAGAGGAACTTCCTGGATTCTCAGTTATTGAATAAGGCTAATCAAGTTCCCAGAGAACAATCTTGCTTTTTATGTCTATCTGCAGATTCAAGATTCTTAAGGGTTCTTCAGAAAAATATTTTAGATCTTCAAAACAATAAAGTTTCTGAGCGCCAGGTTCACTAGTCTCTTAATTTCAACTCACTTCTTATACACAACTACAGTAACAGCACAGTGTAAGATATTGTGCTGAGTGCTTCAACACACAGCTCAGATCCAAACAAAGAGTTCAGTTCTCTTTGATTACATTAACTTTTTTAATCCAAAAGGTTTTTGGTGAAGCATATGTTCTGCATCATTAAAATCAGATATTCTGGCTTTGATCTTTAAGTTCTCTCAGTTGACTGCTTCTCCAAACTACAAACTATTCGAGCTTTTGAAGTTATCTCCTTGCTCTATACAGAAAACCTGAACCTTCAGCCAGATTGATAGGGTTACAAGATAATAACCATATACCATTGTATTTACTTTTTGCATATTAAATTTTGCTTTAGGAAAAAATCTACAGCTTTTTCAGAAAAAAAAAAACCCCAACCTTAAATAAAGTATAAAACAGAGAGAATTCTCTACATAATATTAGGTACTTCAGTTTGTAAGTGAATCTAGGAAAAATCTGCTTCACTGAACCCTATCTTTTACACTCTGTATTTATCGAAGTAATCCCCTCCCCCCGGCTTACAAAGTCAACGAGAGCCTGGACAGACAGAGATAGGAATCCTGTGGATTTGAAATAGTGGCAATGGGACACAGTGAATGTTGGCAGCCAGACTGTCACAGAAACAAGCCTCTCCACAGCATGGAAAGCCAGAAAACAATTGCAGAAGTTGAGGTGTGACATTACAGCAAGATTAATTAAAGAAGCAGGGCTGCTGAAAATAGCCAAGAAGGCCATTTGTCAGTGGACTACAACAGGCATTAAGTGGCTTCCAAAAATAGGGGGACTACTCGTCCCATGACACATCTCGGTGATTCTGGAAGGAAATATCTAGCCCAGCCAGAAAGCCCAGCCAGAAAGCCCAGCCTGGAGACATGAAGCATCTGAGCTCCCAATCACATTGACTGAATGTTAACAGCTTTGGCTGAAACTATTTGGTTGTCAATAACGATAACAGAAACAAATATTCAACCAGATATAAGAAATGCTAGTTAAAATCAGAGTAAATGGAAAATTTAAGATGGAATTATTAACACTGATTGAAAAGGACAGTATTTGTGACTCCATGGAGGAGGAGGGTCACCCAGTCAGTTCCTTGCTACATTTTAACATGATACTAGTGGTGGAGGAGGTGAGATTGGATTTGAATGTTAATGAAATATACAGTGAACAAGTATGAATTCATAAAGTGGAATCAAAGCATAAATGTTTTTGATGAAATCAAATAATTCACCATTAATGTTTATCAAATTATCAAATAATATCTTATAAATTTGACATTTGTCAAGAATAGAAGATCAAATAAAACGCAAGTACTGCTCTGTGCATATAAGAGTGACTATGTCTCTGTGTGTCTGTAAATAAAAAACTACACATTCTATTTTAATTTGGAAAGTTATTTTCATTTCAAGCATTCTCTGCATGGGGCAAATGACTTCTGAAGATGAAAACATTTCCCACACATGCTTCACATCATGTAACAAGAGAAAGATCACTCCCAAATTCAATCTCTCATTCATGTCTTCCCACCCTCCCTTTTTTTTTCTCCCCTTTTTTCCTCCTTAAAATAAAAAAATAATAATAAAAAAAAAAGAAAAAAAAAGAAAGAAAGAAAAAAAAGAAGGAGATGTGTTTGGCAAATCAACAACAGAAATATTTCAGAAACTGTCCAAGCCATACAATCCTAAACTAATTCGGACTGAAACACATGAAAAGAAAAAGACATCCTGCGAAGAAAAGTCATTTCTACATTCCATCTTTTTCCAATTACTCCCCAGTAATGATTTAATGAGAGCCGTAAAATACAGTGCATATCTACCACTACATGATCATAGTACCCAATGCTTCTGAAACTCAGGTATCCAAATTTACAAGCTTTCTATAATGCCTATTCATCCATATACTTTAGCATATGAAAAAGTGTATGGAAATGAGTAGTTCCTCTGATGTTTATGGCTCTGATTCTAAAATTATATATGATGGTCCTAATCCGGAAGATGTTTAATAACTCAGGCCCATTAAAACTGATGAAATTCTAAACTCAAATAATTTCAGTACAGTTTAATTGCAGAAATATTTAGGACAATAAAAGAAAATTACATAAGTTTAATACCCATTTTTCTTGTCTATAATTATATTTCCATTATATACTTCCTCAGTTAAGCTAAATCTATACTATCTAATAAACATAATTATATGAAATGTTCATATAATAGACTAAAGAAAGTAACAATTAAAAGCCCATAATTTAGTTACTCTACGTAACTCATCATTCTCAGAGAACGTAATATTGGATTAATTCATTTACCTCCAACCAAGCACTGACAAGCACTCTTCTAGAAATAGATTGTATTTTCCTCCTTCAATTGTTTTTTTTTTGCTAACTACTTCCATTAAAAAACAAACAAAACAAAATGAAACAAATCTTGCCTAAAATTCCTAACTTGTCATGGAAACTTGTTTGTTGATCACATTAGAAGTCTTTCACAGTTTATAAAGTGTTACTAAATAATTAAAATCACTATTAACATGTTACTTCTTGCACTCTATAGAAATTTTTTAAAATTAGGTACTGCTTACTACAATGTCTACTAAGTATTTAACTTACATGAACTATGTATACATGAATCTTTACTACATTTTTGCTCCACTTCCCAGTAACACAGATGCTAATTGTTTTCTGAAGTTTTAAAACCAAACACCTTTGAACGGTATTTCTTGTCTGTGTATGTTGCAATGTTGCTGGCCTCACCATGAAACTGTATATGTATGCTCCGTTCTGGTAGTGCCTTCTCTTGCCTAAATTAATCTTAAAAGAGTAGGAAAAAATTATATTTAACAAGGTAATAATGATGCAGCCTTGTAGATACTGGAGAAATTGCTTAGATGATATCTGTACACAGATAAGAAGAAAGCAGAAAAGTGATCTTCGAAGAGCGTGTTTCAGGGGCAGCCTGCCTACAGGTCAGAAAAATAAATTATTTCTTGTCTTTGTAGAGTTTCCAGCACAACATCCTACTATTTAACACTTTGGAGGAGGAGCAACTTTTATCCAATTAGAAAGTTTCCATAGTTCTGGTGAATGAATGCTATAAAACTAAAGGAAAACCAGAATCTGAGCCAGAGCCAGCAACTATTGAAAGCCAGTGGAAGTCAATTCCAATCGCCTTCAATGGGCTCCACGCCCCAGCCTGTGTGTACAGCATTACTTATGAACTGTATACATTAGCTGATCATTTGTTCTCAGCTTATTCTTAATCCTATTTTACAAAGCTAATGTTCATCTTCTAATGACAATCTAATTGCTTGGTTCCATGTTTACTAGTGGGAATGAACCACAAACCATGTCACTGTAAGCTCCGGGGAGTATTCCAGTGATTAGGAGGTTAAAAACTCACTATCTGTGTAAAGGGAAAACTCGTTCCTTAACTCTCTGGTACAAATTATTTCCAGGTGCTGATAATTATCACTCATGGAGTTTGATATTCCGGACTCTACATCTAAATTTATACTTGACAAGTTAAACTTTTCATCATGTGCAGCAGTCTCCTAAAGGCTGAGGAGAAGGACAGACTGCCGATGGTTGAAACCAATTCTACTTAAAACAGCAACACTTAATTACAAGTCTTGTTGTTTATTTCTTTTCAAAGCATTTCAAATATATCTTTTCCCCAAAGGAAATAATATTGTATATTATTAAACAGATAAGTATTATTGCATCTGCTCATGAATGATAATTGTGAATAGCCAAATTATTATTTGAGAAGCCTTGGAAAGGACTCAGAAAAAAAAAATCCATCAAAAGCTAATGTTTCCCATTATGTAGACTTCATGCAGTTATCTTACTGTACACACACACTAAATGCAAAAGATACATAAGTGTGCACATATTAATAGAGATACGACACACAGAAAAGCAACAGATTCAAGCACTAGATGTTTAAATGTATGTTTAAATACATACATGCAAGCACTCCTGCTTATACATTCATATATTTTTGTCACTAATCAGACAAAATTGATTTAAGGAGGATAAAAATAGGGTCTTGCAAGCACAAAATTGAAGGAATCCATGGAACAAGCACCCTATAGCCACCCTAGTATTTCTTAAGTTTATGGTGCCAGTTTTAACCTCCTGCATGGCTCTCTGTAATCTTTTAGGAGTCTGGGTTTTGCCCATCTGGCATGCTGTGAAACTGATCAGTCAATTAATTTTTAAGAAACCCTGACATAAGTTTATTTAAAAGGTAACCCAAAAGCCTCTCTTAAAGCAAACATTTAGTGAATGCCATAGACCCAAGTGCATCCTGTTGCAATATTGAAATTCTACATAAAATTGTCATACTGAGCTGTATCAGTCATTCTTATCCTGGCTGCAAAATTACATCTCCTGAAACTCTAGGAAAGATCAATCTCATGATCTACTGGTGCAGGATTATTTTAATGGACAGGCCTTAATTCAGGAAGATGCCTTTTTGCATTAAAGACTGCATTATGGGAGTGCGAAGGTGCTACTTGTTTTCCCAACAGCAAACACCTGCAGACTCCAGGCTCTCAGTACCTGCAATGTTACTAATGGTTAAATTAATAGTGGCAGGACTTGAAATTGAGTCCACTTGATCTTAGGGTCTCACAGATTAAAGTATTAGTCCGCTGAACCATGTTACTAGTCTTCACTTTAATCTATTAGATACTTCCTTGTCTTTGTTCAATAAGCACGGTAGGAAAAAAACAAAACAGTAGAAATCTTGGAAAAGTGACAAGCAAACATGCAGAAATTTCAAGAGACAGCCTAGTCAAAGGAAAATAACTACTAAACACTGATTGTCTGTAAACTAAGCAACATTGGGCTGTGCTAGGCCAGATCCTCAGCTTGTATAAATTAACAGGCCTCCAACGCCACGGCAATTTTCATTTATGAGGACATGAAAAAATATTCTGTATTACTTTGATGCTTTCCATGCTAGAATGGAAAGTCTGGGAGAACTGCAAGGAAAGTTCTCCCTAGAACTTTTCAATTCCTAGCTGGATAGTGTGGCACAGGCAAATAAAATGACTCAGAATCACACAACTGTTTGAAGTCAGAGCAAAACATAAAATTTATCACCCTTTTATTTCTTCTGCTCCCACCATCGGTCTCACTGACCAGTGCACCTGGCATCTGAAGAAGAAATACCATTTGTTCAATGACAGTTAGGGTATTAAGTATGTATGCACTTTATGCTTGTGTTTTGATCTGCATACACTCCACCTAATTCTAGGGATTTAACTGATATGGCCTTTCCAGGTACTTTGGTCACTGGGGAATGAGTGGCAATTTCAGAGCTTGACTCGAGACATCAGGCAGGTGAACACACTTCCCAAAACTACCACCCATCTCTCCTCTTTCACCGACTGCAAGAGGAGCCCAGACCAACTACCTTGGTTAAACGCCTAACACTGGATGTGGCAGTTCAGACCCGTGTCTTTTGCACTATCGGCTGCCAGAAGTGAACACAATGCTATGCAGAAAGACCAAAAAAAAAAAAAAAAAAAAGCATCTTTGCTTATATATAAAACTATAGCATGAACTTCATAGTCCACAGATCCCAAACCAGAAGCCTGAGAAAATACATAAACAAAGGCAAACATCGGGGTTGAACAGCTTGCAAAGTGCAAGGGAAAAGTAAAAGAAATCAGAGATACCACTAGAAGCAAACACAACAAAAGAGATTTAAGCCAGAAATAGCCAGAAGCTTATTTCCTTCGTGATTCACAGAACATATTGCAAAACTGCAGTGAGTTGGCATAAATTTGTCAATTTAAGCTCTGGTAGGAAATGTCTGATAGTAGCAGATCATCCTTAAGAGGGCAGAAGTAAAATGAACTAATATGAAAGGCAGAAGGTGAGAGACAGCAGAAAGAGTTGCTGTCAGCAATTGACTTGGTCTCTTCTGATACTTATTCAAAATTACCTTCTTTCTTTCTTTCTCTCCCCCACTTACTACACCATCACGTACCCTGCAAGTCCCTCCTTAAATTGCATCCTGAACACCATTCCCTCCCTGTTTGTCTGACCTTTGCACCAGCACAATCAACCCAGGGGAGGAACACCCCCACTGCTATGCCTGTGTTTGCAGGAAACAAAGATACACTGGAGTAACTCGCTCTTTCTTTCCCATTGGATAAAGCATTAAATCTTAAATTGCAAAGGAGTTAAACAATGCCTTGTAGCACATGGCATCGCTGCATTTAATCATCTCCAACATTCTTTTAAGTTCACTCAGGACTTAAAAAGGAGAATTCACTTCACTTCTGATAAAGAGATCTTTAAGGTTTACTTGTATACATTTTTATATTTTTTTTTAGAGAACCACGTTCCAGCACCATTTCGTACAATATTCTTAACACAATCTAGCAAAAGCTCTGTAACCCTATACTTATGAAATGAGCTGTCAGGCATAAAGTATGCCAGAATCTCTTAAGTCCACACACAGCAGGACACAAAACTAGTAGCAACTGTACTGAATTACAACCAATAGGAGAAGTCACAGGTCACTGAAGCCACACAGAGTCCTGCTATAGCCAACAATGAAACTTAATGTACTTTCCATGTCCAGAACCATCCGCTATAGAGCTTCTGTAAAACAGATTAATGATAATAGCGGCACAAACTAGAAAAGAAATGCAAGAAATGGAAGCCTGGCCAATATTCCATTTGTAATTTGTCACACTATCACACAATAGGACTTCAGCGTGAGTATGTTGCCAATTTACAATTCAAATAAGCTTCCCTGAATTTTTAAAAGAATGGACTGTACACATCAGTCCGTATGACAGAAAAATGCCCTGTCAGGTTAATTTTAAATGCACATTTTATTTGCTACTGTTAACTAATCACTATCATTATTTCTGATTTTTAAAAGAGGCTTCCATTATTAAATAAAATGCAACTCTGGATCCCTAACTGGAATGGGACTTCTTTTTGTGACCAAGCAGTATTCCCTAATTTACAATATTTTGACTTTACACTAGCTAGTTAAATGGTAATTTTCTGTTGTGTTGTGTTCTTCTTTTTTGTTTTTCTTTGATCATGTAAAAGACACAAGGCAACACTAGTAAAAGGAGCACGTTTGCTTAGGGCTTTACATAGGTTCTAATAAATGTAATAGCAATTTTTTCCTTTTACTGGCCTATTGATCAGGCCAGCATCACAAAAAAAGAAGAGGTTTCTTTTCGGAAAACATTGTTTACCTATACTTGATGAAATTCCTCCTGGCTGTGAATTTCAGCAGATGGACTATCAGGGGGATGTGTTTGCCTACTGCAGACTAGACACTGTTTCTGTCGGAAGGTGCAGTGCTTTGATGATGCAGAAAATAAAGCCCATGCTGTTTCTATGTTCTATTATAAGGAAAGCCATTAAGATGGTAGTTAAGTGGTTAATGCCTAAAATTAGACTTGCCACAAATGCCAGTGGCAGAAATATTCCTAGCATTCAAAATATCGCATCATAAAACAAAAGTTACGCTGAGTTTCTGAAGAAAAGCAAAAGGCCACAGAGCTGAAAAATCATTTAAGTACCCAAATGCATACCTAGCTTTAACCACAAGAAGTCAGTGACTCTAGCCACTTGTTTACAGAAAAGTACCTATGGATCCATCAGCTCAGGGTTTATCTTTGTAGATTCTGTTACTGGTACGATTTAGGTACATCCTGAGTTGTGCTGAAATCAGGGCTGATAAGAACTAAAGCTGCAAAGGACAAACTGTGGGGTACTGTAAGAATTCAAACTGAATTTATGTCACCATGAAATATCTCCTGAAGCTCCCACCATGCTTTTTTTAGATGAAAACAGCATTAAAAGTTCCCCTTCTTTCCTTGACAGATAAAGCTCTTACTGTCCTGTTTCTTCTATGCTTCACAGTCCACTGCTCTCCAGTTATCATGAATTGAGTGTCAGGGCTCCACTCTACCCACCTCACCAAAACGATCTGTCTTCAAAATTATCAAAAGGTGGCTGCTGGGGATTCTCCAGGCAGGGGCAGGAAGGAAGGGGCAGATTAGGGGAAGGTTTATTTTTCACTCAGATCATTTCAAGGATCCAATTCAGAGCAAAGCCTCAAAACCCACTAGGTTGCCACAGCTGAGGACAGGAAGGGATGCAGAGTAAGTAAGTCTTCAGGTGGCTGCAGTGTCATGGAAAACACTGTAAGAGCAGGTGGGTAGTTCCACCACAAGACAAATAGTCAACACAACGTGTAATTAGGTTCACTCACAGCATCTGCTAGAAAAAACAGCAGCAGTCCATATCTCTTTTAGAGCTACCTCATGTACAGGCACCTTCTATCAGGGTTAACTGCAAAATTCACACTACTTACCTGGGAACCTGCTGGGGTTCGTTACACCTATTTGTGGTTGATATCCTAAGTCATGCATGCTATTTAGAGAAAGATGTCATTTTTCAATGTCTTTAAGGGAAGCTACTTACAAAGGGGCATAGCAAGGTATTAAAAACCAGGAGGATCAACTGGCAGTATGATGAACAATATGTAGTAATTCTTCAGCCTATGTAAACTCAGAGTCATTTTACTCCAAAGCAAATTTCCCATTACTTTGATATTTGTTTTGAAAGCTTTTTTTTAACCTGCATCTGATCATTGATTTATATTTATATACAGCTTACAGTAAGAAAAAATTCTGAGTCTGTCATATGCAACCATTGAACAGAAACAGAGGAGATTTACACACAGGAAAAAAGTTTTATTGAATCAAAGTGTAGAATACGTACACAATGAATAAATATCCTATATATTTTCCAGGATAGGATTAGTAAGTAGGAACTCTGAAGTATTACTGCCAGTTCTGATACTGATTATATTCTGTGTACTTTGGCAAGTCACATAACCTTCCTATCTCTGACTGTAAAATGAGGATATTAGTTATCAGCCTCACAGGGATGTTGTGAGGATTAGTTAATGCTAGAAAAAGGACACACAGTGCTTTACTAAGTAAAATCCATCAAAAACACATGCACAGTAAATAACACCAAGTAATTTGACCTGGAATTTAATAACGTTATAGTCTATGATAGTCAAAGTCTTTTGGATAAACAAGTCAAGTTAAATTTCAACTAAAACTGGAACCAAACCTAAAATGAATTTTTAGTTGAGGTTCAAAAAGAAGCAGTTATTTTAAAGGGTTGTTCCTATTATTTCCCTGTCTTTCTCTAATTTCTGGGTCTCACTTGTGGTCATAAGAAGCAGCTCTGATACTCTGCAGGAAAGCTTGACCTTGTGGTTCTTTCTGGCACATCCTACAGGTTCAGGAGAGGTTTGGGTAGCTTAACTAAACATCTCAACTTTGGGGTATTTCTGCAAACCAAGCCAAAGCCCATGGCATATACCAATCGCTAATTGTAATGCTTTTACACTCTCCATTGCAGGAGTTTTGTAGAGAAGAAAATCTTCACGTTATTTCAAAACATTAAAGGCAGAATGAGTGCAAGAAAATGAGAACTGTGATTCCCTGAGGTGACATTCAAGTGGAGACTGAAAGAGGGTGGAGTTCTTAATCCTAAAATGAGGCTTGTAATTACTTCAGCACATACCACCTGGAAATGTCGTTTTTCAAATACATTAACGCAGCAGATGAAGAGTAGTGTTACTGTTTCAGGGCTACAGAGTTCATCACTATCCAGCGAAATAAGCAGGCCAGCTTATTTACTGGTCCAAATTCTGTTTTCTGCTGTGCTTTTCCTCAAAGGTTTCCTTGAGGCACTGAGATAGTCATGGGGAACTTGGCATTCAGACTTGTAAACGAAAGCAGCTTTGGTACCTGATCGGAAAATCAATCCTTTCATAGATCTGAGTCAGAACTAACGTTAGGTTTGTACTGTTTCTACAATTAGGGATAGTACTGATTTGCCAATGAATCTAATTTCATGCTGTCACTGCAAGGAAAACACATGGGTGGAGGTTTGCCTCTTTTTCTTTTTTTTTTTTCCCCAGTTAATTATTCCAACATCTACCAGGTTTTAAAAACACCTTCTCTAAAATTACAATTTTAATTTTTTTGGCTGTTTATTACAAACATAAGTCTCATAAACAAACTAGATCTAGATACATAGCCTATTTCACCAACACAGTCTACAGATTGAATTTTTGATGCTTTGTATATAAGGACTTCATCAACTTCAGTGGAGTTAATATGTCACCTGCTGTCATTATAAGTAAAACAGTAGTGAATTTTTCTTTTACATTGTTTTCCATCATAAGTGATACATTAATATGAAAATATTTTTTTTTCAGTTATATACTCAGTTCATCCAGCAACATACCCAAATTTTGGTCCTCAAAGAAGTTCGTAGGACCTCATAGGTTCATTCACAGAAGAGGGCTAACTATGCTACTCGTAGTTCCTACCTGGCCAACTTGAGGCATGTGTTTTTATAAGCTGTGTTTCCCAGATTATGGCATACTGAAAAGTGTGTAGTTATCAACTGAAGACTAACTTGATCATCCAGTGCAAAAAACAGACAGACAAATGAAAAAGACCTAAATCCACAGAAAAGTAGTAGAAAACGCATGGTGGCACATATTCCAAACATGTCTCCAAAATAAATCTATTGCAATGTGCAGTACAAATGTGCCTTGTATTTATAACTTCTTTTCAAGTTATCTTTCAGTTAAATATAAGCTTGTATATGCAATGTATTCGATCACTCACTTTACTGTTCCATTCTCCTTTCCCTCTTCCTCTCTTGGCAGATCACAATTTGGCCTTTCATGATTGAGTCTGAATGTGTCATAACTGTTCAGTTCCTTCCTGCTAACGCCTCTTAACATTTTACTCTTCCTTCTGAGTCGAGAGTCTTCTTCACCTATTTGCCTTATTCTTGATCCCCCATTTGCCCCATCCTCCCTCGGTACACTTCTCTGTTTCCTTTCTTATCAATGGTATCTGTTTACATGCTGGGTTTGAAATTTTCCTGAGGGCTGAATGAACTGTTTGCTGTATTGCTCTGATTATGAAGTACAACAGGCAACAATACTAATAAAGCTAAGATAGGGTAATTCAAATCTGTTGAAGAAAAACTAACAATAACAGAACACAATGGAATAATCATTCCCTTAACTCAGTGATTTCCCTGCAGCAGAAAAAGGCTTTCTGAATTACATACAGAATAACCTTGGCACAGCTTCATATAAGTGCTGGGGCCTACTAAGGAAATGTTTGATATAATGCCAACAATGGGCAATAAAACTGAAGTAAATCAGATACTAAATG
Organism: Falco rusticolus; assembly: GCF_015220075.1. NCBI lineage: Eukaryota > Metazoa > Chordata > Aves > Falconiformes > Falconidae > Falco > Falco rusticolus. The sequence continues at coordinate 21,010,936 of NC_051189.1, read as the reverse complement.
GGTAGGACGCAGCTTTCTTTTAGGGCTAGCACCTAGCACACTTGCATCACTACCAGAATTTTTTATTTTTTTTTAAGATTTCTAAAAAAGTGTTATCCGTAATCAAAGTCAGATTCCTTTTCCTTTAAGATCTAGTTTGCCTGTTTCTGATCTAAAGTCACTGTTTAAAAGTTGGAAACAACAGGTCCTTCATTATCAGTGACATAATAGAATACATGAATTATTGCTGTTACCTTATAATTAATTTTATGCAAAACTGGGACAATGTATCTTTTGTTTTTAATCTTGGATATTCAATGATGGTTTCAATTAAAGTCTTTTGTTTATACACATATGGACTTCTGAGATTTATTTCCTAAAAACAATTGTAATATTGTGTACTATATGCATAGTAATCTGAACTCTGAGGGCCAGATTCAGCTCTGTTGCAGGTAAATCTCATTTGTTCTGATTTCAACATCCACACTACGAGGCCAGAGGACAGAGCAGGCTGAGGTCCATAAAGTTAAAGCCCTGAAAATACCAGATCATTTAGGCTAGAATTCTGTATAAAGTGAGGGATTACATTTCACTAATGATCTCTGTAGTGAGTCCAATACCTTGTATTTGTCAGAATTCTTGCAGAAAGGCATTCAGTCTTCATCTCAAGTATCAAAAAAAGGACAGCCACCTTCTCTTTCCAACAGTCCTTTTTTCAATGGGCACCAGTCATCACTACTGAAACATATCCCTTACTTTTCATTTGAATGCATCTAATTTTGACTTTCAACACCACTGGCTATTTCTTTACTTTCAGAACAAGCAGAAGAGAGTGCTGGCTATTAGCACTTAGTATTTTCTTCCCGTGAAGGTACTTTAATGTCATTAATCACTTCAACTTCCAATTTCCTTGTTGTTAAGGTAAGCAGACAGTGCTCTAAATTTCTGCTCATCTCCGTAAGACATTTGCCTCACTGAGTAATTCTGCGGCTCTTCCCTGCTTGTCCCTTCAGTTTTATTTACCTTTTTAATTTATTTATTAAAAATGTTAGTAATTCTCTAGCTAACAAAACATGATGCAGTGGAGCAGGGCCAGGTCTGGATTTGGATTTCAAGCTATTTTTGATCAAACATATGAAGCCATATTGTACAGAAGGCTAATTGCATTTCAATTCATTTCCATTACAGTAATTTTGTCCTCTAAAAGGGCTGCAGAGAAAGCTGGATTATTTTTACACCATTAAGTAAGACAAGTGGAAACAGTTTTTAGAGAAAGGCTGAGACCACAGAGCACAAACGACAATGGCTCTTTGTGTTACAAAGGTGTTGTTGGATGTTTGACTCCCCATAGACTGTTCATGGAGCTGAGCCCATGGATCAAGCAGACAGCATGGTCCTAAACACTATCAGAGGAAACCAGCATGATAAATGTCGTTTTCCTTTTTTACTGGTCATGCTGGACATGGTCTATTATCTTTAAATGGACAGACAGTTACTGTAGAAAAAAGAACAAGGATGCTATCTCTACCCAGGCTTGTTATAGTCTCCAGGGCAAAGACTGTGAAACACTGCTGATAAACAAAGCAACTGCAAAAGCTTATGTCACTCCCCTGTAAACAAGGCAGAAAAAGCAAATATTTAAAAGTGGTAGTTCATAAATTATGATCATCCCCACCCCCATCAAAAATCCATTAACAAGGAAATTTTTTAGGCAAGTAAACTCTGCCCTAGGAACACATGTTCAAGATTTTTTCTTCAGACTTAACCTAAATTAAGGTCAGTGACCTTAATCCCTTCCATTGTGATTGCCTTTTGCACCAGGAATGCAATAGGACAGAACAGGCTAATGAATGAAAAACTCATTCAACTGCAAGTCATATTTATTCATCTCACCCCATCCCATCCTGAAAAATCTACCTACTTACAATCATTAACTGTGAATGTATCCCATAACTTACTGCCGTATTTGTTTCTCTTGTATTTCCCTCTTTTAGGCCTTTGCTTCAATTCAGTGTAAAACTGGCCTAGTTCATCAGCTGATTTAAATCAATTTGAGTCAATTAACCTCCATGTGGCTGCACCAGCCCCCATCTTCCAGCCCACCACTGCTGGCAGTGCCCCTGTTCTCCCTGCCAAACAGTTCTGTGCTGGGACATAGGCTGGTAGGACTCTCTGAATCTTGCCATTTATGTTGAGGTACTACTCAGCTGCTTTCAGCTCTTCCTCCATAATATCTCAATTTATTTAATTCAATCCTTTCTTTTCATTTACATTGTTTAAAACTCATTCAGATACCTACCACTGTCTTCTTTTGCTTTGTAAGAGCAACATCACACAGATTGCATCTTATCTACTCAAAACACATGTGCCAAAGAACACCCTCCCATTCATCATTCTGACCATCTCAGGTTGCCTTCTCCAAGTAGTTCCCACCTACTCCTCCTCTAACATATAAAACTGAAAATGTTTTATTGAGAAGAAAACCCCTTTTCCTTCCAAAGACCTGCACTGAACACCTTTGTGTTGATCACATAATTTCTCATGTTACTAAGAGTCTTAAATTAGAACAGAACCTCTCTTCTGAGAGGGCACCATGCCTTATTACGTATTGCAGTATAGTAAGTGTCTAAACTTCAATGCATCTTCTGGATGCCACTGCAATTCCGACTGCCCTTACACAGCCACTGTTAGAGATGACAGCTTGTATTTTGTTGTGACTGGGGGGACAAACCCACCTTTGCCAATGCAGAAAGGTGAATGCCCTTCTGCAACACCCACCCAACGATGGGTAAGGTGGGAAGGCAGGAGGCTTGGACTTTCCTCTGTTTCAGTGAATGCAGAGTTAAGATCTGTCTTTGGGTAGTTTAAGCAGTGTTTCCTTTCTTACTACCTCTGCACCCCACTGGACCTTTACAAACTAAGGAAGACCAGAATTCTTCCAAAATTTGTAATCAGAAAATACCACTTCACAATAATTAAAACTTCCCATTAAAATGTGCCAGTTAGAGGACTACATTCATTGGGGTCTGGAAGTAGCTTCTACACAAGAGAGCTGGAACTGCTCCGTACAGGAGGTGTCCTCAGCCATAGCTGATGGGGGTTTGGATCCTCGCTCTTGCCCACCCTGTGACTCCCACAATCCATGTGAATATCCAAGTACTGTAGTTACCAAGCTATTTTTCACATTTATATAAATAAAGATAAATCTTTGGGTTCTAGTCCAATATGGAAAAAACCCAATGTCAATCCACAATTTTTTTTCTATGAAGTTTTTGGTTTTAGACAGCTATAGCTGTGCTGTGACTTGGAAAGCCCTCTGAACAGATATGGCATCATCTGAGTGACAATATAAGACCAGGGAGAATCCTCTTATGCTTATTCTTCATAAAGGTTTAAAAAAAAAAAAATGGCATTTTCTTTCAGATTTTCTTTTGCAGATTTTTGAGTTGTTAGCAGGATTTGGCAAGTTGCTACTAGATGTTTGCATCACAGAACGAGTGCTAGCTGCCCTTCTAGGATGCAGAATACCCGTTACGTTCTCCTTGGCCACATTTCACAGGTTTCACAGGTACTCCCTTCACTCTACAGCAGCACACTGCTAGCCATGTACTGACCCACGGCAAATTTAATCACAAGAGTTTTACAATATTTGAGCCTGAGGATTACTTACAAACTTTGCATTAGCATATGCTTCGGTAAACCGATTTGAAAAATGCTACTTAAGAAATATATTTACTCTCAATGGACACTCTAGTTTATACGCTCAACATAAAATACAGTTCTGCAAATACTATCACAAAGTCTTTGGAAACAAATAAATATGTTTTTTTCTTACGTTGACAATGGGAACAGTTCACTGCACCAAGCTGCCAAATGAGCAACCCAGAAGTACTGATTCATTTCCCAAGACAGCTTTTCTTATTAACAGCAAAATGGTGAATGTCAAAGAAAATGTGGTCCAGAAGTCACAGGCCTCCCTCTAGTCTGGAGACCTGAGTCAGAAGTAAGTGTAGAAGTTGTGATGATATTTACCCATTTAGGAGTTTAATCCCTTCAAGTTACCTTTGAAAGCTGATTACTTGATTGTTCACCTCCATTTTTATTAGAGATCGTAACTTCTTTGTTGCTGATGCAAAATTCACTCTGTCAGATGACTGACAAGTGGCACTGAACTCAAAAGTGCTGTATTAATACAGATCATGCTGATTAACAAAATTATTAAAATTTGATTCAATGGTACTCCAATTCATAACTTAGAGATGACAAGGAACGTACAAACATACAAAAAGGCAGAACATAAGTTTTGCTCCTTTCAGCAGACCTGCAGTTTATAAATAGCAATTCTTAGTATTCCTACATCTTACTTTTTATTTAATGGGCATTTTGGAAGAGTTTCTCTCCCAGCTTTATGCAATTTCTGGTTTAAAAGTTATCAAGGCTTTATTGCATAAGATAGCAGCACACCCTGAAAAATTCCAGCACAATTGTTTTTCAGCCTGTGACTTAGTTCCTTGGAAATTTTTTCAGTGTCACAGGATTGGATACCCAAATTCAACCATATAAGCTTTTCAGGGTGTGGAGGGGTTGCGGGGTGGAGACTGTAGAAATGAGCCATTATAGGGAAATGGTTCCCAGAGGCAAGAAAACTGTATTGTCCACACAGGCTTTTCCACACAGCCTCAAGTCAAAGGGATCTCAGAAGAGACGAACTTTGCAGGAGCAAAGTCCTCCAAGCTTCAGCAGGTCTCTAGGATATGTAAAAGAAGCATCTTTTTGATAAGAATACCTGTCTTTTCCAATGCTATTCTGTTATGCCACAATGTCTGTGATCTGTAACAGCTTTCCATGCTGTTACTACTGTTTTTCTGAGACTGTGCTCTAAGCCACTGCAAAGGAGATTTGGGAGCTGAGATTAAACAGTTTCAATGACTGAAGGTCGTAGCATGGCTATTGGCTGACTCTGTAAGACTCCATTCGGTGTTAATCATCCCTAAGGAAATGTCACAGCATGAAGATTTTGGAGATGGCTACAGTGAAAAGGACATTTCAAGATCAGGGAAGTTTTGCCTCAATCCAGTGGCAAAATCCAGGGCATGAGTAGAAGGGATCACTCAGCACATAGGTTTCTAGCTGAACAGCTGGATTTCTCAAAATAACATATGTTAACATGTGTGATAAAAGTCACTTACAGATAACCTGAACAAAAAACCCCAAATTATTCATCAAGAAACTTGCCACATCCTCAGTTTTCTGTTACACACTGAGCTTTCATAACCAGTTTCACAGGGTTTGTCACACAGTGGTTTTGTCTAAATGTATTTCTAAGTTGCGTGGGTTTATTTTATTACTCTGTCAGTGAAAACTCAGTTTCTCATATTATGTGGAAGAAGAAAGTCTGCAAGACCATCCCAGCTCAAGCCCTCAAAAGTTCCCAATTCCACATATATATTTGAGGTTATTAATTCTAGGTAGAAACCTAGCATCATTATGCAGATATTGTTTCCCTGCTCTGATAAGCACTATCATTTCAAGAAAGCCTCATTCAGAGCATTTTCCTGTTTGGTTTTTCACAGAAATGAATGTATTATAGTCAGTAGCATAGGTGGAAGGAATAAAAGAAAAAAACTCATTTCTTTTAAAAGAAGTGTGAAAAATGCATGCTAATAAGGGCATTTATCTTCAAAAGCACTATAACTCCTAGAGGTTATCCAAGCAGACCCTTGAGAGTTCAAAGAAACAGAGATATTAATATTATGATGCTCCCAGCTAAAATGACTGAAATGATTACTCAGGGATTGAGGAGAAAGCCATTTGAATAGATAGTGCTGTATCTCATACAATAAATGCGAAAAATACAATTCTGTGGAAACAATACGGTATGAGGCAAACATCTTAAAGCATAGACGTCAAACACAGTTTTGTAGCTTGATTCAAAGAGATACTTCCACCTCTTAATTTATTTACTCTTTGTTAGAGCTGTACCACTATCCCATCAGATAAACAAGCTGGTCAGTTGGCTTCACCCCACCATGCAGTGTCAGTTTTTAGCAGGTGTGCCTCAAGGACTCTTCCTTTCTGCTCTTTGAATCATTCTGTAGACACTAATGAGCATCCCTCTTCAGCTTTAATTATTGGTCCCTGACAAGTCAACATAATAGGAATCAGCTTAACCAAGCATACTCCCCAGTGACATGTTCAATTACTCAGGTTGTACTTCTCTGCGAGAGGTCTGAGGGGTTGCTAATTTAACATTGACAAAAAAATAAACAGAGGTATTGGTTACAGCTTATCTTTTGACCCTTATGTCACCAAATCTAGCAAGATACCTCCTCCTGGAATGGTGCAGAAGATTAAATACTTAACAATTAATATCCTGGTTTTACTTTAAAAATAAAATTAATACCTGCACAGTGATTTAAGTCAAGCAATGTTTTATGAAGAGAGACAGACAGTGACACTTTGATAACAAGCGTTTGTTGCTGTATCATTATACTTATAAAGCCATTTGTTTTTCAGTTTTATAAACAATTAAGTGGTAGTGTTTATTTCTTGACATTTACCATGAAAATAAAAGTAGCAGGATTAGTTCATTTCTATTTTTGGCATACACAGACAGCTATTTTCCCATAACCAGACATATCAGTGTAAGAAATGTGACTAGGAGGACTTTTCTTTAACAAGCTTGTTAATAAGAAATTATATGGCATTTTGGGGAGGGGAAAAAAAAGTGAAGACAGAAACCGGGGCAAGAACAGTCTCTGCAAAAGAATATTTGAAAAAAAAAAAAAAAGTTCTAAGAATAAACTATTCATTTCTCTCCCCATAAAACATCATTAGCTTAAGATCTAGCTGTGTAGCTGAGTACAACTATTTTCAGATGTGTGCCCACCCTGAGCATCATCAGTCTAGTTTTCAAATGATGGTAGATACCACTTGTAATAAATACAAAGTATGTCTGTGTTAATGGCCAGAGATACTTTCTTGGATTTAATTCATATTTTGTAGAAATAAATTGAAATTAAATTCAACTTTTAAAAGTCAAATTTTCATCTAACCTGGCCTCAGAGATAACAAAGGACCTAGAACCTTGGCCAATACTGTTGGTCTCAAGCAATGCATTTCTGATGACCTGAACAGGTTAATCAGCCATTTGGCCAGCAAAGTGGCATTCTGAACACCTCCTAAACTCCTACCAGATACAAGTATAAGTAAGCTTTTCTTTTTAGTTTTGTTCAAATATTTTAACAAAAAAAGCTTGAGATTTTAGTATAGCTTTACAGAATATTTCCAAAGGCTAAAAATATTCAAAAAGTCAAATTCATGCTGAGGCTCAAGAAGAGATATATATACACTTCTTAAAAATAATCCTATGTGTTTCATAATATTATTTTTTTTCATTTCAAAAAGTTAAGAGAGCAGAACACTCCAAGCAAATAAGCAATCAACCTGAGGGAAACACTGGCAAAGGAAGGAAGTTAAATCCTCACATGAGTTTCAGAGAAAATAGTATGATTTTGTGTTTTTCATTTCTCAACACATTTCACAAAAAATAAAATCTGAGTTTTGCAGTGCATGATTTGCATCAGACATGATGCAAAAGTATCACATTTCCTCACTGTAAAAATGACCATCTCTCCTGACTGACTGTGCTATTTACCAAATACATATTAAAGCTTAATGCATATGACAATTAAGCAGGCACTCATTTTATAGTAAATATCTGTGTAAGCACTTTGGACCACAACTAAGAATTCAGTTAAAACCTGGACAAAGGACTTGGAACATGGGAACTTCACACGCAAACCCTGGCTTGAGTGGAAGCAAGACCACACCTTGTATAATGTACTATTTCACAACTATGCATTCAACCTCTTCCAACCTTTTGATCATCTTCCCTGTTTGCTCCACTGTTCTTCAACAACAAAATCACATTTGAGTGTGGCTTCTTTTTTATGTTTAGAAACATCTTTCTCAATAGAACTGAAATTTCATTCAGCTCATGACAGTATTATTATCGTTCCTTTTTTTTTTAATTCCACATGGCTTATATGGTTATAAAAATGAAACTTGATCTTACTTAGATTGAAACATCAGTTATTAATTGTGATGGCTGTTTTTAGTGAAGACACATCACTAGAGAAAGCCAGATGTCAGGCTTAGTTTCTGGAGCTCACAGTAAGTTCCTACTAATAAGAGTGGTTCTGGGCAAAAGATGAACATACAGTATTACAAAGATATACAACAGCACAGTAAAAATACATATAATCAGTTCTCATTCTAGAACTCCTTCACAGACAAAAATACAAAAACCCAGAAGATTATAGGGATCTAGAAATAAAACCTTTACAGCTAAGAATAATTCTTATCAAGTCCAAAGAACCCTTGATAACAGTAGAGATAAAAGCCTCTGCAGGATGCATGACATGCCCAACAAAGCTATAGCACAGTTATATCAGTGTCTAGCAACATAGTGGGAGAGTTCTGCAAACAAACACCATATGGAAGAACAGAAATATATATTTAACCTAAAGCTCTCTAATTGCCTGGGTTTTAGATGAAAAGATCTTTGCAGCATCACAGAAATGTTTCTTCTGTTGCCGAGTTTCAGAAATCTAACCTTAGGCTCTCTTCACTGCCCGTGGGAAGAGGCAATTCATAACCTAAATATTCTCGGTATCCCCTAGAACCAGGCTGTCTCTCTTGATTATTCATGTGCTTTGGCACAAGGTGGTTGGAAATGAGGACACACTGCCTAACATACAGGAGACATCTTAGATACTTCCATCAGACAAGGAGACCTTTTCACATTAAACAATCAAGCGTGCTCCCAGCTAATTTACATTTTGGAAACATTTAGGTAAAATTAATCCAATCCTTAGTTAGATTTTGTTAACCTTTAGATAAAGTACAGAAACTTTTTTTTTCTTTTTCTTTTTTTTTTTTTAATAAGACAAAAAGTTCTTTTACCGTCCTGGAGATTGCAGAATACACAAAGAGCAGAACAGAAAGCACAAAGCATGTGGGTTGCTTAGGTACTGACACATTACAAAGACAACTCTCAGTAAGTTTTCTTTATCATCATAAAGAAAACTTCTCCAAATAACTGTCAAGAGTGGGAAGCCTAATCCACAATGACTTAGTCATACTTTCAAATTAAAGGTAGGATGCCACACAGAAAGCAGTAAAAAAGAATCACTCTTCTGGTATGTTTTCAGCCTTGGACAAAAAACAACACATCTTTCCAATTTTCAGGACAGGCTGACGTGCCCTTAATGATTAGCATTTTTTCTTAATTCTCCACAGTGAGAACAAGGCTAACTAGGCGGGGGGGAGGAAATTTTTAAAAAATGTGGTCTAAGATCACTACATTTATAGTAGTGGTGGAAAAACAATCTTTCATAATGTTGCCACTCTCTTCATCAACTAAATTAGAGGGAAATGTGTCGTGCCATCAGCTTGTCAAAAGCCTCTTGCTACTGAAGATGCTACACCAGGAAGGTTAATTCTCGCAGCAAATTAGACAAACTGGATTTCCGTTTCTTTTGGTGACTTTTATATGGCTGAAGCAGGTTCTTCAAAACTGCTGCACTGTGACCTTTTATTTCAGCAGCTGTCTGAAAAAGGGCCTCAGACAAACAGTTCAGAACCAGGGCATGACATGGAAATAAGACTTCACAGCCTTGGGCTAATGTGGCTCAGCACAGGATAAACATTTTTTTGTCTATCTTTCAGGGTTTATCTCTTTTATGACTCATGTTGAGTAATTGTTTCCACATCCCTTTCTGTCATAAGGGACAGGGAACATGCTCATTCAAGACAAGAGCTTTACATGGAATTTAGGAGGAACACGACACAATCTAGAGCTCTTGCTGCTAAGCCTTTGGTTGGATTGACTTTGTTCTTCCCCCTTTTACCCTGCCCCTCATGCTTTAGCCAACAGTCCAAGCTGGTAGCTGACTAAAAGAAACAATCTATGTGAGGGCTCTGAAATGTGCAGTATGGCTGCTGGCAGTGATAAATGAGAGTTATAACTGATATATCTCGTTCCATTGTATATAAGCAAAATCACACACTGATAAGATAACATATAAAGAAAATGGCTGAATGGAATCTCATTCTTTGTTCAGCAGATAGTAATCTCATTTCACTTTTGTTATTTAACATGAAACATAATCTTAGCTTGAGAAAAGAGGAATTTAAAATCTTCCTTTCAGAAGTTCTACCAAGAACAAGAGCATTACACTTACACTATATGAAAACATACCATAAAGTACAGTTCAAAAAGCCAGGGTACCAACAGGATCTTATTTACATGTTTTACTGTTTTATTATGTATTTATATTATGTACCTTAATTAAATCTTATCTTTTGATTCTATTATCATAATATGCCAGTTAAAGAAACAAACAATCTCCACCCCCAAATGAGGGGGGCGGGGGAGAGGGGGGAACACAAAGCCACAAGAAAAGCGTACCAGCAGCATCAAACCACTCGTACTGGAACTACAAGTTCTTCTGGTTCATTTGCCAATACTAAGCTCAGTAGCAAAGGCAGATTTGATGATATGCAACAATGCTTTTTGTCAGCATGTGAAAGTCAATCACGTACCATTTACAGGAGACAGCCGAAATGTGGCTCAGGGAAGAGCCGGGCACTCCAGGTGCAGCCCAGAAGCACTCGTGAAGCTGATGCTACAGGGCATGGGCAACCTCGCTGCAGGTCCAGCTCAACCTACAGTGAAATCTTGAGCGCCATCTCCCACCTACTGACCTCTCCGAAACTCTTCTGCTTCCCTATCCAAGCCACAGCATGGCTTTTGTGGCAGGCACGTTCAAACAGTCTGGTAGAAACGGGGATGCTGAATATAAGAATGTTTAGGATTTGGAAGGAGAAGTGTGAAGTCCTTCAGCAAGGAAACGGCAGAAGACAGTAACTATCTACATGCGCAGTTTTCAGTTTGCACAGCTATAATCACTCACTCTCTCTACAGAAATAAAAAAGCCATGACAGAGCTGAAACCTGTGGTAACACTCCTGCTTTCAGTGATACCTGGAAGAAAAGCAAATCAACCTAGATAAATTGTCACAGGTTACCCTCCTGTAGTTTTCTGCCGATTACCACATTTCTCATCAGATTACATGTCCAAACTCAAGACCAGATGTAGCACAATATAAATCTAATTATCTAGCAATACCTAGTTTGATTCCCCCAGAATACTACTAAGAGAGTGTGAATCTAAAATAATCTGTGAAAAACTGGGTGAGGGGGGGTGGAAAGGAAATGAGAATAATTATTGTTACTCAGTCTTTAATAAAAAAACATTCACTATATTTAGAGATGGGGAGATACCCTGATCTTTCAGTGAAAAAAATTGAGAAAAGGAAGCTTCCAAAGCAGCCTAACAGCTGTTCTGCAATGCACACTCAACTACTGTGCCCAGATAGGTAATAGCTGTTTGCATGCTATTACTAATTAACCCATACAATATCTCACATAACATTTGCTCACCTGAGGTGATTTTGGAGCAAAAAATAAAGAGAATGAACAAAGCTAAAGGAATACAAGAGTCGTAGGTTAAAAGTCTTACTCCACATATAAGTACTTCTCTGTAACCACCTTTTTTATCTTTCACATGTTTTTTCCTCAGTCTTTTCTATGTTATAGAATTGGCAGCACATGACATTTAGACAATAATTAATTTTTCAACTAAGTCCAGCAGGTTTTGGTTACCCAGCCATCCATGCCTAAATTGATGCAATGCAGATGTACAAGTCAGTCCCTTTAATACCTACTTCATTAACAATAAGCTCTTCAGTGTGAAAGTAAAGGACTCCTCACCCACATAACTATCTAATAAACTATCAAGGATTTTCAGAGCTTTCATATGAGTGTGGAAATACTATCAGATGTGTTAGGCATGACTTCTTTTCTTCCTAGAGTTCTTTTATATAGGAGCACGGGGGTACAAGGCATCATCAGTTTAATGAAAGACAGGAAGAAAATATTCTATATCAAAGAGTACTAAGAGAAAAACAAACAAAGTAAGTACATATGGAAATCAAGAGCAGTCGTGGCAAATTTTTCTATTCACAATAGCCAGAAGTACCCTACTTTCTTCCATTCCTAAAAAGAAAGAAAAACAAAACAAACAAAAAAAAAAAACAAAAAGGACAAAACCAACCAAATAAACCCTAAGAACAAAACCAGACCTAGCAAGAACGGCCTCATTAAAAATACCGCTTCTTTCTCTTGTTTTCCAGCCTTTTTTTTTTCCTTTTAAGAATTTCATAATGCAAGACCATCATACTTACACTTCAACTAAACTTGTAGGATCAAACAATTCAAATCTTTCAAATCTGCTTGGGCTGCCATTCTTTTTATAGCTAATCTGGTCAAATGACATAAAGGGAAAACCTGATGTGATGTAAAAAAGTGGAGAGTTGAGTATGTATGGAGCTAAGCAGCCTGCCCATGGAAGGTTCACGGAGACGATATCACTATCATTTAGCACAGATATCACTATCATTTAGCACATACTCTATATCTATTTATAAACTAGCACAGACTCTGAAAAGCCCCCTCTTCCTTTGCTAATACACACAAAGTAAGAAAGAATACATAAAATAAGGTGGGTCTGTTCCTGTAACTACATGTACATATTATGGGATATACAGTTATCAAACAAACTGAGAAAGGCCAGTTTTGGTGGTAGAAATAGGAAAAAACAACTAATGGTTCAGTTCATCAGAACTTTCAGTGACTATCTGAAAGGAAGCACTACAAAGCTTATTATAGTATTTCAGGAATATGTCACCTCCAGTAAATCTGCTTTGTTAAGAGTCACATGTTTATGAAAAAAAAAATAATTAGAAAAAAAGACCTAGAGTTTCATTCCTGTGATGCATGTAAAGGGGTCCTGTTCCTGTGCAGAGATGCAGCTCCCTAAGAGATACAGAATGATCTCCTTTAAAAGATTTTAATCTCTAACAGAAATTTTAAAGATAACAAGCATTCAAAGGAGAAGGCCATAGAGCACATAAGGCGAGGAAAGTGCTCAGCGTGATGATAGGCTGACAGACCACAACATCTATCCTCACCTTGAGGGACGCGTAAAGAGAAATTAGAGTGTGTACACTCAATATGCTTTTGTAGTTGATCCCTCTACAAATGTCACGCTCAATTGCAGTAGGTATTTATACACATTAGTTGTGAGGCACTGTAATGAGCAAGCACTGTACAAGTTATTTTGCCTGTATTGTGCTATCTATTTTCATTACCCTACACAACTTTAGAAATAGTTAATACCGTCTGTGACAAACCAGCTGGATAGACATGCACAGAGCCCAATTTAGTGAGGATCTTACGAACTGCAAATATGAGAAGAGTGTTCTGTTCATTAAAAGAAGAGGCTGGAAGTTTCCCTGAGAAGTGGATTAGGGTTATCAAAATTAGTAGCTTGCTTTGTTTAAGAATACAGGGGACTTAATCAGCCATCCCTGTATGTCCTACGACAATGTTACAATCCCATCTCCTTTTACTTGTGAATAATAAAAGTTTGACAAAATGAGAAAAATCATAGGGCATTTCAGAAAACAGTATTCTTACCAAGTTAAATCATTTTTAATGAGGAGAATGAAACTGGAAGGAAAAGAAAAGCCACCATTTAATGCACTTGCAAACTACGTAATTGTAACAATTTTGATGGGTGATTTCACAGTGCTGAGACAGTCAGATGGAAAGCCCTGTTGGAAATGCATGATCATTTTCATTTTACTACCCACAGATAGTAAAATACAAAAATACAGCATAACGTTAAGGACATATTTACATACTGGGGAATCCATCAAACTCAAATGGTAGTGTAAAGACACATGTAGACCTTCAGCATTGAAATACTGCATTGAAACCTCGGCATCAAATGCTTAAGAACAGTTACAGTATGGTTAGTAAATTGAACAAATCCAAAGCAACTGTAAAAACACGTGCAAAGACACATACATCTGTGCAGATTATAAAAGCAGCATTTTTAAGCAACTAAACTATTAAATCCTAAATGCATTAACCACTGTCACTGAATTCCAGCTTCCCACCATTACTTCTTAATCCAAAAAACTTCAACAATAAGCATCAAAATACATTCATTCTAGGGTCAGTGAATTAAACTTACATATATGTTTAAAATAATTAATTTTTAATCCTTTCTGTAATCTATATCACATAATTTTGTAATCTTTTTGAGAAAAGACTTTCAAATCTATAATTATTGTAGTTACTTGGCATCACTTTATGAAAATTAGTATATTGTCTTCCTTCCTTCCTTTCCCCACCCTTAAGCCAATGCTGAAGCTCTCAGATACATATCTGATTTCTTCTTGCACCAATGGAAGTGCAAGGGTCTTTGTATTATTAATAACAACCAAAAATAAAAAAGAGTTTTCTGGAATGCTTCTATAGTGATAAAATAGGGATTTGCTAGATTAATTTTGCAGAGACAATACCTCAGTTCAATCATCAGTGGTATGGACACCCGCTTAGAAGAGCATGTCCTGGCTTTCAGTTCCATCAAATAGTCTCTAAAGCCTAAGCAATACTATCTAGCAGTTGTTAGGAGTGAAGAAATATAGTTATTTGAAACTGCCAAGAGCACTGATTTTAAAAAAATTGAACACTGGGGTTACGGTTTGCTTCACCTGGATCAAAAATTAATTTAAAATAAGTTCAGCAAATCCCTTGATTTCTGTAAATTGTGATATAAATCAATAATAGAGCCTTACAGATTTACCCTTAGGTTTGTTCTTTTAATATCAGTAAATGCAATGCAAATTTAGTGGTTGCTATTAGTCAAGGTCAGCTAATACTGTGCACTCTGAAAACATACCGAGACCTAAACTTCAGGGAGACAAACAGGGTAGGGGAAGAAGGAACATCATCAATTTAAATACTCAGTGGATATGCACAGTATAGTCACAACAAAGAGCACCAAGGTTTCCTTCCCTTGCCTACCCATTCAGGATCATTAAATTGAACTTCTTAAAGACAGTCAATATCATAGTTGCATAGCTCATACTTTCATTAGCAAATATTAATACTTGCAGCCATTCATGAATGAGCTGGGACTGGTGTGCTAGAGAGAATCTGCTGGAGTTGTCTCTCCTCTGTTTGGTTTGGTAGTCTCTGTTTGCTTGTTTTAAAGAAAAGAATGAATGGTTTAGGTGGGTGAAATTTTTGAGTTTAAAAGACTGGGTGATTTCAGGGTGTGAAAATGCAAAGATTTAGGAAGGTCCACCAAGCTTTAGCTAGTTCAGACCCTGTCATGCCCTGCATATGAAATAGGGAAAATAAGCTGTCTTCTGACCAGCATGGAACAAAGAGAGAGAGAGAGAGAGAATTAAGACAAGAATAACTCCTCCTATTCCTAGGAAAAACCTACCCAAAAGACTTGGCTAACATAAGAAGGCAAAAGAGCATTTCCTTCAGAGACTGCACAAACCGCAATGGAACATGAAAGAAACTTGTCTCTAATATATTCCCTAAAGCTCACCACCAGACCCAACATTAAGGTACCAGTAAGTGACCAACCTAATGATTTTGCACAGTTGCAGCATAACACCTACAGGATGTTGACAATATTGCACTATTTATCTTTAGTCATAGCACTGAGTTGTTCTTTAGGCTCAGAATAGAACACATTACAGATACTGAACAAGGTTTGACTGAGGTTTTAAATGCCGTCATGCCACGATGAATTCCATGGTCTGTGGCATTGCTTTACAATCCAGTTCAGAGGGGAACAAATCCCTGGTTGGGACATCATAAATACCACAGTTAAAGAAAATGGCTTTAAAATTCTGTACTAACATTAGGCAGTACTGGAATTAACCACACTCCTCATATTAGACAATATTCTGCAGCCTTCAGATGAGCTCTGTCTTACGTCAAAGGAATTCCCATAATGTACAACAAAGCAACCATGGGTCAGAGTGGCACATCTGAGCCTTCCACTCCAACCGCCTTCCTTCTCCCTGTGAAAATCCTCAGGCGAATCCCAATTCTGCTCCATGCTGAAAACTAACAGCAGCAATGTCCTGAGGTGACAGCTGTCAATAGCCAAGCTTTCACCACACCAGTCACCAGTGCTAATTAATAGCTCTTCTTGGGACTGATGATGTCTTGCAGTTCAGCAGTAGTAGCGGGCTTGTTAACAGTTATGAAATCTCAAGCTGGTAACAGAAAAAGGTTCATTGCAAGGGTGATGAATAAGTTTAAGTAAATGGCATTGTTAGCGTTTTCTTGCCTCACTCCTCTCCTTTTCCAATAAAGCAGAGCATTTTGTAAATTGGCTTCACTTATCATACATATTTTATGCACTTTAAATTCATATTTATTGCAGGTCTTTTATAGTAATGGTGTATCTGGACTTATGCAGAAGCTTCATTTTAAGACCACAAAATTAAATGCAAAAATTGTATTATTTTTACAATAACATCGAGGTAGAAAAATCTGAAAAATCTGAAACTGATGTAAACAATTTGGTTGGTAGGTTTTACTCTGTTGAAAAGCCTGATCTGAAAATGTTTCAAGCCACCCCACCTATGAGAGAGGTATTGATGTGTATAGATCGAGTAAGCTGATAGATACTACAACTGTGATCTGCTGAAGGACAGGGAAGAACAGGACCCAGATCTATTGAAGAAGCCCTCTTCTAGTGCTTAACAACCTTCTCTCCTAAACTGTTTGGTTAATAGCACTAACAGTCCCAACTCCACCAGGGATTAACAGCTCATTCCGAGCAGATTTCCAAAGCACATGCTTATGTCCACACTGGCAGCTTGCATTCAGGAAAAAATGCTCTTAGCTCTGGAAAGGTAGTCAAGTTGGACATCAAATGCTACATTAATTATCTGATCAGTGAGTAAATAAGACAATTTTCATCTGTGTTTTGCTTCTGTGGTCAGCAAAAAGCTTTCAATTGCTTGACCTATTGCAAACAAGTAGGCAATTTTCTGCTTTTTTTTCCTCAGAATCTTGATAGTTTTAATTCATATTTATGCTATTGTTCCCAGAACTACATACTCTGACTCGGAGCAGTATCTCATCTAGTGGGGGCTGTGACTGCATGATACAGGGCATATGCAGCAGGGAGAAAAAGAGAGAGCTAGGTGTTCATGCATTTTTGCATTTTTAAGAATTAATTAGGCATTTATAAAAGATAGGAAAGTGAAAAAGAAGCGATCCAGGCAGGGGAGAACCTAGAACATAGGCACCAATGAAAGCCCCC
Organism: Falco rusticolus; assembly: GCF_015220075.1. Taxonomy (NCBI): domain Eukaryota; kingdom Metazoa; phylum Chordata; class Aves; order Falconiformes; family Falconidae; genus Falco; species Falco rusticolus. Next base: position 20,993,679 of record NC_051189.1, on the reverse strand, counting down.
TCCTTACACAGAATCATAACAATGAAAGCAAACAGGGGTCTTCAGAAGGGAAGTAAAACTAATTTAGGCAGCAGCCAGTGTCAGATAATAGAATGGCAATTAGCCAACAGTTCAAAGACAAAAGTCTCAAAAGGAAGAGGATTTAAAAAACATATACTATCTTGCTTCCCAACCCCCTTGCAACAAGGGCATTGACCCTGCAACAAGATCCTGATGGCTGGATACAATTCAGTGGGGCTATTTACATCTGACCGGTAACAAATTATGCAAGCAGGAGAAACTGTGTTATATGCTGTGGCTAGTTTGGATCCATGAGGAATTCAGAACAAATATGATCAAGAGGACTGTGTATCTGATGGCAGGATGCTAACAATGCAACTCTACAACTGTATTTCCCACCCAATTCTATTTCACATTTTAGAAATACCATGCAGTTAAGGCCACCAAATGATGAAGCAAGCAGTCTGAAGGGGCACAGACAAATTTTAACTTTGTCATTTTCTGGTTTTGACTGCCAGATCATAATGCTTAAATTCTCCCTCACTATAAGGGCTTTTTCTTTTTTTTTTTTTTTTTTTTTTTTTGATGATGACAATACTGATAAGCATTACGAAAAATTGTATCTCAAAAGCCTGGAGCGACACATTTGATTTGAAGATTACTTCGTACTTAAAAGTTGTTTAACAAAATGCAAAGTGGTCTTGAAAGCACTGTAACTAAATTTTTGCTGGAATTCACAAAGATAAGCTCTTTATTTTTTAATGTATAATCAAAGCACAGAAAGGAAAGATGAAAACATGCACAAAGTCAATCGTCATGGATCAACACCAAGTCACATTAGTTTTCTCAGGAATGTAAGACAACTGACACACTGTGCTTTGATTTTTATATTTTACTCACTGGCTCACATTGTACCTCCCTGTCAAGGCTCTTGCAGGTAATTAGCAGTAAGGAAATAATGGCCTTCAAAGTCTGTGTTTATTATTGTTTTCTTCCAACTAAACATAATACTTGGCAAAACCAGGGAACTCGCCCTCTTCCTTCCAGCAGTTTTTCCTTCTTCCTGTCCCCTTCTCTCCCTTCAAAACCTTCAAGCCAGGCTCCCTGAAGTCAGTGGACCTATTAAATAAATCACAGCTAGCCTGTGTGCAATGTTTCCCTTCTGAAGAATTTTGTTTGTCTTGCTTGCTTAGCTGGAGAGACGGCTTTTTGACCCTTCTGCATTGCTTCTTGGTTTTGTTGGTAAAGCCCCCACTCCCTTTAAGTAATGTTGCTGCCATTTACTGTCATACTCTGATAAACTGGGGGACTTGCCCAAATACATTCCAGCAGCCCCCAGCCTCGAACCCGAAGTGTTTACGCAAACCTCTTTGGATTCACTTCCCATAAATGAAAGAGTTAATCCAAAGGCCTCCACTAATGCGTAATTGCAATTAATGTGAAGGTTGCTAACAGAAACAGAAGAGTACAGATGCTGAATTTTAAATCTGTTTGGGAGCAACCCACTTTTACACATACGGAAGAATGGCAGAGATTTCAATGGGCTTTTCATGTACAAGGCCCCGAGGTAATAAGATAATACACTGTTTCCATTTCCAAAGGACGTAACTTTCTTTAAAAAAAAAAAAAAAAAAGGTGAAGAAGGGAGGAGATGTTCCTTATAAAAAGGGAGGGTTGCATACCTTATCTGCCTTCCTATGACACCGCTGACATCAACAGCAAAGGCATGACTACAGTGCTAGTGTTTTGGTGTGTTTTTTCCCTTCTCCTTTAGTTTTGTAAGACTGGCAAGGACTTACATGAAAGGTTGTTGATCACCTGAGGCAAATAGCATGATCAAATAGATTAAATTAAAAGCAACCAGCCTCAACAAGCAAGACAGAAGGAGGATTCTATGAATGACATACTCGCTGCTCTACCTGCAGACTGTAAATCATCACAGGCTCACTTGACAGTGCCAGACATACACAGATCAGCATTAAAATACTGTGAGTCCAAACACTGGATTTTTTTCCGAACAACTAGCCTTTTGGAAGTGGAGAGTGAGGGTGGGTTTTTTGCGTGATTTCCCCCATCCCCCTCTTTCATATTCAAACACTTGGGGCAAGGCAATTTGACACTAGTTTCTGTAACAAACCTGGTCAGGCAGGATTTCTCACACACCCTGCACAAAAGGCTAACCTCTCACAAAGTACTTTCTGGAGATTTACGTCAAGGTTGAGTGAACTGCAGCCAGGGAACTGAGCTCAAAACACTGTGTGAAATGCTCTGGTGCTAATCACTAAACCAGTGGGTTAGCTGGAGAGAAATTGGGGAGGGGGGAAAAAACAAACAAACGGAAAACACTCTTTGTAGCACATCCGTTTTCAATATTCAGCTACAATATTTACCTGGGGAAAAAAGATAACTCACTAGTAATTGAATGTTTCTTTGAATTATCAAAATACAGCAATAGCTATACTGAAAAATACACAAATCAGCTTCACTATTCAAGGGATGGTATGGTAGTCATTGCTGGGATTGGTTTCCTTACGTCCTTTTTTCAACTTTTCTTCCATATTTCCAATGATATATTAAGGGATGACTAGGTGATGCTGTAACTCAGACATCGATCTCAGTTGTTGCTGCTGGAGATATCTTCCAGAGAGAAAACAGTGTTGGACTTATGTGCCACCGTCAGAGGTGAACTGTATTAGATAAGCAACCAGAATAAAGTGACTCACAAGCACTGATAGACCTTGTCCAGGCTATGACAGCAGGACCTTGTTAGAACATACAACTAACCTGCTCTGTCCTGTAGCATAGGTAAGCCACGCCATTGTCTAAGTGTAAATTAATGCATTAATACTTTACAGTACATATTGCCTCGTGTCCACTGCATTTGAAAAACTAGCTAACCTTTTCTATCACTGTAACTTTACGGTCTAGGTTAGATGTGCTTTTTACATTTAGAACAGTATGTTACACAATTGGTTCAGCTGAAATTAATTCCAAGGGGAACTCAGATGTTCCCCAGACCTGTCTTTGGTCATCTTTTGCCCAAAAGTGAGTTCACGTTCATCTGAAAGTCCCTTTTTTTCATCTAAACAGTGGAAAACCTTTAGATATTCCTTAATAAAATAGGGTAAGAAGGAATAATCCAAACACTAAGCAGTCTTTTAATCTTACATGCTGCAAGGTCCTACAGCAAAGCTGTACTGAAATGCACACATCACAGTTTTTGCAAGGCCACCTTCCTCCTGAGGGGTCACAGCACTCACACCTTTCTGACCCAGTGGAGTCCTGTTGTTCCCTCTGCAGGTTTACAGTGGAGGTAAATTTTATTTCCTCCACTGTGACACACTGTTGCACTAAATGACTAGTATTTATTTTGCAAATGTTTCAATACGCTGTTAAAGTTGCCATTATTTCATAAAACAGTGTGTTTATTTATTACATAGACATTGTATATGCACTTAATCGATCCAGTAGCTCCAGTAACTGTATTCCACACCTAATCTATTCTCACACCGTAATACAGAGGCAACAAATAACCATGTAGCAGTTCTTCAGCTTACTTAAAACTTCAGGAGAGAAAGGTAACTACTAACTGAGATAAGTATTAGACACCAATGTTTAAAAAAAAACCACCGCAACAACAAAAAACACAAACCAACAAAACCCCACGCATACATTTATGTATTATTTAAGAAATCAAAGTTACCGTTTTGAAACTGCAGTTATAAAGATGGAAATGTTAAGAAAGACTTTCTTCATATTGCTGCAAGAATCTTAGCTGCTCAGCATTTATTGCTGCTCTGTAAAATTGGGGTGAGAAATGCCCTGCTGCAATAAAAATGCCCACAAACCCATAAACAGAAGACACATCAGTTCTTTTAGAGAAAAAAAAAAGCAATACCATTAGGACAGCCTTTCATCCTTAGTGTGTCTGAAGGGCTTAAGACACACTTTGCTGCCTACATATAATCAGCAGCATTACCACACTAGCACCCTCAACAAGTTTTAAAGTGACATATGACCTTGACAAAAAGATATTTTGTGAAACAGTATTTGTTAATTGAGTTGGGTAACACAAAAGAACAAATTGCAAGGGAAAGTATTACAGATCATTTAGTGGTGAAGAAGTTAAATCAACTTTAATAAAAACAGTTAATCATGCAATTCAACAATAAAATCATTTTGAAATATCCAAAAATTAACATCTGAGCATATCTGGAAAATTCAACATGATGGGGTCTTACTGAAGATGGTGATCATTTTCAGTGTGACTAGGTCCTTTTCAGTACGAGGGTTCTGCTTCCTGGGTTTTTTGTTTGTTTGTTTTATAGACTTGTGACCATGAACCAATCCTTAGCACCTCTACTTTCCACACACAGGTCTGCACGCACAGCACGGCACAGCACCCGCTACAATATCCTTACAGCTTTCCTTTGCAAAACCCCTGCCTGTTTGCTAATGCCTGGCACAGAAAGAAGACAAAACGCTTCTTCTGTAAGGACCTCAAAATACGGGTGGTTTTGCTTGTTTTAATTTGTCTTTGAATGACTGGTGCTTGAGGGCTGGATAAGCTTAAGACATCTTTGAACAGAAAGCAGTGTAGAAAGCTGTTATACGCTTGTAACAAAAGATTTATAGAAGAGTCTGTAATGGACATTATAGGCTGGCTTCTCATTTTTCTTGTATCATCTTCAGGCAAGCTTTGGCATTTTGTGGAATTGCCTCACTTAAAAACACTTCTTTGTATTAGCATACCTGAGTGTGAAATGACTTAGAGCAACACGCACTTGCATATTTGAATTTACTCACCTGTTTTTTGCCTGTAGGTTTCTTTACACTAGAATTCCCCCAAATGTACACACTGAGAGTTACAGAGGGTCATTAATATCACCCAGCTTCAGTCACCTAATTTACAGGCCTAAATTAAGGAAGTAATCTGCCCAGGCTTCCTAAACTCTCAGTCAAGGTAAAGCAACATTATTTGAGAAGGCAGACATGTTTCTGCTTTGGTTTGCATTCCGGAGGTACCCCTCTCTCTCCTCACCCACTGTGGAAGAAGCCTAACAAAACTACCCTTCTTTCTTCGGCATCTCATTCAGATTCCTATTAGGTGATACAAAGATTCCTGTATTCTCAGTGCCTCCAGCTCAAGATTTTTGCCTATTCTTGCCTCCACTCTGTGACAGCTACTGAATCATAAGAATCCAGTTATGGAGCTCTTTCTTTTTGAAGAAATTATTATTTTTCAACAGTTATTCACACCCGTTGTTTAATCACGAGCAATTAATAAGACCCCACAAACCTGGTTTCACAGCTCTAAATTACAGCATATACCACACACAGAGTTTTCAGGAATTCATCCCATGTATCCCAGTAACCACAAGGTGTAGGTCATCTAAATGAGGTCATGAAAATGTACAGAGGGGCTGAATATGTGTGGGGAAACCCACATACAACCCCTTATCCTATTGACAATTGTAGGGGAGCAGGAGATCAATCTAAGATATAGCTTAGTAAATCAGTGAAAGGCCTTTAAAATTCAAATACATTGTTCAATGCTCGATCCAGATGCTTCCTTTCTTGCTTATTTCAAGCCTATATGATCTGCACAGCCCTTCTATATAAGAGAATGACTTTCACATGTACACAAGGGAAAAATAATTTAACAACTGGTAACACTGCACACTTTACTCCCATGAAATATGCTGTGCCATCGCCTTTTATTGCTGCTCTATTTATATAACCTGTTAAGATACGCTGACATACCTGATGCAGGAAGGTCATTCCTACCAATGATAACGAGAAAAAAACCATGATAAGCTGTTTCAGTTTTCGGGCTTTGTGTAATGGTGCTTCATTTCTTGATTTCTCAGTTGCTGTTTCAAATGAACACCGCTGAATATTTAACAGGACTCACCAAGAAGGTTAGGTCAGTGTTTGCATTTCCGGATTTAAACAGCTGACTAATGTATACGGGGTCGCCAATCACTGGTAATAGCTCAAGACCTCCAGTAACTTAAGATGGACATTAACAGATCATTTACTGCACTTTGAGATGGACTTCACAGATTCAGAAGGAGCACAGGCAGGTACACTAAGGAGAGGTATAAAGAGATAAAGCACTAAAAGCTCCTTTGAGATGCCAAAAAAAAATCTATATTGTAAAACTTTGGACAAAGTTCCTTGGGCCACTTTTCCTAGTTAATTGTTTGACTTCTAAGAGATATGCTTTCTCTTCAGATCCCTTATTCCTTTATCTGCTCTGGCTCTCTTACAGGCTGGGCATTTCTGACTTTTCAGTAGTTGCACCAAGCAAGAGAAAACACTCCTTTTCCATACATACATCACCTCATGTACTGAACGAATCATCTCCAGTCTTATCCAAATAACCTCATTAACTGTTCCTTTCCATCTTACCCCATTTTTCTGCTTCACAAATATCCTTTCATACCCTCTGATTTTAGTTTTATCTTACAAAGCCATCAGTTTTGCATGTCTTTATATATACTTCCAGAGAATAACTATCACTTTGCTCTATGCAAAGACTAGTACGGAAAATACAGCTTTCATCTTCAATGGCCTTACACTATTCCCTTTGTAAAGAAATGTTACCCTAGAAATTTAGACACATGTATTATAGCAGAAAAATAAAAAATATTAATATATAAAACTGTAATTATTCCATGAAATAATGTTTTCAGTTTTAGCTAAACCTCCCCCTTGCCTTCTTGCTTAGAGCCATACTATCATTTTCCATTACCTGACAAATTACATTTTGGAGACAGAAAAGTCATTAACTGCAGATAGCCAAAGTTTTGCTTCCTACCTGCAGTGATAAGGCTGCCATTCAGACACAACAGAAGCAGGCACTTCTTTTATTTTTATCCTCCTGTAATTGCTGTGTAGTGGTGTACATGTCTAGGCTTCCTTCCTAGTTATTGGAGATGAAGCCAATACAATGAATGGCCAAAAAATGAACAGTTCTCTGACTCTACAGACCTTTTTTTTTTTTTTTTTTTTTTTTTTTTTTTTTTCCGGATGAGGTAACTCACTTCTGTACTTCACAGCTGTGTTGTTTAAATTTGCATTGGCTCCAAGAATCCTAGACAGATAACTCAGGCACAGACACCTCCATCATGATTAGATGAGACAAGTCCCACCCTGAAAGTCCATGGGATGGGCTAACTGCAGGGAGGGTTTTTTTCCCTAAGATCTAGGGATCATTTCCTAGAGCAGGACTCCTAGTCAAAGCCAAAACTCTAATTTATTTCACTGAAATCCAGTCCAGGTCAAACGGGGTAATAAAATAATATGGAGTAACAGGCCTAGAGAGAAACCACTGGTTTTTGACCTGGTGACTCTCGAACGACCCCAGCTTGGCACATGGGAAGAAAGAGAGAGCTTTTCTGTCATATTTCAATGTAAGAGTGATGGAAAATGACATTCAAAGTTAATACCTTGTTTCAGTTTTAGGGCCACAAAATTTATTCTGCTTTCCTATTTAGTTAAAATTTTCTGTGCCTGAAAGCAAGTTGCTGGATTTCTGAACACGACAGATTTCATGTTCCAAACTTGTCCATTAGCCTTTTGAATTCATATCCCAGCCTAAATTTCAGTGTATGTCAAACACAAGATGTTAGGCACATTTAGTGCAGTTCTCTGCATGCACATAGCCCCATTCTGGCTTTCGCCTTCTAACAGGGAACCTGCCATCTGCAGTGAAAGCCCCGTCTTCTAAATGCAATTTATAGTTCCTGGGCCATGTTCAGACAGCTTCCTTAGAAGACTCCATCTGTTTTGAAGCTGCGATATGTTTTTTTTTCCTGCTGCTATCATTATAGTCTTTTTCCCAAGCAACTTCATAAACTCTTTTAATGTGTCCTTTCCATCCCTTTTGTAGTCAAAATGCCACACAGCCCTTCAAGTTACCAAGTGATGGTAAAGTTGGTTAAAAAAACCCTCAAATTTTACACAGAAAAATAATAAAAAGGTCATCAATTTTCCTTGTTACCTACAAAGCCAAATCAAATGTTGGTCTTAAATTAATCTAATATTTCAACAATAGGACAAAATTTTATTCTCTTTTCTTCAGATCCGCATTGGCACAACTGTCAGAGTATTTCAGCCATTTGTGCTTCCAGTGTTATTAGCGGAGGGTAACTCGAATCCTTCAACAGTTTCTCCTAGAGAAGGATGTGAAGCAGGTTGACATTCTGCACATACTAACAAGAGAGTGACACAGTTATGCTGGTCATGGTAGAGTACTCCAGAAAATCCCAACAGAATTGAAAAGGCATACATTTTAACTTTCCCTTTGGAAATATCATTTATCTTAATATGTTTCCAGCACACTTTTGTATTTAAAATTCTCTAAAAAAAGATAATGGTATCGAGTGGTTAAATAGATGCTGTTCTTCAAGTCACCAAGTTTGCATAAGAATTATTATTTTGATGATACAGATTTATAAAGCTTATTTATACTTTTTGCCCATTATTTAAACAGTTCAGAAAGAAGAAATCGTAGGCCAAAACGTTTGACAACTAATTGCTGGCTATTAAAACCAACCCTCACTTGACAACTGTGATATGACTAGAAACCATGACCAGCTGAAGTGCTTTTGACAATACCAAGATAATAAATACAGTTTCACTTAAAAAATCTGAAGGAAATTCCATTATTTTTTTTTATGGTAATGTCCTGACTATAGATACTATCAGTACTTTGAAAATTTGGCTCATCTCCAGAAGGAGTCTTCCTGGTTTAGCAGGAGAACAGAGCAGTAGCAGGCAGCACAAGTACAATTCAGTGAAGGCACTGGTAGGCATATCCAAAAAGCATGATATATGTAATTTCTATTGAGACACTTGAATAACTCATGTGGAGTGGAGGTCAGTGCAAAAAGCCACCTGAATCCACTGATGGCACTCTGCAGTCTGCAAACAGGCCAGAAAAGCAGTAACATTTTTGTCTATGCAAAAATAGCTTTTAAATCTACAGAAGGATCACAGCAACTTCACCTGAGAGCTGTCACACTCTAAAAGCTTCAAAATTAAATAGCTTTTTCTCTCCAGGATGCATTTAAGCAATGCTGAACAGGATGATCAATGATAAGGTTATAGCAGAGAATGCACAAAGCTTTCAAATTTCCTTCCCATTGTTGCTCCGCTTCCATTAGCTGCATCAGTGTCTCTACAGCCTCCTAAATTAACTATGTCAGTTTGCTCATATAAATACGGCATATGCTATATATATATCCAAGGGGGTTTTATTTAACGTATGGGTATATTCTGGGATTATATAGAGCTGGGAATACCACACTCTCATGCTTTGCGCAGTACAAAGAGAAAACTCAAGACTAAGAGGAATTGGTCAGGCTGAAATATCCTTTCTGACATTTCACAATGGGCAAATACAACTGTTAAGTTTTTCCTTCTCCATCTAAAGAGATATTATAAATATATCTGAGAAGTCATGGACTAATCTCTTACATACACCCTCGATTCAGTCCATCCCCTCTCTCCTTTGACACTGACTATGGACTTCTTAGTCATTTCAGTAAGTTTACATTTTTTCTCAGTTATTTCTAACAAACCACAGTTACATGGCAGGGAGATGAAAGGTTGAGCGAGATTCTCAGGGCTCATGAGTAAAGTCCCTAACAAGGCACAGCTGATCTACAGACAGACAGACAAAGATATCAACCATGTGTTGAAAATAAACAGTTGCAGTCAATTCCCTCGCACCGGGGAAGTGGGGAATAGCACACTGGCAGTGTCTGAGCAGCAAGAATGACGCTGCCACTTCTCTGAACCGGCACTAGTCCAGTGATGGGAGTATGTTGTTTATACAGTCCTGGTTCCCCTATCTATCTGCTGTTCTCACCATCTTGACCTGACATGAATGGTTTGGAAACCATTTGTTCATGTCTGAAGTGTGAAGTATCACAGTAAGGCAATTCAGTCTGCAAAAGGGCGGCTCTGACAGACAAGAGGTATGTGTATACTAGACATACAAAATTTTACTTATTTTTTATAAACCTTTCTGCTTCTGAACTACCTCATATGCAATGTTCTCAAAGCAATTTGCTAATATTCATAAATCTCAATGTTCTTTGGAAGCTACTGTATAATAAAAATATGCATCAACAGAAGCACAAAAGAAATTTGCATTTGTCCCAAATCATACAGCCTGTCTAAGATAAGGGGTCCTGGCTCCTCCGACTTCATTTATCATACCCTCATCTCCTTCCGAGGCAGTTTACCAAGCTACACAATAGACTTAGAAACACTAACCTGTGAAAAGCCATTTAATACGCTGAAGTAAATATGCCCATCAACAGCAAGTCCACCAGTTTCTGGCGGGCAGTGTCACACTAAATATCTGATATTCTCCTGATCATTTGAAGCAGAATTTTCTTAGCAGTAATTTGACTCCATTGTTGCAGTCAACATACACAAATAGAAAGAATGCTGTAAATGCCTGTATTTTATCAATTGCAATATAGGTTTCAAAGCATTATAAACATGGAAATTGTTAGATACCCTACAGCGTGAGTCCTATAAAAAAATGATTTTAAAAGGATAAAACTACTCTGGGCATATACTTCCAAGTGTATGCTGTAAATATTAACATGTTCCAGCAGGAAAATATAGAGTCCTGATGTTTTCAGTGAAATAAAAACAGAACAAAAATGAACAGGCCCATCAGATGCAGAGTAGATCTAGATTCAGTGTGCTGGAACATGGAATAGAAACAGAATACAAGGACAGACGGAGCATATCAGATGCAGGTGAAGTCATAAAAAGCAGAGGGGAAGCATGTGGCAAAACATATAGTAATGGTACCACTGCTGGTAGTACTTGAGGTAGGTTAATGTCTTCCATAAGGCCCTAAGTGCCACAGGAGCACTGCATTTACCTAAGCTTTTACTTCAATACTACCTGAATTTTCCGCTTTTGCAGACTTCTTGCTGTCACAGACACCAGTCCCTATGATTACATCTGCAACAAATGTCCATCTGTTAAAATGTCACTACTGTTGCAATAGCTTTCTGCAGGGTGTAAATTCCAAATGTAAAATGGCAATTAACTCTACATTGTGGAAAACTTGTTATTTATGTAACTGTTTAGCTTTTTTCAAATGTAACCATACGTTAGGAAAAGAGAAGGTGGCATGTGTTACTAGGTATCTAGACTGTGCACAAACGTTGCAGGTCATTACAAGGAACATCAATGTTCAGCAAAACAAAGATATTTACAGAAGTGAAAACAGTATCTTGGACAAGTAGTGCTCTTCTGTATTACTTTCACTTCAAGCACATATAGAAATTCTTTGGTACGTTCTTAATATCTCACAGTTCTGGCAAGTCAATAATCCAATTGCAGGGAAAAAAAAGGGGGGGGGGGGCTTGTCTTATTTAAAAGCAAATCAACAGTTCAGTCACAATTTTTATGAAGACATAATTCATGTTTAAGAACATAGCTCATGGATGTTTTTAGCACTATCTGTTCAAAACAGACCACTGAAATCAATGAAAAGGAAAATACCTATCAATATGGGGAGGAAAAAAAAAAAGGAGGAGAGAACTATGGTTGAATGATTATTTATTATTATTTAACTAACCAAAGTCCATGTATTTCAGCGCTGGCAGAGACTGTATTTTATTACCTATGAAAGCAGTATGCCTATTGAGAAGTTACTAGTTACTGCATTTTCTACTTGCTATGTGACTTTTCACCAGAGAAACTCTAAATGCTTCACGAAAATGGACAAACATATCAGAAGCACTAAATACAATAACACACTTTCATTATGGACTGATTATTACTGTTTCTACATATAACCAGGGCCTATCTGCTGAAATAAGAAGTCTGCATAGTTTCAGGAAGCAAAACTTCAACTCTTACAGCTGGCAGCTTCCCGAAGGCAAGCAGCCGAGGCAACGCACGCCAGCAGGGGAATCGCACCCAAAGCTACACCATCACAGCTCCAACCGCCAGCGCTGCACCCGCACTGGTCCTGCAGCAGCAAGGCAGAGAAACTGCTCTGCCCCTCCAGGTCAATCATCCCGAGGTGAAACAGCTGTTTTGCCAACACTGCTATGCCTTGGCAAAGATTTGGGGGACAAACTCTGGACCTGCAGAAACCATAATGGCTGGTGAAACAAGATTCTTACAGGGAAAAACCCAGAAAGCCCAGGTATCCGTTTTCCCCTAAGCAGAAAAGTTTTGGCAAGTCTGTTTGTTTTTACGTTGAAAATTGTATTGCTTTTCCTGGCCTGAATCCTATCTTTCAGGACGAAAGGGGAAATTTTGACTAAAACGACATATAATTTTAATTAACTCTTGTTAGTAACATTTAAGGGGTTTCTCTTTTCTGAGCAAAAGAATTCACTTATTCCTGGTTCACACAATGAGAATTACGGTTATCAATTTATTTTTTTTCAGATCAAAACTAGGTTATTGTCTAACTACATTATTCATAGGCTCAAACGATTATGGATATTTTGTAAACAAAAAAAAATCGTAATTATCAGATTGAAAGCAGATGCAGGTCAATGCAACGTAACACTTTACATAACAATCAATAAAAATGTCAATACAAACAACTACTAAAGGCACCATATGACATTCCAATGGGGAAGGAAAAAAAATTTTCTTCATTTTCTACTTAGACGCCTTGCTTCCTTTATCAGCAGATGGCAAGCAAATTACTAGTTCAATCCATATGTCTGTATCTGATAGACAGTGTTTTACAAGTCTGAAATTAGTTTGAAACATTTTGGTGTTGGCCAGACTACAGAGGAAAACAGGATAAGTTTGTCTATTAATGAAAAGTTGGTTTTGTCATAACAAATACTTCCACAAGCTACTACCCATCCAGACTCATTCAGTCACTAATGGAATTTGTACCCAAAGACATAATCTGTGTTTAACAGACTAACAATTTGTAGTTTCATCCATTCTGCTCTGCTGCTGTGCTCCAACATGTCTCCTTCCACGCTGAGGTTTGCTTAGTGGTGCTGATGAAAGCAAGCAAGGCCATGAGAATATTTTTGGTAGGAAGGGTATCAGATCTCCAGGGCCATTTATGTGCATGCATTTGTAGGCTTTCGAAAGAGAACCTGTCAGAGCAAAGCCCATGCAGACCAGTACCCCAGCTCCAACGATGGCAAAGTGCAGATGCTGAGAAGATGATTTAAACAATTTTGCTTAATCTCTCCCCATCAGGAAGCCTCCCTTTGCAGTGCAGACAATGTATATTTCAGGAAAGGCAGATCAGAACGCCTAGACAGTTCTTCTAACAGAATTAATGGTTTGGTAATTTCTCTTTCAAAAGAAAGCTCTAAATTTGGAATATTTCGATAACTTTTACTATAGAAAACTGTGAGTTTCACGAAGATTGGTGGGGGACAGAGAGCGCCACACCAAGCTAAAGAAGACAAGAAAAGAGCGGTTACAGTGATGTTTCCTTGCAACCTGGCCAAGCAAAGAGGAAAGCAGATCTATACTGATGAAAACAGCCAACAGCGGGGGTCTGGAGGCATTCACAGCCAGGCAGAGCACCAGGCACACCCTGCAGCTCTAGGCACTGGAAGCCCTTCGGCATAGACAGCTGGATGGAGGTCCTGGTAACTTCCTAGCACTTACAACATTTAACTTCTCTGCTAAGGACCTGCAGAACCAGCACCGATAAAACATTTCTCAACCCAGTGTTTTTAAAGACTTTCTTTCCTTACAATAGTGATGTACCTGGGTGACTGGTGTCCAAAATGGCTTATGCTTCACTTCTTAAGGAGGACATCACTAAGAAAGCATCCAAATACCTTTAGCAGTGATTAAGGCTTCACCCCAGGCTGTCTATTCACTCACTGAAATGATGCATTTCAGAAAAAGTTCAGCCAAGAGGCCTATACCAATGCCAACTCAGGAGACTGAAGTCCAACAAAACACCTCTCCTGAGATACATGCAGCCAGTCATGAGGTTTGACTAAAACTGAGTCTTATGTGAGGAGTCATTTAGCTGAGCATTATACCAAGAAACTGAGGGACCCAATTTAACAGATATCAACTCTCCTCTTAATTTTTTTTGATAAGTCCCTACACCAAACGTGCTGACAGTTCTTACGCGTAACCACTGCAAAGACCTCTACCCTTCAACCATTTAGTTGGCTATTAGAAGGCAAAGGCAAATTGATTAAGTGATGATTAAATTCACAGTCTTAAAGGCATGAGAAGATCTATTTAAAAATCCACACAGATTTAGAACTTCTGCTAAGCAGAACAAAATTTTATGTAATGGAAAATTCAGTCAAGTTGTTAACATGCTCTTTGCTTTAAAAATTATTAATATTAGTCCTACAAACCATTTGGCTATATAACCACAGAAATTCTGTGTTCAGTGGAAAAACCTTTTCATTTTTAACTTAAAAAGAAATCCAATTCTTAATTTCCATTCCAATTTTTAAACCGGATTTAAAATTAGTAAACAAACCAGTAAAACACATGTACACACACAAACATATGTAGGTGCCAAGCTGTTTATAAGCCTTGAAGCCTACAAGGTTTTAATCACATTTTCCATTAACTCTCCCCAGCCTCTCAAACATTGCATTAGGTAGGGTTTATGAGAATTTTCAACGAAATGAGATATTCAAGTTTCTAGCATACCTCAGTCAAATATAAATGAATTTCAGTAATATGCTAACAGGTACTGCGCTACTGTCAATGGAGAGTTTTACAGATGTTTGTCGTTTTTATCAGCTGCAGGGAGGAATGCCAAAATTATCACCATAGCTGAGTCCATTAACTGAATTGTGAAGAAAATGCTTTTCTCAAGAAAAAGGCTGACTAAGCTTATTCTGGATGATACAAACTTTTAAATGGATCTGGAATACATCCACTTCAGGCTGGGAGAGGAGCTGCCATGAAATGTCAAAAAAATACGGGGTATACCTCAGTATTTCTAACTCAAAAGAATAACCCCATGAACATTAAAGCAGTTGCTATCAGAAAAAAGTCAAAAATATGTGAAGATATTATTCTCCATATGTCTTATAAAGGGGATAATAGTGGTATATTAAGTTTTGCTTTGATTTGAAAGCTTTCACGTTGCGGTGTCTGCCTTACAGCCTTTTAGTCATGTACAGACTGGAGTAGCGAGAGCTTTGAAGTGCCCAACTTCCACTGAAGTTTCTAACACTTTTTTAATAAGTCTGAAGAGGTCTGTGTGTGATTTACTGTAATTTCGGAACAAGCTCAGAAATTCACCCCAACACAAGAAGACAGAGTTTCTTGAGAAAGGAATGGGAGTGTCATTTGAGCTCAGTATCACTGTCGAGGCGCAGCAGCAGAGCAGCATAAAAATACTTTAGCAACATGATGAAGTCAAATTCACAATACTGGATATGTAAATGATGATACTCAGAGCTTTAAGGGGAAACACGACAAAGTTGTGTACAGATGAGAATTTTTTTTTTTTTTTTGCAACCAGTAAATATAGTTTTAAGTGATTCACAGCTGATTTTTATAATCTCAATGAGGCATCTGTGATCAAACTCTATTTGTAGCATCATAATAAATTTGCCCCCCACCTACTAAAATTAGTTCTAAGCATCCAAAATTCCCATTTGAACATCTGACTGAACAAAACAGGAATTGCTCCATGCCAAAAACTGGAGGAAATAGACCTAAAATATGCCATTTTCTCACCAGAAATTGTAGGCTCCCAGAATAACATTTGAATTAAAACTCATTCCAAGCTTGTTTGCATTGCTACTCGTTCCCATTCATAACAAATTTCTTGACAAATGTTCTGATTATTTCTCTTTTTTCCTCACTTTTTTTAATTTAAACATAATTTTCAAATCACAGACAGTCTTTGCAAGGAGAAACAGCCGATCGTACAACCCATCTGAAAATGGAGAGGGTGGAATTTTACTCACAGCAAGTGCTGGAGGCAACTCACATGATTAAAGACTGCATTGTAAGCCATCATTAAAAGTCTTCCTCCCATAAGTGAAAATGTGTACTTTGCCACTATACACATCAGAGGCATATAAACCAAAATGAGGTAAAAGTCAAACAAGAAATGCAAATGCCTCACTCCAAAACTCCTGCCTGCTTTTTTTTTTTTTTTTCCCTCCCCAGGCTGAAGGAAAGAATAGAAATTTTAACAAAGTTAAAATTAAAATTGTAATCTGTTTCTTAATTTCTTCTCTTTCACGGGTAATCTTGTAAAAAGTTACATCATCATGCCTAGAGAAGTTAAGTGGAAATATTGACTCAGGGTGCCTATGGATCAGGATCTTCCCACTACAATGATAGTGTTGCACAATACAGAGTTTAATGCATCTCTCTTCACTCTCACCTTTCAAGATGGGAAACTGCTCTTACTCCCATTTTGCAGACAGAATTAGGAGACTAAGGCCTAGAGCAGCTAAGAAATCACAGGGAATTAACCATCTAACCAGGACAAATATGATCCACCAACCTGAGATTTGCAAACCTCAGACAGCACAGGGATACACAAACTCAGCAAAGAGTTCAAAGTCCATTTGCAAGCTACCTGGAAAGTGCTGCATAGCCTGAGCTACCACACCACCACTTGTTTCAGAAACCTAACACTGTGCACAATGCAAAAGGAGAGAACATGCTTATTCCTCCTTCTGTCTTTATGCACAAATTATAACCTATTTGAATTCTAAATAATGTAACCTGCAATACGGAATACATGTATTTATGGATTTATATGGCATAGACATATTATCACTACAACAACGATTGCAAGATTTTCTGAAATATACATAATGCTACTTAGAAAAACATCAACAGAAACATTTAGCCATTGTTAAGCGTAATTTTAAAAACAGGACTTGGTACAAGAAATAAATTATATTAGGCAGGAAATTGCACACTAAATCAATTGTGCTGCATTAGAGATCTTAAAATTAAGACTACTTCCAAGGTGGCTGTATGCATATTCTGAGCAGTACTAAGGTATCAAAAGATGTCCCAGAAAACCTTTTGTATATCTGACACATATATATATTTATATATTTCTTTTTCAGCACACATCTGTTCACATAACAAATATTTTTCATAGTTGTCATTTTTAACAGGGTGTATTAACCCCTAGATACCTCCATGGAAAAAATCACAGAACATGTGTGTGCACTGTTGATTCATAGATCTGTTTTTAAATCTTCACCATTTTTTATTTGTTCAGATGTGGATAGCATCTGGATTCCTTCAAATCAATTATAATTAGAATGCTCTCTTCTTAGTCCAATAGATTAAACATTTATTTGCTGTCTATCATAACATCCCTCCTCTAAAAAGAGTGTATTTATTGTGTCTTTTAATTACCAAATACATGTAGACGGTTGTCTGAAATTCAACACAGA
Organism: Falco rusticolus; assembly: GCF_015220075.1. NCBI lineage: Eukaryota > Metazoa > Chordata > Aves > Falconiformes > Falconidae > Falco > Falco rusticolus. The sequence continues at coordinate 20,976,277 of NC_051189.1, read as the reverse complement.
AAGCAGCTCTGCACTTCCAGATGTTAGATGTATCTTCACATAGATTTTCACTGTTCAGCACCATAGTACTTCAGGCAAAAATAGAATTATGCACAATCCTTGCCTGCATTCATCTATGAAATTTAATTTTCCATTGAAAATCTACAAGTTAGCAGCAAGTTCTGCCCTCAGCCATGAATGTGTGTTTCCTATTGGATCCAGTTTCTAAATGCAATTGAAGCTTCCATTTCACTTCAGGTATATAATCTAATGCAAAGTACTACTAGCAATACAGAACAATAACAGGGCTGTATAATGGTTATAGTTGCACTTAACTTCTCAAAACTTTGGGAAAGCTCAACTAATTATTGAAATTAGTCATCGTGCAAGAAGCTACATTTACTTTCTTCCCACTTTAAACAAGGCTTCCCATTGACAGTTCTCAGGATTGTTTAGACTGGAGGGAGCTGCTGCTGCTGTTTGCCTTTGCAGTGCCCACAGCTGTGCTCCATACCCTGACACTGCTTTAACTGAGCTGCATCCACTGTGAGTGCAATTTTAAAAAGATAAAATAAAAAAAAAAAAATATCAGGAATGTATTTGAAGACAGTAAAAAAAAGGAAAAAAAAGAAAAGAAAAGCTGTTTACTAGGATTGGTCATTCCTAAAGGAAAAATGTTTCCTCATTTTGTGTGTCCAGTATGGAGCAAGGGGGTATGACTAAGGGCTGCAGGACTGAGTTGTTTCCAGTGTCAGCTAGGGCGGCTCAGTAGTGCAGAGGGGCTGAGCTGTGAGGGAGACCTTCAAGCCTCTACCCAGAGCGAGAGAAGCTCTGCCTTCCACTGCTGCACACCAAGGGCTCCTGCTCAGGCTGTGTGACAGTGTTGGGAGCCCCTCTGTGCCCAGACCCCCACCCAGCCCAGAGCGCTGGGGCCTGCTGGGCAGAGCTGCACCCAGGTGCCAAGGATACTACCACCCCCACGCCAAGTTCAATATCCGCCATTCCCACGGCACGGAGCAGCTCCCTCAGGCACCTGGGTGATGGCCACCCAGCAAAGCCAAGCCCCAGCGCAGGCGTGCAGCATCCAGGTGACAACGTTGCACTGCCCTTTCCTGCTCCCACCACCACCGGGACACTGCATACCAGACCGCAGAGAGCCAAAGAGAGATTGTCCTACTTGAACTAGGAAGGGTAACAGAAAATTGAGTTAACTGCATCTGACACAGATCATCAATCTGTTTTGGCTGCTCAGTTCAATACAAGAAAGCATTCTTTTGTTCTCATCTTCATTACCATCTCTCCTAACCGAATCAAGCAGCTTGTTTTAAATCAGGAATTATCTCAGTTTTCCCTGCTTGAATCATTGTTATTGATCATAGCAACTTCAATAAATCCTGCTGCTTACGCAGCGGCCCGGGGGCCCATACCCATCTCCCCAGCCCTTTGTTCCACATACTGATTCACCTTTTCATCAAGGATTTTGACGTCGCTGCTGCCCTTTCGCATTATTACCGTGCCCCACCCAAATAATGATTTTATCGTTTAATTCTTTTCTAAACCGCATTTCGCAAAAGGGAAAAGTAAAAAAAAAAAAAAAAAAATGCATGGACGGGTGGGTAAACATGCACGAGGTGGGGTTGTCTCTCCACATGACAGACACACCCTACACAAAACCCAAAAGCATGCCTTTAATTGGGCAGGTTAACATTTTTCTAAAAGTTACTTTCTAGTCCTATCTGATCACTCTGTCAGGATGAGTAATGCAAAACATTCAATTTCTTGTGGGTTTGGTTCCAGTAGTTACTAAAAGCAGCCAAGTACATGTTTGTTTCTAAACTACTTGAAACCTTCAGAAAGCTATTTTAGCTTAGTTTGTGAGCCCTTCACCAGCACAGGGATTTTACCCGCCTCAGTTCTGCGCAGGAAACCTGACACTTCAAAATCATTTCTCTCCAAATCCTAACTTTATTTCCTCATTTTCTTTGTCAGACGATTCTTGCCATTTCCCAGGATGTAGCTGTATTTAAAAAAGTAGCCCACTGCCTCCCCTGGCAGAGACTTGTGGAAACAGGTGCTTCTAAAAAAACCCAAAGACTCTGGCGGCTCTGACCTGACAGCGCTCTGTGCATTAGTAAGACACAGTGCCTGCTGAGTTCCCCTCTGCTAATTAGAGGACCTGTATGGCAATGAATGGCCTTGACTATAAATACTTCCTGAAAGATCTCTAACAGAGTCAGAGGAAATGGGAAAAAAATGAGATGCAGCTACAGAGAAACTATTTCAGATGTTTCTTTTAAAGGGCTGCTTTTTCTTTCCCAAAGTGGCTGAGGGATGAGATGCAGCGTCCGAGACCTCCATCAACTTAAATGTAAAATGTACGATACAATTATACACCTTTACATTTGATTCTGTAGATAAACTGTGAAGATGCTGCTATCAAAACATGGTTGGAAGTGGGACACAATGCCTAAGCGCACAAAAACTTCCATTCATTACACTGTAGTGACCGCTGAAAAATCACATTTAAACCAAGATCCCGCTCTGTGTGCTTGAACCTTCCAGTGCTGCTTCTTGTGCTCCTGCTAAAGGCAGCAGCAATACTTCCACCAAAATCAGACAGGCAGGTTTTACCTCAAAGGTATGTTAGCCTTCTGGCCAAAACCTGAATGTTTAAAGAAGTCTTTTGAAAATCACAAATGCCAGTTCAGCATTTCCATTGCTTTGCAGCTATCTGGCATCTACCTCTGTGGGTAACAGGAGTCAGTACATTATAACAGGAGAAAAAAATGTTTCACCACTAGGGATTCTGTCTGATACTTTCTACACCGATATTAAATCAATTATATGTAAATTTACTACACACATACCAATTGCTTATTTTAAAATTAGCTCTGTCAATCAGCCACATAAGAGAATGCAAAACAGGGAGAGGGGAAATAACTTTTCCTGATTTCCTGTCTCCCTCAAATTTAAAGCCATATAACCAGCTCTAGACATAACCCTGTATGAAATATCAGAAGTGTAAATATCACAGACAAAAAGAAAATAACTCTTCTTAAAGTAAATGGAAACTTCCTTGAAATGCTGTGATTTCCTGTAGTGTGTAAACGGTCTGACCATTATGGTGCAAAATAATCTCAATTTAATAGAAGAGCTGCTTGTATCCTTTGCCCCATATAAAAGGCTCATAGCAAAGGTTAACGTAACGTCAGTTAGATACGTAATGTTACAGCTTGCAATCTGCCTTTGATAAAAAGCACCAGTACCTTTGCAATAATTTGACAGTACACAAATCCCCCCATTACATAAATTCAGATTAACACACAGGCATCATCCTCCTGTTGCCTTCAGGTCTATGCAGCACCATGGGACACACCGATCCTTGCTATTCTGCATCTGCATCATCGGCTAAACTGCCATGCAAGGCAGCAGGGTTTACCAGGACTTTTAGGTGGGCTAACTAAGGCTGCGTATAGGTTTGAAGGCTCAGGCTGCAGTTCACAATTTTGTAGAAAACTTTGTTCTGCAATGTCCACACATACCAAAACAGGACACTTCATTTAAAATCAGTTTAGCAAAAAGTTCCTGTTGTCCAAGATCTGCATTGTCAAAGCATTAAACAATCTGCCTGGCCTGTAGTCCTCTGGCTGCCAATTTGCTACCCAAAAAAAAGGAACATTTTTGCATCTCAATAGACCTTCCAGTATCAACAAATCTTTAAACTATAAAATCAGCCACTCTAAGGAAGAGCTGAAATAATGTCTACATTGTACCACGCTGAGGTACATTTTTTGTAATTCCCATTTGCATAACATACCAATATGCTGTAAGTACAGCTGCTGGAAACATTTTAATAAGAAAAATAAATTAAAGCTACTCACAGAAGTGTACCAAGCCCCTGAGAAAGATTCTATTACATACACACAGCTTGGAAGTGCTCTCGGGGAAAAAGGTGCATCCACTGCCTATGTGCGTTTGCACACATGCGGAGTTCAAGCTATTGCCACTGCACCATCCCCAGTTCCCAAAAGTCACAAACGATTCAGTCTTTTAGCTGCTAAAAAGGAAAGAAATCCTACCCCAATGACTCCCACGAATAATCTACTGTAGTGCAGAGTCTGGGGAGGGAACACGTCCATCATGCATGGAAGGAATGCAAGAAAGCAGCATATAAACGGCTTACACAACATGCAAAGCTGAAAACCACTCCAAGTGATTTCAAAAAGTTTGTAATTATCCTGTAGGCATTAAGGATCTCTATGGGCAATTTTCAACCCTGCCCCAGCTGATGTGTATCATCTATGATATTTTATTACAATGCTAATTGCCTCTAAACTCACTATCTAGAAAACTCACTTGCAATATTATCCTCTATCTATATGAAAAAACGTGAAAAACATGATCTCCCCTTTCCCTTCCCCCCATCATGAGAGAACTGAAAAATGAAAAGCACATGGTATTACTGCTACTGTCAAATCATCACAAATCATTTGTAATAGGCAGAACCACTTTATAAATACTGAAATATATATTCAGTCCATTTCTCACGGTGTTTATTCACAGAGTTATCCTAAATTTTTGGCTTCCTCTCTGTCAGACTTTGGGGGGAAAAAAAAGAAGGTGTCCAAAGTGACAACTTTTAGCACAACATTAGCTATTTCTACTAGTTGTTTCACATTAGAAAAATTAATTTCTCTAAAAGTGGATAATTATGAGAGATCTGCTTAACAATACAGAATATATTTTTTTTATTTCAGAGGATTACAAAAATCAGCTCTTTCGAGAATGGAAGGGAAGTTAGTTTCTGAACAATTTCTAATTCTGTTTGGGCCAAGTGAGCTTCCAGGCATACATATAAAATATATGTATGTCAGGTAACACCCGACACTAAGCTCCCACTGGTCAAGCTGACCATCACTTTGTCTTCTAATTTCCTGGCTCAAGTACTGCATCCCATAACTCTGTCTACAGAAAACTAAATGAAGAGCAAAACAAAGGAGTTAGGTTTCTATGATCTTTTCCACAGATCCAGGGTAACAGGGAATTAATATCACTCATGAAATCATACTCCTTCATCTTCCACCATCTCCTGCCCTTCAGATCACCCCTTACCTTCAAGAAGTTTGAAATCTCGCTATTTTCCTCTATCCATCAATAGTGATGAAATATATATATGATTAGGGACTCTGTTCAGCAGGTGAAGGAAGCTAACTTCCTTCCCTTTTTTTTTTTTTTAAAAATATTCAAATTGACAAAGGCAACTTGTCCAATTTTCAAAGAAGAAAAGTGTAAATTAAAGTATTATAACTCAGGCAAAGACCCAGACAAACAAGTCCTTGGCACAGCAGAGTTCAAAGACCAAGGCAGCTGAAGGTGTTCACAAAAGTAATTCCTCTTTGAAGGTGTTGGTATGGTCTCACTGGTCAGTATAGACCTAATCCGCTAATAAATCCTTTTACAAACCTTATAAAAGAAAAGTTGGGTTGCACATTTTAAAATACAAGGAAATAATTTATATATATTATTAACACAGAAAAATAAGACGTTTCTTTTTGCCTCCCAGAAAACCATGGAAATTACAGGTAGTTCATATTTCTGAATATCCAGAAATTATCAAAATATATCCAAAGTGATAAAAATATTAATTTGAAAAAAAAATAGTGCTTTTCTATAAAGACTTTAAAAAAGTGTCTGAACTTATTTTAAAAAAGGGCATAAGAAGCAGCCAGTGTACAGTGTCCCCTTCTATATTAACCAATAGCTAAAACTGATAATATAATGTCCTTATTTTACTGCTTACTAATATTTTAGGCTCCAGCTACCCATTTAGACCTTACAGAGTTGATTCTGCATACTGCCATGTCCCTTTGCAGATTTTTGTTTAGTTGGCTTTTTTCATTCTTTAGTAGTCAAAACAAGAAATGAAAATTATTCGTATTCTGATAACCCACAATATAAATGGCTCCTCTGGCCAATACGTTTTTGCATTGCTAAGAACTAATACAATAACTGAAGTGGTATGTAATTAGCATCATATGTAGAGCATGAATTCCATTGCTAGTCAGATATATATGTATGTATAGTTATAAATATTTCCAAATGGAGGAGAGAATTATAATCCTGCCATTCACAGTAAGGACACACCCAGGTTTGCAACAGGGAACCTGTCATATCGTAACTGCTTCTCATACACTTAAAATCTGTCAACAATAACTGTTCACGATCTCTAAGGTACAAAACACTGTGGTCCCCCTAAATTGCATGCAGGTTTTAAGTGACAGACACATTATTTTATAATTAGAATAACTGCAGTATTTTTAAGACCACTGACTTCATTTAAGAAGAGCTTGTAAGACTTAACATATGTATACAGATACACCTATGTATAATCTTAGCAGACCACGGAATAAAACATTTATCTTGCCTTTTGTCTTCTGACATGTTGTGCACTCTTACAGTCATGGATATTATGGTTTTAAATATTATTGTAAAACACAATAAATAAAAATAGCTGATCATCACGTCCATTCTAGTGAGGTTTGTTTGCAGACCAAACACTCCTGTGGCAAGTTTCTAGAAGTTCAGATAGAGAGCAGCCCCTGCAAACACACAGTGATGACTCCAGGAGAAAAGCACTTATTTGTCTCCCTGTTCAGCTCCCCATAATTTGAGAGCTTTTCTAACCTCAGATTCCTCTACAGTGGGAAAAGCACACCTTGACGGAAGGGCCAGTTCCTTATATATAGGTCCTTTTGTTCAAAAAAAAAGACAGAATGGGAATTATTTAGTGTGAAAAATACTCTCCTTTTCTTATCACCCAAGATTCTTCCTTTTTTTCTTTTGCTTTCAAGGCAACTAGACAAGTGTCAAAATTTATGTATAATTATGTTGCTTTAAAAACAAAAAGAGGTTATTTTTTATTCATATTTAGCTCAGGTTTCATATTCTTAGATATTTAATAATGTGAAATCTTGCTTAAGTGTGAACTGTCACACCACCACAAAATTTAAGAGGTGATTAGTTGTTTTAGTGTAACAGATGTGCAGCCTTCTGGGGTTCTAAACCTTCCTTCTTCAAATGCAACATCAACCTGCACAGCTAGTAGGAATGATTAAACAAAATTCAATCAGATCTAAATAGCAAAAGCAGAAGCACTTGATTACTAATACTACATTAATATATACATTGTTTTATGCAAACATTTTGGAACATTTACCTGCCTGTTTAGCTCTACAGGTTTGAGTCTTTCAGTCTTTCCTGGATTTTTTATTTTTTTATCTATGCATGAAAAAAACCCCAACCACATCACTCTGGAACTGAAGAAATTCTTTGCATGCCTAATTAAACGTAACATATATGTAATCATAAAAAGCGAGGGGGGTGGGGGTGGGGGTGGGGAAGAGAGAGAGCTTCCTACCCGTAATAAGGACTGGGATTCATCCTTTGCCTTGCTGTCCCCGGATGAAGGGTAGGGCTGGGTGAGCTGCCCGGTCTTCTCCGCCACTCCAGCTGGCACGCCCTGCAGGAAGCCCTTGCTCTCCACCGCCAAGCCGTAAATGGGCCGCGCAAGATGAGCAGCTTCTACATTTGGACTATCCCGTAAAGGCTTTGGCTGCTCTTGGCCAACGGACACTGGGGTCAATAAGCCTAGACTGGTCTGTGTGTAAGACGGGCTCCCCCTCAAAATGTCTGTTCCTCTCCAGGACACGTTGCGAAGATCATCACTGGGACTGTCAGTCCAACCTTTCTCCTTGAGCACTTCCTTATCTTCTATCTTTTCCCTCTTTACTATGCTGTCAGATACAGGCTCCCCCATTTTGGGGTCTGGATTAATCAGACTGTAGACCTTAAGGTCAATTTTTGGCTCCTCCTTGATAGACGAAACACCATGACTGTCCTCCCCATTGGCTGTAGTGATGTCCATCTCCTGACAGTGCACGGTGTTGAAGTGCTCTAGTAGTGACTGAGTGTCAACAGCCGTGAAGCTGCACTGACGGCATTTGTAGCAGTTGTGTACTCTCCTGGAAGAAAACGAGAAGTGTATTAAGGTGAGAGTCTCCCCTTGGCCTTCCCCTCTCACAGTGGTTCTACCTATGAAGATGACGAAAATATATCTAACTTACAGTATGATTCCCTCTAAATAAAGCAAGTAGGTTTACATTGGTGTCTTATACAATATGGAAAAACCCTGCTGTCTTTTCCCCCCATGCCTTGGAACAGACTCCTGTCATTCATTCACATCCCACCATGCTTTTCCAAACTTCATACAATTTTCACTGTCATTTTGTGTTTCTTCCTCTTCAGTTTGCTGCAACACATTTTCACTTTCTATTGCAGTAGAAACACTGAAGTAACTTTTTTTTCAAACAAAATCAAATTGTTAGAAGAGGATAGATTTTTTTGTAAAAAAAACCACCACCAAACAACAAAACCCAAACACTTCGTATAACACTGTTGTATGCCAGAAAGTTAAGAAGTTTAAACTAATTTCTTTGCTTTCCACCAATTTCATAGACTTTTGGTTGACAACAATGACTTTGAGCGGAGCTCTGGTTGACTTACAGCTAAGAATATACCAAGGACAGAAGGTTGTACACAACAGATATTACTTATTTGTTCTCTGTGGATATTTCAACATAACTTTAAAAGATGCTGCTCTAAAGAAAAAGCAAAATAGCTGGCTATGTCACTACAAATTGCATTTTCCCATTGAATACAGAAACGCTTGAGTATGAGCTGTGGAGCAGTGTGGAATAACGCACCTTCCTGTTTTTATTCTAAAAGCCTATATAAAGTACTGCATTACTAAATTATGTAAAGCATATGTTGCTACATGAGAACAACATGTTACCCATTTACTGTATCTACCATAGGAACAGAACACTGTTTATGAGCTCTATAATGCCATTATGAATAATTGTTTATAGCACAGGAGCGGTCAGAGCTTTCCATAAGGCTCTGGGCCCCGCTGCGCCCAGCATCGTACCAACGCAAAGTAAAATACCGTCCCTGCCCTTCATCAAAATGTACATAACTCTGTGAAAGCTTCTCCCTACAGACACACTCACACATCCACACCCCAGGCATTCAGAGTCACAACAGCATCTTTAGCCAAGCTAAAAAACGAGCTTTTCACTATCCACACAGGACAAAACTTGTATGAGAAATCTGTTACTGCCCTGACAACTCCAATTGTTAGAATTAATTCTTTTGAGGCCAAATCTTAGTCTCAGTGAAGTTGATGGCAAAACTCCCATTGACTTCAGTAAGAGCAGGATTTGGCTCTTGGTGCATCTGTAGAACTGGAATGATACACAAAATGTCCCTTTTAGAGTATGATAGTTTAGAAGGGACAACTTGCCAAACTTATTAAACCTCCTTGTCTTCCTTCTTTCCTTTTGCTGGAAAAACAAACCATATGTTATTTACATTGTCTGATTTTCTTGCAGTTGTGTCAGCGTGCAGACATGAGTACGCATTGAGATTCAAGCTTTTTAGCCCTTGTGCAATATCAGTTTTCTTTTTGTCATTTTCCGTATTTGTATGCATTTTAAGGGACTAGATGGGCTCGTTCAGTTATGCAAAAAATAAAGTCAGCTATTCTCCACATAGCCTTATGGCAACAAAATCTACTTGTGGGAGAGCAAGCTGTGGGTTAAAATCCTGTTCTGGCTGTGTTCCTTTTTCTTCATTCTACAATTGTGTTTTATTAAAATCAGCTTGTCTCTCAATGCGACACTAATATATTCTCTCTTGCAACTTAATTCTTTTCTAAACTGAGCTTAATTCTCTTCTGAACCAAAAAAAAAAAAGAGAGAGTGCTATCTGATCAAACCCTTTTTATAAATACAAAAAGCCAAGTTCTAAAGAGGGTCAGCCCTGTAAAGGTGGGATACCAACAGGGAAGTCCAAGTTAGACAGGGGCTAGTTATCTTAAAAGCCAAGTTAAACAAGACACCATTTGGGGCTAATGGCTCAACCGAATACACTCCCCATGTGAAAGTTTATCAATCCTTTGGGAGGCTACTTAGCCCTAAGTGTCTCTTGTTTAACTTGGCTTTTTCAATAGCTAACCCCTTTTCCTAACTTGGCTCTCATCTACAGATATCACACCTCCAAACAGCTGATCTTTTTCTGCCTAACTTCTCTTTTCTTTTTTTTTTTTTCCCCACACACTGGCTAAATGTTTTTGATCAGGACCAATATACACCACAGGAGAGGTACCACACTTCTGAGGCCACAAATAAATGCCAAATATTAGATGCAGTTGCAAGTACACTGTTGAAGCGCAGCTGAAATGACCTTTCTTACATTAAAGGTTTGTTCATTTAAATTACTTATAATTGATTCAAAGAGAGTCATACAAGCATTCCTTCATGCTCCTGTAAGACTATGATAGGCACTATGATGTGGAAAGGACAAGGACTGATTTAGGTAGATAGTAACCCAACAAGCTTTTATTTTCATGACATACACTTTTCCACTATGCATTAGAAAGTAATCTGCCATCGACATTATAAATTTTCACACTTCGCGTGGGTTTGTCCTGTTTATTATTCTATCCCCAAGGTCTGAAAAGTAAGCTAAAGTTTGGAACTGTCCACTGTAAGTCTTAGTCTCAAATAATAACTATCATCAGCTATTACAGAACTTTTGAAAGTTGGGAACTTATTCTTTCCGAGAACAAGGAATAAAAAGAAAATGTTTTCATCTCTGTTTTTACCACACCCTGATAGAAATCAACAAACAAGTCGGCAATGTTTGATTTCTTTTTGTGCTAGAATTTAAACCTACCCATGTTTCTAAAGGCCCAAGCTACACCTATATTTGTGCACAAAGCTCCTAAAAGTTAAGCAACAAAATTTTTAAAATTCCGACTTGCAAAGTACATGATAAGCACTTGTGTGCATTACCTGAAAGTTACAGCTAAACCATGGTTATACCGTCTGAAACCCTGAATTCAACAGGTGCAATACAGTGCATTGGTATATGGCCGATCAAAGGAGAGATGTATGTATGAGAGTTCTCAGTATGGAAGAAAGAAATATAAGTGAAGAAGAAAACAGCATTCTCTCTTTTTTGATCTTGTACACCACTCAAGCAAACTAACAGCAGGTTGAGGCCATAAACAGGCATTATCTTCCATGTGGCATTGGGATGGCAGTGTCATCCCATCCACTGATATCACTTAGCATTATTATTTTCATTACAAAATAAATGAAAGACCTGATTATTCATGGACACTACAACATTTATGGCCCGATCCCAAGATGAAATGTCAAGGAACTCAGGCCAAACCTTTGCTGCACTGTTACATTCTGACAACTTGACAAAACCCTATCATTTTTTAGTTGTACCGAATTGTACTTGAATTGGGTACTATAAGATACAAAGATTTTCCCTTGCAAAATTTTGAAGTTGGAGAGATTAGATGGGGTTTTTTGGATGGATTTAATGTTCTTTACTTGAGCTTTCTAATGGGCTGCAATACTCCTGACACTAGCCAGTTGTTAATTAAATCTTGTTGACATACTTCTAACTAGTCTGAAGTATTACAAAACACCACACTCTAAAAAACAAGTAATTTACTTTTTTTTTTTTAAATTACCTGAAGACATTCCTAGGCTTTAGGACATAGAAAATATTCTGGATGAAAGTATGGTTGTCGTAACACTTCCATATATTTTTGCCCATTTTGAATCTCACTATGAATATAATAATTACTAGTATTTCTCATGAAGAAACAGTTCTAAGAAAGTTTTCTTTTGGGACGGGTGCTGCATTCAGGCTTGTGGGAAGCAGAAAATATTCAGAAGGAAAGACAGCAAGCAAAGTAAGAAAACTCAGCGGAGGGTCAGAAAGGAGAGAACAGGCAGAGCAGACAGCAAGGCTGAGATGAAAGGAGAGCAAAACCCACTGGCAAGAGCAAAGAAGTTTGGAGCAGTGAATTAAGGTGTCAGGAGGATGGAAAAGGTCTTCACAGATGCTGCTATTGTTCAGGGAGTGAAGGCTCCCACTGCCGAAAACTGGGAGCTGGTGGGCCTCAATTTACACTTTTGCCCTCGGTTGGCTTCTCTGGGGAGTGTCCCAAAGGCTCCACATTTCCATAATCTGCTCATCTAAGACGCTGCTCAGGCTTCTGCTGCCTGACAGTGAGAGTGGGCAGCTCTGACACCCCCCGTGCCCCCAGTGCAAGCCCCGAGTACCCCTTTGCCATTTACCCTGCTATTCCATATATCTTTAGAGTTAAGGAATTATTTAATTTGAGATTAACTCGTAATTAATTTCAAAAGAGAGCCCTACATAACTGCTCTCACCCACATTTTCAAACAATGTTTATTAGACAAATGGTTCTACATCATTGCCAAAGCATATATTTCATTTGAGTCTATTTTTTTATATTTTGCAGTTAATAAATCACCATCCCGTTTTTTAAAAAAACAAAGTTTAGCACATATTTCAGCAGAGCATTTTTAATTACTACTAGCACTGATCAAACACTTTCTGTCAGTCTTTTTTGACAAATAAGGATTTACATGAAAAATTCTAGTTTTTGCAAAAATAAGAAAACGCATTGTCTTCTCACATCTTTCGGCAAAATTAGAAAAAAAAAACACAACCACAATTCTGCAAGAAGCGTCTTTCATTCTTAAGAAAAAAAACTAAGACTAAGTGACTCGACACGCAAAATTTCCCTAAATACTCAGTATGATTTTTATCTAAATTACAAGTGTTGGCACCTTTTAGTTCATCAGAATACTAGACAGTTTTTGAGGAAAAACTAAGCTTTGCAATGAACATGAAAAGTACCTGATTCCTCAGCGGTATAATGGAAAATGAGTAGTACCAGAATTAGTAGAAAATGGAGGCCAATAAACCTTCTGGGGATTCAGTTGAGTAAGCACATTTTAGTGAGGTTTAAATACAAGTAAACTCAAGTGCAATGTGATTCATTAACTTCAAATTTAACTGAACAGCTCTCAAATAATCATGTCAAGAAATACTGAATGAGCATTAAGTGTAAGTACACATTTCAATAGATAGAAAGCTTGGAAAGAACTACTTTTGCAAATTCTAATACTATTGCAAACACATGACTGCAAAGAAATAATACTGGGAGATAGAAATTTTTTTAGCTAGCAGACAGAGTGAAATTGTAGACCTAGAGTCAAAAGGAAACGAGCTTAAAAAGAAAATACATTAAGCATGCTGTTGGGGCATCTGACTCAAAAATGAAAATAATAAAAAATGCAGACAAAAAATACCTGAACCAAAATATATGAATAGCATCTAAAGCCAGCTCTGATACTCATAGATTATCAAGAGTAAACTTAAACATGTGAACAGCAGAACACTTTCTGCCACTACCATTAATGCTTGGTATTATGTTTACCATTAGAATCTGTTCAGCTCCTTATATCAATGAACAAGTTTTAGATATATGTACATGTATAGCATTTTAAACGCATCAGGAATACATAACGTGACATAACAATTCTGTCAAGATAAACTCTGATGCAGACCCAGAGAAGGCCAGCTAGGGTGTGAGCTGAATCAATATCAGCACGTTTCTGTGTGTCACATAACTCCCTAACACTACTATTTTATAGATTGTCTACTTTTTAAAATCTGAACTGCTCTGTATCTTTAGTTAATAAAATACAAAAAGGGAAAGAAAATACATATCCAATATATGCAAAACTTCTATTAAAAAAAGTGTCTGATGATAATAATAATAATAATAATAGAAGTTATAATGCCTCAAAAGTCTCTCTTTGCATTTGTTACAGTTTGGTAGAGTGAAAAGTAGGTTATGCATAGAAAAGCAATAAAACCTGCTGGTGTTTGCCATCACAGAGCACCTACCACAAACTAAACTTAACTGCTGTGATTTCAAAGAAGGTGCACAGTGGGGGAAAACAGCAGCAGTACACATAGAAAAGAAACAAAACTCAAATTAAAAAGCGGGGAGGGCAGGGGAGAGGGCAAGAAGTTGGCAGTTGTAAGGATGTTGTACTTCGCTTTAATTACACATCATCCTCAGCGTACTCCATAACGTCTTAGACTGGAGGCTTAAGAAAATACATTGTTCGACTGTCTTGAAAAGAATAGCCTAATTTTAGACAAACAAGTCGAGATTTGAACGCTTAAGTGTATCTCTTGATTTTCCAAAGTGCAGTTCCCGGTGACAACTGCCAGAGCCGCAGGGTGCTGAGCCCTCCAAAGGAGAAACTACTGCTACCCCATCTCAGACTTAGCACTTAATTTTGAAAGTCATGGCTTCTCCTTTCCTTGGGAAAAAGGATTTTAAATAGGCGTGCTTGTTAAAACTTAAATTACCAGCTGCAGCAAAATAAAAGTTTTTTTTTTTTCAGTCAAGGAGCCATTTCAATCTTCCAGTTATTTAACCACTAAAAAAAGATCATGCCATGCCCCAGCGGCGGACAAAGTGCTGCCTATGGAGTTCTACAGCATGGCTCAAAGCTGCTATAATAATGCTTGGAACTTAGATACCACTTTTCATCTTCAAAGCAGTTTACAAACATTAACTAATTAATCCACACAACATCCCTCAGGCCCACTTGGCTCAAAAATGGGGCACTACATGCTGGGACCTGAATCCTCCGTGGGCCCTAGCTCCAAATTAAAGATGAGCAATCTGCTGCTTTTTTTTTTCTTTTTTTTCCTTTTTTTTTTTTTTAAATAGACTCCTGATACATTGCCAATGCAGCCCTCTGTTGGGCAACATTTGGATGCCCCCAGCTTTAATCTCTATTAAAGTATCATGCCCCAGTCTGCCTTTGTTAATTTTGGATGTCTTGGAATCTATTAAACGTGGCACGGTTTCTTGCGCTTTTAACAAAGCTTTAGCTTTGAAAATGCATCTTCTTTTGTCTTCATTCTAGCTGGCTTCCATGCAAAGATCTTTTAGATGAGATAGATACTGAGTTTTCCGTTGTTGTTGACGCATTAGCCTTAACTATTAACATATTCCGCATGATTTTCTAATATTTAACATCGCTTTTGCAGCGGCACATAACTGTTGCTCTTTACAAAGCCTAAGAGCCAGCTCCTCCTCCGATGTAAACTGGACTGCCAGTTTACAACAGCCCAGGAACTGACCCAAGAAGTTTAGCAGGGAGTTGGCTGCCACTGTGACATTGTGTCAGACTGAGTCAGGAGACTGGCTGCATCCACCCCCAAATAGGAACATTAACATTTAAAATAAATAGAACGACACTGTAAACCAGCAACACGAAAATAAGCATCTGCAAAAGGATCTTGGGGGATGACATCAACAGACAAAAGAGTGTCTGCTCCCAGTGTGAAACCAACACCAAAACGGCAGTGGAATGCTCTTAAACTAATTATTATGTTGCTGGACTTGGGAGTGGAAAATACTACAAAAAGGTAGTACATTGAAGCACTGTTACGGAGCATGAAAGGATTCACAGTCTATCTTGGAAAGTAAAGCCGTTTGTGTTCCCCTACTGAATGAAGATGCCAGCTTTCTGGTAAGAAGCCTAAACTAAAATAGTACTGAAAAGATTCTGGGCGGAAAATAGCTGACCAGACCTCAAATATGCTGGAACTTCAGCATCTGTACACAAATCCGAATCTCCCTCTTCTTTGCACAGGTTTAAATGTATAATTAAATCCACCAACTTAGCTGGTGGTTTTCCAAAACAAAGTGGATGTTGGATTGGACCCTGGCTGTAAAGATTTATATCCATACACGTTCGTATTTTGATTTCCAGTTTCCTTAAATGTTAGGGGAACGGTGACATTTAATTAAGGAACTAAGGGAGGGCCTGTTTGTTTGGGTTCCTATCATTAAACATGCGAAAATTCACCATACCTGTAGTGTCGGGAAATCTCTTCTTCCACCTGGGTGGTAAAGTCACATTTGGTACATGAGTGTTCTTTGTTCTCCTTGAGTGTCAGCGGCCCCTCTGCCCCTGGCAGGGCATTTGTTTCGGGTTTGACATCAGACGCTTGCGCTTCGTGTGCGTTCTCATAGTGGAGCAGGAGAACATCCACGTCGGGAGTGGAGAATGAGCACTGATGGCACTGGTGTTTGACTCTAGAGCTTCCTGTCACCCCTGGAGACAGGTGCAAAAGCAAGAGAGCACAGTGGGAACAATTACTTTTTCTGCAAGCAAATGGATAAGTAATTTCTCCAAGGTGCTTTTCTGGGCTGCAGAGGCCTCGGGGACAGAACTGACAGTGCTTAATGGTACATTTATGAATGTTGTGTAGCTGCTGATAGTGACGGAGAAGTGGGCCCACCACTATTACATCTGGGCCATGGCTCTTTGAGTACCTAAAGTCACAGAACTGACAGTTGTAGCTTGTCACCATGCTGTCCTCTGCTCCTTTGCTAGTCAAGTCTTTCTTTTTTGCCACACTCGAACCCTTTTCTGTCTTTGTCACTAATTCCCCATCTGCATTTTTGGCTAGATCATTCTGGTTAATGACAGATCCCCTAGAAAGCTTATCATTCAGATCTGGGTGAAGGCCTCCTGCCTGGCTTCCCCCATGCTGTTTGCTGTAATGTTCTAATAGTTTCAATGAGCTGGACGATTCACAGCTGAAACTGCAAAATTTACACCA
The DNA here is from genome assembly GCF_015220075.1 of Falco rusticolus. Taxonomy (NCBI): domain Eukaryota; kingdom Metazoa; phylum Chordata; class Aves; order Falconiformes; family Falconidae; genus Falco; species Falco rusticolus. The sequence continues at coordinate 20,959,684 of NC_051189.1, read as the reverse complement.
GTAGTAACTGGTTGTATCGGTACCATTTTGTCTAGAGGAATCTATTGGCTTGATGGGCACCGAATATCCAACTGGTGTATCATCTCCCGCTTTTACAGTGATTCTGTCTTGCCACTTCCCCAAGTCTCCAGAATCACATGGTCGAAGAGTAGGACTGGATTTATTGGAGTTTTTCTCTGAAGTTTTACCAGAATCAGAGGAGGGAAGGGCTGCTTTCATTTTGTTTGGGTGAGTCTGTAAGAAGTGTTGCTCTAGTTCAGTGGAGGAGTTGCCCATGTAGGTGAAATTGCAGAATTTGCAGCGGAAGTACTTGGTGTTGCCTTGGCAATCTGGAGTTTTCCGCCCAATTCCAATAAAGGTTCCACCTAAAGTAACCTGTGAATAAAGAATAATGTCATTTTAGCTCCATTGTAGATTTATTCAAATAGCAAGGGGCAGGGGGTGGGGGGGTGGGGGTGGGCTGGAGGGTGGGAAGAGAGAGAAATAGAGAGCAATTAATTCACAAGCCTCTTTCATTAAACATCACCACCATTTTCACTTTGTACTAACCTAGTGAAGATATCATACGTACACCCTCATGTATTTAGCATTTGTTACTGAAGATTTTTTAATGTTTCACATAGCTGAATATATATCCCATATAAATAATAAATAATTTTTGGGGGAAACTGAGGCACACATACACGACATGATCTTAACTGAGCATTCTCCAATAGGACTATTCCTTCCTTCACTAAATTACTAAATCACATCACTGATAGAAGATCCAATGATCAATTCCCATATCCCTGAACCTTTTAACAGGAGACTTTGCTGGAAGTTTATACCAGGTGTGGAACAAAAGAACACGACCTCAGTCTATTTCTTTCAACAAACACTTATATGTTTTATTCATATTCATGCTTAATGGTCCAAGAGAACTGCTTTCTAAATATGAGCAAACAAAAACTAAATTTGAAATAACAAATTCAGTGTGCTAGGTTGGAGTATGACCAATTCTTATAAAGACCACTCCTACAGGAGTATCCAGTATCCACCAGGACGCCTTTTAACACAGCCATAGTGGCTGATGTCTGAAACGAAAGGCAGTTTTCTCAAAGATTAGTCAGTGCAGACATTCTCCAAGGAAATGTTCTCTTCCTGTCATGCACAGAGCTCAATTTAGTAAAGAAGGATGGAAAAACTACAGTAGAAAAATGGCATGTGGCAAAGGAACCTACCACACCCAAGCCCATGACATCACTAATTAAAAAGAAAGAAAAAAAAAAGAAAAAAAAAAAGAAGGTAGGTCTACTTAACTGTTCTCATGATCTCCGAGCAAAATGGTCTGCAGGAAGGAAACAAGGCTTCCAGGATTGCAGTTATTAAACCCTGTGTTCTCATAGCAGGCAGGCCTGCCCTTCCCAGGAGTGCACCACACCTGCCCCTGACATCAGGGAGAGATTTGCTGCTCCCATACAACTAGTTTGAAGGCCAAAGAAAGAACCTCCTGACAAAAATGTCACCATTGCTCTACTTCTTTTCCTGAATCGTAAATAGTGTACAGCACCCAGAAGATAACTCCCCTTTACATCCAAAATCCACAGACATTTGCTCCTTTGCCATCATGCATCTACACCACTACATCAAGGACATGGGTGGAAGCCTCCCTGTGCCATGGTCTCAGTTTGTACCCCCAAGAGATGTCTTAGAGGGAACATAAAATTTTCACACAGGGTTTGATTTCCATTCTCCCAACCAGTAACTGTATTACTGCATTTCTGCAGGATTCAGTTCTAATGCATTAGGCAAATGGTGTAATTATTTTTCTTCTCCTCCTCAACAGCTGTGCCACAAAGAAAACGTGTGATCACTGCTCATTCAGTATCACACCATACGGAAAGACTCAGACATACAGAGAGCATGAAATGTAAACATTTTTAAATGCATATAATATAAATGCCTTTTAGCCATTTAGCTCAGAGAATGAGATGCTATCCTTTGTATCCCATCAGAACTGAACATGTATAGTGAGTCAATGAGTTGCTAAACCATGATATAATGAGCTGCTGCTACTCGGCCTCCAATTCTTTTTTATTTTTCCTAAAGAAAGCACAGTTCCCATGAACTGGTTAAAACTTTTTCTTAAAACTGGAAATCGCTTTCTGTTTGTTTAGGAAACATATCTCATTAGGCAATGGTGAGTTGGGCAGCCAAATAACTAGGACTTAGCTGTAATAACATTTTCACTTAAATTGCGGCTCTAAGCACCGGTATCAAGTTATGAATTTGGTTTTGAAGAGGTTCTTTGGAAGAGGGATGTTTTAACAGATCTGTACTGCAGAAGAGATCTCATTTTATGGCCAGCAAGAACTGGAGACAAAGCCACGTTGAGCCTGATCCCCTGACAACAGTGGGACCTGAGCCTACTCCTGGCAGTTCTGGTCTCCATCCACTGCATTATTTCAATGTTCAAAGTCTCAATGGTGTTGAAAGACAACTTAAAAGACAGCACTGATGGAATTACGGTAAACAGAAAATAACAGCAGCATGCTGCACAATTATGTAAGTTGCAAGGTGATCTGGTTTTGCTCATTTAATTAGATACTTATGTTTGTTCTATGCATGCACAGAAAACTGGCCAAAATGCTTTACCTTAAGTGGCTCTAATGAGTAAATACATCTATTACTCTCAGCTGTCCATTCACAGATCCTACAGATAACATACCTATTTTTCAGACACTCTGTAGACACGAGTTAGAAATGGAGTGAAAATAATCCCAGCTGCTGTTCATTGCCAATTACTTTTATTTCTGGACACTGAAAAAACATTATTAGTACTAGCATTTTATACAATGGACTGTAACTCACATCATTTCTGTAACTTGTGCTAATCCTGCTTAGTGGCCTACATAGCAAATTTGTGTCCCATGCTAATACATCCTTCTCTGCATCACAAGAGGATAAAACAGAACTAAGTATTCTCACACCATTTGTGTTAACCTTTTGCAATGGGGGAGGGGGACGGACACACACAGTCTTTACAACCCTGGAATGTAATTGATTACCAATTATTGGGTTGGCATTTCCCTGACTACCCTGCCACAATTCAAAATAATGCATCCTATTAGGAGAGCATGTACGTGAAAGGTAATGCAGGGTCATCTTAATGTTATTACACTCAAAAGCCATTTTTCACACATGACAAAATGTACTGAAAGCCTCCTTGGGGGTCATCAGGTAAAGGGAACTGCAGAAACTGGCTTCCATGCAAAGAGGCTGGAGAAGCACTTGAAGTGACGGTATAAACTGAAGCTGTTTCAGCTTTCAGCCAGCCAAATTTGGAAGAAGCCTACACATTTACAGAACTGTTTGGATTTGTGCACTCTGCTCAAGTCTTGGCTTGACTTTCAGATTTTTCAGTAACATATCGTATCTCTATGTACAGGCACTAAACTCCTTCACTGAGTATGTAATTGTCCTGTTTTCTCTGACCTGCCCCTGAAAGAGGAAAAATAAAGGAGAAAGAGAAGGAGAAAGGGGGAAAAAATAGTATCTGTATACACACACCACGGAAATCAATATCCACATTTATGTGTGGTATCACAAGTGATAGTTTCTCCTATTTATTCCCCTACTTCATTCTGATCCCAGTAAAACCTAGTCCCCTTCTTTGCCCTGACAGAGTTTTATTTTCTTAAGTAGACACTCCTCCTCATCATAAAGAAGAAACTAAGCAAAGGTTTCTAAATGCTAAAATTCTGCAATTCTGTTACAGCAGCGGAGTCCAAAGTGCCAGCCGACATAACTAGTGGCAGTCACAAGTACAGGTACAGCTTGCACTGGAAATATAAGAGCACATATAGATCAACAGTTCCCTCAGTAAGCACAGAAGAAAATTAATCTTCATAATTCTGTTTTTAAAGGGAAGCTAACATACAAGGCATCTGTTTGGACTGTGGAAACCTGATTTAGTTCTTCCCTTCACTGTCGCTTCCTTCTGAGACTGTGGGAATATCACTTACTCCTGCAGCACCTCAATTTTGGCAATATAGTTGGTATTATTATGCAGTATAGAGGAAGATGTCTATTCAAATGGGTACTCCATTATTATGCTTGAGGTGGTTGCACTGATGTTTTTCAAAAATTGCTCTTCAAAGCCATGTCTCAGTCTGGGATTAAACTGAAATATACTTCAGAGTAAGACTCCCTGAAAGTCAGAACTCTTAATCATTAATTCATTAACAGGGAAAATTATCAAAATCTAGAAGGCTGGGAAAGAATTTACCACAAGGACTGAAGTTCATGTGTTAACAGTTAAGCTATCTCCTTATACACCACGCACATTTCCAAAAATAGCCAGAAAGAGGAGAAAAGATAACACAATAATTGACAGTGTTTCAAGATGTACTTTCTAAAGCATGTTGGCAAGCACTTTAACAAAGATGTATTAATTGCACTATAGGTTTCCAGCAGATACGTCTGTATTACCTTAATTAGACCAAAACCAATGATTTCATGGAATAGATGGACTTGGGCAAGAAAAGGCAATTTCAGGATTTCTTTAAAAAAGTTTCTCTGATATTTAATCTGCCCTTGATCCAAATGTTACCCTACCTCTTTTTCTCCCACCTCCTTTTCAAAGTTCAATCCTAAATGTTATTTTGCTGAAGCAGTTTACAAATGTTACTTACAGAAAATGGAAAAAATTACCCCAGGAAGACAAAGTCTGCCAGCTCCCGTAATCATACATATCATGAAGAAAATTCTACCAGCAGAAACTAGTGGCCTATGTCCACATAAGTGATTCAACTGCATGGCTTACACGCACTGGGTAAACCTGTCTTTGACCCCTGGCTTCTTCTGCAACTGCTGATTAGAAACTAGACCAACCATCTGCATTGGAACAGCAAATGTTAATCTTGGGGGGGTGTGTGTGTGTTTTCTCTTGTTGGTTTTTTTTTGGTTTTTTGGGGTTTTTTTATTACCTGGGCTACATCTTTGGCTAATCAGGAGGTGAAAGGCTCCAGATACCCTACCAATCTCCTGAGCCATCCAGTCTGCCTTTGCCAATTACTCTTAATCTTCTAATCCTAAAATATTTTCTAATGCTCTTGTTTATTCATTTGCTTTGTGCAATATAGCATCCAGAACATTTTAACCATCCCACATTTATTAAGTTCTTCATGTTGTGCAGGCCAGAACAGATTCCTGGCTTTCATGCAAGTTTGTGAAACACCACCCAGTTCTCTACCCTCCACTACGCAGAACTCACTCCCTCTCACTTGCTCACTCTCTGCATGTAAAACTAGGAGAATCTTCAGAGTATATTCTTAAAACTATTTACCGTACCGTGATTAACTTATAGGTAGACAGAACAATGTTGCACAAGTGAGGCAAAGACTCAGGGCAAACTTCTGGCTTTCTGGGCTATTCATACTTACCAGAACAAGAAAGCCAACTACTGTGTGATAGGTGTACTCTTCTCACAATTTACTCTGTTGCCATTGAAGACAGTATGTTTTTTGACATGAGAATTTAAAAGGTATTTTTAAAACAAAGGCTGTGACAGAACAATTGCAGCACTTAAATTAAGGTCAGGAGACCAGATGTGCAAAAACGACAAAAGTAAATAACACAGAATCAAGAATTTCATTTGCTAGCTAACGCTAGTAGACTAATATCTAGCACCTAAAAGAAGCACCATCCTTTCTATTCTCTCTCTGTATAGATAAAATTACCAGACAGTTCCTTGGCTACTGTAAACTCACAGAGCCTCACAGACTTCAAGGCAAACTTGGACTGATTTACACCAGAAGAAAATCTAGCTGCTTTCCTTTTTTCCCAGCAACTTTTACTTTTTGAGCTCTCATTTCTGTGGACTAGCTCAGCATTTTATACCTTTAAATATATCTGTGACTATTACTAGCCTCACCAACTTTCTTCATTAGTGTCTCTTCAAACACCACCAGATATCCCTGGCATAAAGATGAGGCATATTAACACATAAATAACTTTGCCTTGAAGGCTGTGCATATACATCACATCAGTTATTCCACAGAAACTGCCCATCTGAATGTTTTAATATGACGGTAGACTACTTCTCACTGCAAGAAAGGCTAAAATAGCTCTTTTCTTCACAGAACAAGTGAATGTTCCCAGGCACTTACTATTTAGCAGCTGACATGCTGTAGATCACTGCATATCATTCTGAATAGTAAACTTGCTAATGTCTCCACAGAAATGATATAAAGAACTTCTACTACATAAACAATATAAATTGTTACTTATAAACTATAGTCAATATAGTATTTAGATTCTTGTAAGACCACAGGTGCTTTTTCACATAATATTCATATATATACGTGTATTCAGTGATATATATATATGAGAAAAGAAACACATACATATACACACAAACAAGCACATACATATGAATGTATATTTGTGTGTTTTACCACCACCCATTTCAACACCTGCCACCATTTCTTTTTCATGTCTGTGGTTTAGAAGAGATGACTGACTCCTATGTTCATGAGGTGTGACTCTCTCAGCATGCAAGGCAGTCTCCAAGCCTGATCGTGACCCAGAAATAAGACTCAAAATAAACAGGTATGCACACACGCAGATGCAACACCCAAGACAGCCTGACAGCCTTCAGTTTAAGCAGGGAAGTCCCCAGGGAGAGTTGACAATGCAGCTGACAGATGAAATGGACCTTCTGGGACATCACAGCTTCATGCAAGTTCTGTTCTAGCACACCCCTCAAGATCTAGCACATCACAAACTAGTCTGAGAGCTCAGCATACACCATATCCAGCAACAGCTGGTCAGATCACTTAGACCTAATTCCTGTTGTACAGACAATTGAGCTAAAGTCAGTAAGACCAACAATATAAAATTGGGATCGATTTCTCTAAGCATGTGAGGAAAATGAAATTCATTCACATACATATTTTCACCTGCTCATGTCAACTAGTGATGTATCCATGTCACCTTGTAGGAAACCCACTTGATACCAAAGTTCAACTTTAAGAAGGTTTGATTTTTTACTAATACAAAAGTAAATGCTGTACTTGTTTATGCCTCCAGTCTGGATTATCACTGTATCTGTAAGAGTCCCTTTGCCAAAACCACCAAAAATGTAGAGAAAAACCTTTAACATGAGAAGGGATGTCGATTACATCTGTATAGACCCCCTATTTTTTCAGTCTTACCTTCACAGCTTCATATTCAAACTGCTAATATAAGAGTGGAGGATAAAAAGCAGAAGCTACTAATCAAACCACTGTTTCTCATTCAGCTGAATCCTAGTTAGACCAGACTTCATACTAGTTACACACTTCTAACATGAGAACAGAAAAGCTGCCACATTTGATATACTGAAATCCAGATTACTAAAAAACACACATGCATAACTTTGTGTAGGCACACGGAGCTCACCACTGGCTTATGACGGAGACAAAAGGAAGAGCTTTACACACTCTGTGTCCATGGGCACTTCAGCCACTTTCTAGGACACTGAGCAGCCCGGTAGATGGACAGCCAGAAGTGCTCTCATTTGCTGTGAAAAACCTGCAGAAGTTGTGACCCCTAGTCATATATGACAAAGAATTGGGCTGAGTGGTATAGGACAGCTTTTATAATACTGGATGTCTAGAACCTTAAAAGAAAAAATTCTGCTGCCATTGTCTCCTTAGTCTGTGGGATAGTTATGTAACGTAGTATTTTCTTCTTCTTTGCCACCCCTCCCTCCCCAGCTCAATGAAATACAATCAAGAAACTTTTGGATGGCTTTTATCAGTCCCATGGCTTTTCAGAAATTTGTCATCTTATCTTATGTGGTAGTCTAGTATCTAAAACCATGAAACAATCAAGATGAGAGGGCTGGGTAAAAGATAAATAAATAAAAAATATAATCACTTCTTAGTACTTTCAGAGAGATGCCGACAGGAGCCTGAATCTCTCTTTAATGGCTGCACGTAAGAGGAGGTAGGTCTACGACAACAAGCTGCAGAAGCAGGGCCATGCTGCGCAGGAAGCCCCTCCAGGTAGCACACACAGTGTGAAGCTGCCTGGAGCCCACCGTAAGAACTGCTGAGCACTGTGGTATGCCTTTATTCACGGCTGCAGGAATACCCTTCTCCCTTGGGACGTGCCATCTGAAACCCTCACCTGAATGCAGACATTTCTGTCCTTTCTTTGAGGGACACTGTTTTCTTTTAAAACATATCAGGAAATGGGGTCACGCTCCCTTTTATACAATAGCCTAATGGCTTGAACACTTGTTCAGGAAACAGGAAAAGTAGGCTCCTTTCCTTGCTCTGTCAGAGGGGATCCAAGCCTGCTTCTTCTCCCTTGCTGGGTGATGTCCTACCCATACTATAAGCTGGTACGTGGAAGACAGCACTCTCAACCTTTCCGTTGAAGCTGTCCCATAAAAAAAATTGGGGATGAAGAAAAGATTCCTGCCTACTTGCCAGCAACTTGCCTGTCTCCAGACCTTTCCATATACATTAGAGAGCCATTAGATCAAACACAGAAGGAGACTTAATCATACAGCAGCAAAGCAATGCTTTTCAGTGCTGTAGCTGTTAACTTAGTCACCTGAATTTTACTTCAAGTCTCCAGAGCTGGTCTAAAGTCTACTCCTTTAGGCTTGTCCACAAAGCCATACGTAGGCTAAAATATCCAGCAAGACAAAGCTGCCTACAGAGATTGATCAATTAACTAAATGTGAAGAAAAAGTAATGAGGGGCATCAGTGAAAGCTGATCCATTGAACTCACTTCAAATATTATTCTGATAAAAGCAATAAAGCTGATTAGCACATTCTCTGTGAATTCAGAGATGTGCTAGCAAATGTTTTCTGAAATCTATACCCGGCAAGAAAGTTGATCTCCCAGAAACAGCTCAGTGATTTTACCCAGTCCTATGGAATTTACTATAACTCAGTGAACCAAAAACCTCTGAGGAAGAAAATGAGAACAAAGAATACAGGAGATTTTCAACACAAAATCACATTTTCAAAGACAAAGGAATCTTGCTGGATTAAAAATTCAAATCAAGTAAAAATCTACACAGTAGTATGGCCAGAAAGCATGGGTTATTTACACAGTTCCCAGCCAAATCCTCTTTAGGTACTTCAAAACAGAGCCAACTTTTGCATACCTGGATATGAAGCCAAATGTGTATCCCTACTGTTTTGCTGACTGCAATACAAAAAAAAAAACCAACAACCTGGCTTTGGGGTTGGGTTTTTTTTTTTGTTTGGGGAGGGGGGTGTGTGTGTGTGTTAAATTTTCTAGAAGAGACTTGACTTCCGTGGTATAAATCCAAAAATGTATTCAATTTCATTCTTCCAAATCCTTGGTAAAGGGGCCACATCCCTACCCATCTGAAGATAGGATAGGAGATGCTGGGGTTTTCTGTACTCAGACATTTTTCCATTGCTTTTTGTTTGCTTTTGTTACGAATGCAAACTATGGGGCTCAACAGCATCCCTCACTACCACAAATCTTCATATACCGTGGTCCCCAACTGACCACTGTGAACCAGATCAAAGTCAGTCATTTCCATCCTCTGGCTTCTGCGCCCAGCTCCCTGGCCTGAGCCCATAAATCCATCGATAACTTCCACCCCAGCTACAACAGAACAGTTTGTTAAGTGCAAGGGGATCAATAAATCAGACCTTAAGCCCAGTCCACTTCTATTTCAAGTTAATTACAAAGGGATTATTTTCCTTTAGCCAGTACCTATACAAAATAATACTGTTTAGATGAACCAATTATTCAGGTTCAGTTCCCTCACTGTGTTACACAGGAATTTGACTGAACCAATTTTAACCAGAGCTCTAATCGATATGATCCCTCATTGCAGCAGGAGACACCAGCCACTCAGATGCCTGAGAAAAATCCCCTCCAAAATGGACATAGTAGCTATATAAACATGTGTGGGTGCAAAGGGGATTTTCAAATGTTCTTTTACTGTGTTTATGAGTCTGACAAAGCTGCTCTGTATCAGGAGTGGGGGAGGAGAAAGCATAAAAATATTAATCAGTTACTTATCTTCTGACATGTTCTGGATCAACATCTGGTGCATGTGCCAGTGATGAAGTATAGCATTTGCCACGAAAGCTTATTTAATTTTCTCTTCCCAAATTGGGCAGGGAAAATTAGCACTTTTAAAAATTAAGTTTCCAGATCCAGTTGTTGGTTGCTGCTTTTTTTTTTTTTTTTTTTTTAATAAATTGCCAACATTGTATAGGCTGTCTGTTCTATTTTGGAAAATGTTTTTCTTCTGAGAAAAGACTGATCTTAAGTAGATTATCTATGGGCTGTTTCCTACCACTTTTTGTCTCCCCTACAGTATCTTACTGTCAGGGTTTAGAAGACAAGTATAGTCTAGGTTCAGCTGTTTTATTTCTCCTTCTATCAGTTCAAACTGAGATAGCTCACACATCTGTTTTATTTCTGAAAGCACTGCATAGGAAAAGTGTCCAGCTCATTCTAATCAAGCATAAACTTTCCTATAAATAACTAAGGCCCTAACGAAACAATTGTTTGGAGGAAATGAAAGTGTGTTTAGAAACTCAAATTCCTCTATAGTGTATGCCTGAGCTGCTCCAGTTTGCATGTCTTCCTGACAGCATGGATCAGTTGCTCTAAGATGCTGTCCCCGGAGTCAGCAAACTGAAACTATAGCAGGAAATCCAGGTATTAACATCATACTATGTGCTAATTATAAACCATCATTTCACATTCTGACATTATTCACTTCTAACCTCTTTTAACTAAATCACGTATTTGCTTTCTAATCACAGTTTGACAGGAGAGAGTGTCTGACACGAGACAGTGAAGTGATCTTTTAATAAGACAACAGTTCAAAGATTGCAGATTTTACACATAGTAATGACCTCAGTTTCATCTGCTGCTCCACAAAGAAATTATAGAATTTCTGAAAAAAGAGGACAAGTTTAAATCACTTAAAAAGCTTCAAGTTCCTGACTTGTGTTGCCGTTTCAGCTTCTTACTTGAAGTTAGATGCTAGCCATCTTAACCTGTCTTGCATAATTTCTTTCCTACAGCTACAGTCTCTGCAAGTATTTTAAGTATTTTCCATCTCCTAACTTCTGATTTTAACATGCCCTAGAGTTTTCTCTGGTGATTACTACCAGGTTGGACACCACATATACAAACATACATTGAAACTGAATGGACGTCTGAATCCATTCTGTATGCAAATTTTGTTACTTTGTGGGTTTTTTCCTTGAAACTTGAATTTTTATATCATAAAATATTGACGTATCCTGTGGCATCTCTCAGCCCACTAATGAGAGGATTTATTTTTTTAAATCAGCATCAGGTTTTTTTTAACTAATTAAATACTAACTGGTAACAAACTAACAGAGACTCCATGAAAAAGTTTTTGAATCCACTCTTTTCTTGGTAAAAATAAGATATTTTTAATTATTTTTTTTTTACCAGCAGTATCTGTAGTTTTTTTCCTGCTCCAACTAGATGAGAAAATAACTGAGGCAACAGCCCTTTCCTTGCAAGCTCACTAACATGAAGGACAGCACGGATGACTGTTACTTTTTGAAATGTTTTAAATACCCATTGTGTATCCTGTTTTTCTGGCACTAGACAACTTTAGAGTTGCCAAGGCTTGCCATTTATTTTATCTTAATAAAGAATCAATAAGCCAAATCTTGACTTCCAGCAGCTGATAATTTAGGATTACATTTTTAATTTCCAGCTGCTGTCTTTTGTCTATCTGGTTGTTATTTTTCATTATTATTTGCTCTTTTCTTTCCATGATAGCAAATCCTTCAGATATGATTACCAATTCAGCAATTTGCTTGTTTGCTGAATAAGATCTTTTGCTATTGATTACCACGACGACTAAATCTTACACAGAAATATCCCTGGTCAAAAAGCCAAGCACTCCTCTACTGTACAAGATGCTCAGCAGACCTGCAAAAACCCTGGCCAAAACAGACCAAAACGGTTCTTAAGGTTTAGGCAGGTTATATGAAATACATTAATCATGTAGGTAGGAGAGGCTTTGCAAATAAGTGACTTTGCAGCGAGAAGGCGGTTAGCAGAAGTGGGGAGTCTGGGAAAATACAAACCTGCACATCGTAAGTCCCATTTAACAAGACAGGCCTCTGGGAATTGATGTCTTGCAGCACCCCCGAAAGCACAGTGCGGTTGACTTTCTGGAAGTCTTTGGAGTGGCTGAATTGCACCATGTTGTGGAGAGCCAAAATTTTAGTGTCGAGCTCAGCGTCCTGCCTGGTGCGGTTGTGCAGTCCTAGGTGGTACTTGCGGAAGTGTTTGATGAGATCTGTGGGGTCATTCCCATAGTAACCGTATCCACAGATGTTGCATTTGAAGTCCTGAAGCTCTGGAGACAGAGGTGCCGTATCTGGGTTATCATTTACCAACAAATCTGCTTTAGATTTGTTCAGCCTTAAACCTCCATCTGAAGGCACTTGTGGGTTTTTTGAGGCCATGGGGACCGGACTTGAGCCTTGGCCATCAGTTTGACCACTTTGCACTTGCACTGTTTCATCTGAAGCTTTTGGCGACATCTGATGCTCCTCATTTGTCTCCGCTGCATCTCCTGACGGGGTACAGACCACATCTTGGGTGTCATCTGCATCTGATTTTTGAGGAGACTTCAAGGGCTCACAGATTCCCCCAACAGCTGGAGATGAGAAAGCCAGCATATTTCTGTCTGTCACCTCATCATGAGGGAAGGATGGAACATTTCCTCCCTTATTGTGGCTTTCATAATTGAAGCCAGCCTTTTCACTCAGCACTGAGCTTTTCAAGTCCTTTTTAATGCTGGAAGATGGCTCTTGGACATGCATGCAAAGTTCCTCCTTGTTATTTAACTCTGCCGCATCACCCTGGTCAGTGTTTTCTTGCATCTGCTCTGCTGAAAATTCTTTTTTCCTTCCACACTCTTCACTTTCAGTACCTGTAGACTCAAGGGTCTGTACCTCACCTTCACTAGCAACGTTTCTTAGAGGGGGGTTCTTTTTCCGGACCATATCTACCACAGAAAAAAAAAAAAAAAAAAAAAAAAAGAATAAAAGGGGGAAAAAAAAAGAAAAAAAGCAAAAAACCCTATAGAATTATTCAAGATATATAACATTATAAACCTGGCACTTTTTAAAGTATTCTGAACTATATGAACACATCAACTTTCCAGAAATTTTTTGTCAAACATGTTTTTAGACTATGCAGAAAGCTAGAAGTTTATATTTTTAAAAAATTATCACACCGAGAGTGAACTCAATTAAAAAGAGAACCTTAAAGTCTATAAAAACACTGCCATCAGAGTGAGTGAATTACAGATTTCATTATCTTTTCAGAAGATAACAGTCTAGCAGAAATAATTGTAAATTAATGTTTCTTTTATAGTAATTTAAAAAAACTACGGGGAAAAACAAACTTTTGCAGGCTAATGTTCGCACACTGTACAACTACTTATAATGTAGCTTTGCAAAAATACACCTAAAAGACATAATCGGGAGAACTTAAACAAGTTATTAGGAAGGAAACAGATTTAGGACAGTAAGTAACTTGAGGTTTCAGAGAAAGTATTTTTCCTAAGCAAGTATCAGTTTCTCTATAGCTAAAGTTCCCCCTCCTACTGCCCATAAACTTCAAACAGGATTATATGGATATTCTAGACTCTGGTCCCAGTCTATTATTCATGTAATTAGTTCTATTTGCCAAACAAAGAGAAACTAACTTTATTAGGAAACCCGTTGTCAATAAAATTTTACAGGCCTGGATCCAGACATTTGACACTGCTGTGTGGCTGAGTCGGGATCTACCCTAAAAACACCTGGAATCCACATGGATCTAAACAACCAAACCTTCCTCTGCTCAGTTCTCCTTGCAGACACAGTCCCTATTGCTGAGTCTGCCAGTACCCTTTCAGGATCCTTTTAAGAAAGCTGCGACAGGACAGCAGTGAAAATCAGAGAGAGAGGAGGAATCTGCCACAGGTAAGTTAGCTGCTAGCTGAACAGGGGACATCATGGAAGAGTAAGTCATCGGACTATGCAGGTACTAAGCCAAATTCCTCATCCGCTACAAATTTGCACCATCCCCAGCCTACTTAGAGAAAACACATACATGAGACTTCCCTACACTCTCCACTGTGTGGTTCTGGATTTGATATTCACCACCAGCTGGTTTGATCCATTTGTGTTCACATGCCAGCTATGGGCAGAAGACATATGTGCTACTTTTTCTATGCTCTTATCTTTGCCAACACTGTATACAGCGATGGATGTCTCTCTTTGCCAAATTGCGTGTGGTCCAGTGCAGTACCACATGTGAGATGTGAGCTGCAGGCTCAAGCCGGAGGCCCCATCCCCAGGCTAGCCACGGCCAGGCACCTACGGAGCCACTGGATATATGGATTGCTCTGCAAAGGGAGGACCACCTGGAGATTCTCGGAGCAGCACTGCTAGGCTCCAAATGGTGCCATACGCAGACCGTTAAAAGCTGCCGATAACCTTCTCAAAACAGTACTTTGAGAAGTATGGCTGGGGACAGAGGTTAGAAATAAAAGAACAGGCGTCTGTACACCCTCTTATTTACATCTGCTCTACATGAAAGGGCACTGTACGCTATGTTGATAAAAACAGACAACTTCTTGGGGGAAGTGTTCAACTTGTGTCTTGGGCTGGCTCTGTTGTCTTTGTGGTTGAGCCGATCCACAGGCAGCATGGGCTACAGCGAGATAGCTTTCACACAGAATGCCAGCTCGTGTTACAGAAATTTTGACACTCTGTGTGGTCCTAATAGGTTTCTTAAATGCCTACTGTGATTCCTTACTGTAGAAGACACACACACTTGGGAACCCAGTGTCTTCTCTTTAATGTCAACCACACCTACCAGAATATGTATGCACTTAATTTTACTTCCCCCCCAACCAATAACTTCTGATTGAAGTCACTCAGAACTAAGAGAAAATAAAGATTTCCTCTTGTGGAAAGAGAACTATTACAACACAGACTCAGCCTACTGAAACAACATGAGCAGGTATATCATTTAAGGTATAAAGATAGTCCTCAGCTTTTCAGCATTACTGCTTTCTCTGTGGGACTCCACAAATGGTCTTGGTTAACACACACTAAAAATATTTGTAAGCATCTCTGGGAAGTGTTCAGCTAAGTCCATGTTTTACTCCTGGTTCCACATCCCAAATCATTTTTAAAATAACTTCTGGTTAACTGCAATTCATGGCAGAGGACAGAGAAAGGAGTCCTGACTGCCCAGTGCAGAAAAATCAGAAATCGACAAAGTAAACATCGTGACTGTTACCTCAGTCAAAATTAAACAAAACTAAATGTAATGTTTTAAAATGTTTTTGTTACAGATATTTTTGGCAGATAAGGAAAGTTTAGAGATTTGCTATCTTCATGGCAACTGACAGAAGAGAGTCAGAGAAAGGGACAGAAAAAAAATCCCTATAAAGCAAAGAAAAGAAAAATCTGGACTGTATATAGGCTAACTAGACAGTACTCCAGATCTAGATACTTTAGTTCAAATTTTCCTGACGTATTTGTGAGCCTGTGTGTTAATGGAGGGGGAAAAAAAACCCTGTATCTGTCTAATGGAGCTTTTTCATGCCATGTTCTACACTTGGAGAAAGAAAGGAAAGAAGATAACATTGATTTAGATATTAAAACTTTCTTAAGTTGAATTTAAAAGTATTTCCCCCTCTTTTAGCTTTTGAAAAATCATCTGTCATTTATTTGCCTGATATCCACTCAAGGGGACAGTAAGAAAAGACACAGAGGGGTTTTTTTGCTGCTGAAATTCCACCACTATCATTTTTCAGAGACATATTATGTAAATAAAACTGTATTTGCAATACTCCTAAATCGAAGAAAGCATCCCCTAGCAAGTCATAAGTTAGATACAGAAAGAATATAGCCACTCTGAAATTATTATCTCTAAGACAAATAACAGATTGCACAATGTTTTATTGTGTGCCAAGAACGTTTTCAGTTAACAATTTCACTTGAAAAAACGGATCACATACTTGTAAAATCATACCCAGCATTGACTTCATAAGGCATGTGGCTTTAGAGTGCTTTTTACAATTATTAATTCTATTAGTCAACTAGCAGGCGGGCTAATGCAATTGTCTTAGAAGATGCACGGAAGACACAGAAGACATTTTGAGAGCTGATCTGTATATCTGCAAAACAAAACAAAAAAAGGTTTTCCTTCCTAAATTATGCATTCAAAATATGGCTTTTACTTAAAAACATTATTATGCCTATTGTACATTCACATTCATCTGTTAGTGGGCACTATGCAAATAGCGGCTGCTGTTCTCTACTTCCATCAAACATGAGAAATCCCATAGCTGTCTTCTCCTCAAGACAGACACGCTCTTGCACACATAAACACACACACAAAGACAGACAAAAATTATCTCAGACGTAATGTTCACCAAAAAACAGGTTTAAATCAAATTTAAAGTAAGCATTGAAAACAAGCTGGATAAATACTGTAGAAAATAAAAGTGCCTTAAAAACTCACATATATTAACAGGTATTGTGCATCACACAGGGACTGGCTTGATGGGATAGATAATGGAATACAGGTAACTGGCCCACATCCTGCCGTGAGCAATTGGAAGTTACCATCAGCTGGCTGCCTCATGGCCCACTTAAAACAAATTTAGCTGTGTCACTGTCGTTGTTAGTGGGCAACTTCCAACATCTCAAAAATGCCGTTGCAGTAATAAGCACGTTTGTTGGATGTTGGTAAAGAGTGATGAACAGCCATTGGCACTACCTTTTCATCACTGGAAATTATCTTCCCAAAATAAAAGAATTACTAAGCCTGATGTGAATGAGGGGAGTTCTTGAGAGAAGAGAACTCTGGCTAAGGCTCAAGTTGCTGAACTTGTCTTTGGGCTCCATAATCCAAGGTTTAGTATCTTACTTTCATTATGCTGAAATTATCTTTAAACCACGTGGGTATCTTTTTTACCCGATATAATCACTCTCCGCTATTTTAAAGTGGAAATAATAATAATAGCTATATATTGTTTCCCTCAAAACCCACCAAGGCTAATCTGCACAATTCATACATCTGCAAGATACAGACTTTTCTGTTCAACACTCATTCCTATCAGTTTATCCCTGGAAGCAAAAAGTGGAATCTTCTTCTAAAATCAGCTTGTAATTCAGGATAAAAAAATTACCATAGTGACTACTGCACTTCATTTAAAAAAGGAAAAGAAAAAGCAAATTCTGATAATCAATAGTTTCTTATGCCTGGTGAAGATAATGGCTAATTACCTGCTAATCATCAGCTCCCGCAATGGGTCACTGCTGTTGCTCATTACTTACTGAACGCAATGACTTGTCATCAAAGCCTATTGCAACATTATGGTTGTTGCCTTGTGCTTGTGCTGCAGGTTTAGGTCAGATCTTAGTCATATGCTCTTTGTAAGAGAATAATACATTTAGAAAGATGTCTGAATTTTGAGATGCCACTAACTATCTTTGTACAAGTAGATGCACAAGCAGAGGAAGAGCAAACTGAGTCAAGGGTCTATGAAGACTGTGATATTATCAGTCAATATGCTGCAGCAACAAAAAGTTAAATGAAAATACACATTTATATTCAACAGGCTCAAGTAGGTCCTCTTTGTTAAGGGATAGTAAAATTAATACTTTTACACTCATGTATATTACACACCCACACACAGACATATAATGCACATACGGCGCTTAAACATCAATCATTTTGCCAGAATAATGCAGCAAAAAATCATTAACTCTCAGTGTCTCAGCTTAATATATGTCTAATACTTACCTATCTCACAGGAGTGTTGTGAGGCTTAATTAATTAGTGACTGTAAAGCACTTTGTGATCCTCTAATGAAAGGTGCTACATAGCACAAAGTATTATTAAAATCATTAGGACCACAAAAAAGCCCTGTGGAATTCCAGCCTACACTGTCTGTTGGGGTTGGGAGTGATCTTATTATTAAAAGGAGACTGTCAGACTAATTTTCATAATTTTTTCAAGATCTTTTTTTTCCCCCTTTGCTGTTGTGATAGCACGTTAGTAGCTAGAAATTTAATCTTATCATCTTAATAACATACACTCATGTAGTTTGTTACTGCAGGGCTAGAGAAGGGAACAGGGCTTTTGGCACGCATCTGGCTTTCCCTTTTAAGAAAAAAAAAAAAAAAATTGAGAGACATATTTTGACACCTTCCCACACTCCACCCCACCAGGACAGCGATCATGTGAGATCGCAGGATACTCACTATAGCCGCATGGGAAAATACTGCTGTGGTTTTAATTTCTCTCTCCTTTTTTATTTTTTTCTTTCGCAGGGAAAAAAAAAAAAAAAAAAGAAAAAAAAACACAAAAAAAAACCCCAGACAAAAAACAAGGCACAAAACAAACCCCAGCTTATTACACATAAATAGGCTACAAAGGCTGTCTGCTGTGCTTTATATAAAAAACCCTTAAGTGTTCAAAGTGTCGGCTTCTATCAAGCACATAAAGTCCTAACCGATCTGGAGCCTTCTCCCTGCTCTCCATGTAACAACCGAGCAGCTGTGAGGCACACGAGCTCTCGAGCCAGAAAGCTCCTGTCCTCAGAGAGTGAACTTGTGGGAAACCATCCCCGCGGTGGGCTCGGTCTCTGGGGAGCCACCCTGCACCCAGCCCAGCACCACAGCCCATCCCGGGGCTGGCCCAGACTGCGCCCAGTGCAACCAGAGAGCAAACAAGCTAATCAGGACAGCCCACAGCTCAAAGACCTGTATGTTTTCTAATTTAGGCATTTTTTAAAAAATAATAATAATAATCTGGAAACACACTGGAAACTTCAGGTGAACTTGCTGCCTTCACTGAAAGTCAGAGCACATTAGATGCAGACTAGCCCCAGGCTCAGACACAGTGGTACAGGACTGGCTAAAGCTCCCATCTTTCCACCTTCCCTCATGGACGCTCCAACAGTGAAATGACAGAAAAGAGACATGTACAGCTTCACATCCCTGCCATCTCCAGCTGGGACGCAGAACTAGAGGCAGTCACACACGATGCTTCTCCCCCAGCTTTGTTTGCCCTTCTCAGAGCAAGAACAAACCCAATACCTGGCCCTAACCTCTCTCTGCTGAGAAGGGAAGAACAACCCCTTTTGTGTAAGGAACTCCAGAATCAGGCCTTGAACCATGGGAGGGCAGAATAAGCTTAATGACCAGCAACTCCCTCTTCAACAAGACCACCTCCTCGCCCTTTGGCACCAGGGTCTTCAAACACATCATACAAGACAGGGGACATCACAGCGCTAAGCAAGTGACAAACCAATTCCCAAAGGACTTTTTGAGCTATGTAAGTTTTTCTACAAGCCCTAAAACCGCGTGGCCACTCCTTCCTGCCTGGGATTGCTTAGAATACAACATGCCTCCTCGTATCAGTAAAAACTGGCAGGATCAGACATAGTATTTGGTCAAAATGTATCTGCTTGATATTCTACGCTCTGCATGCTCCACTGCAATTATGATAGCTTCATCAGTCTAGAAAATGCAAGGAGAAAATCATGCTTTGTACATCACACTAGCAGAGCAGTATTATAGCAAAACACTTACTGTTTTTCATTGCCTCTCTTCTGCATTTTCAGACTCTTCAGTGTGATTACCCATTTGCCAAGAGCTTTTTGCAGGTTTTTTCCCACAAAGTTTACAACAAAGAGACAAGTGAAAAAAAGCTGCAGTCTGTTCAAGCTTGCTCCTTCCCATTTACATTTACTTTCCCAACATTGATTGTTCTCAAATCTCTGAAGGTGCACTTTCGGACATCTTAAATCCTGTTCAGCTACAAAGTATCATCACCTTCAAACAACTCTCATCAAATAAATCTCTAATTAATTCACATCAAATTAATTCAGAATGATCTTTTCTATTACCATATGCTTCAGAGCACAGCACACATTACTAGTCACCTAGCCACTGGAATAAATCTAACTTTTTCTATGGGTACAAAACAGACACTTGGTCATTTCAGAGAGTTTAGGAGTGGCATTTCAAAACAGATTGGTTGAGCCTACTTCTAGACACTTACTTCATTTTAAGCTCACTACCAGGGTAATCGTGCATACACTTTCAGAAGAAACTGAAGTCAAAAGGTGATTTGTCTAAAGAGGTGACATGGCATGGAATATTACAGTGTCTTGTAACCAAAATGAAGAATTCTAAAACTGCCTTCATTTAAGGATGCCTGAGCATGGCCGTTTGCTGCTCTGCATTTCTGACCAGCCTGCTGCAGAGAGCTTTTTCCTACCAGACCGCCGCTGCCATCCATCCAGGATGGGGGAGCCCAAGAAGGCAAAGATTCACTTTGCCCTGGCTTCCAACCGAGGATCTAAAAATGCTCTGTAAACATGACAACCTATTAAACCTCAACACAGCTTCTGAATGAAACAGGAAAATTAGTATCACTGCCATTGTATGGATAAACAAAACTACCTATGGATAGTCGCGAAAATCGAGGTGTTCAAAGTGACATGCAGGCAGGGCTCTTAGCTACTGACTGAACCTGGTTTCTCTTGAATGTCCAGGTGCACATCCCTCTCCTCTCCCGTATGTATTTCAGTAGAGAGCGCATCACCCTAGTGCTTGGCAAAAGGCCAAGATCCTGTAATTTAATAAGGTACAGAAAGAGCACCTCATGCAAAAGTCTAAATGCTCTAATTTATCATGACAGTTATGGGATAAACTGACATTTTATTTGTATGCAAATTAGCTTCCAAAACACCATTAAAAGGACACACTTTCAGAGAATATTGTGCCTTTGCTTCTCTGTTCTGCATTTATCTAAACTCAGCTTTGTGTATTCAAAGAAGTTTAATTTTTATGTATCGATGCTGCTTTGCATGCTCCCCAAGTTGTTGTTACTGCACAGCAAAGAGAATCTAGCCTGATTTGCTTACTGCAAGAAAATAACTGACTTCTGCCAGGACTGACACCTCCTAGGCGAGCCCTGCCATCCTCACTGAATCTTCTGGTTATTCTATTAATTTGCTGCTGTTACACTTCATAGGACTGTAGAACATTCCCTATTAGATGAGACCAGAGGTCCATTTAGCCTGGTGTTCTGACTTGGAGAGCAGCCAAAACCAGATCCTTCAAAGAAGCTTCAACTGCCTTTGGACAGATACAGAATCACCTACCTCCGTGAAAAATAAATCGCTCCTACTCCTCAACATTTAGACAGTGGCTGACTTTCTGAAGAGTAAGAGGGTTTATAGTCTTTAATTATCTCACGTTCTACAATTTGTTGTGAAATAGGTCTGCATATCCCCACTTCCAATAGAAGTGTCCAGTATCTACCTGAACGTTACGAAGATCCTGATATCAGTGACATCCTGTAGCTCTCTTTACAATCTAATTATGAACTAAAATAGAGCAAATATTTTAAGCATTTTGAATGTGTTTCTTGTCAATGGAGTAGAGTTTCCTCTCCATTCTGTGCTAGGAAGAATCAAAGATCCTCTAAGCTGTGAGCGCATCTATCGCATCCTCCCTATTCATCCTGTCTTTAGGGTAAACAACCACTGTCTTTCCAAACTCTACTGGTAGGTGTGGTGATCTCACATGTTTCAATTTCTTTTCAGCCTAAGTAAACTCAACGTTCTTTGTAATCCAAATGTCCTTTGAAGACAATGGGAGTTTAGGGTTTGCAAATGACTCAGAACTGAATCCCAGTTGACTGTATAGGCAGAAGCAAGCTCAATGCTACCTTGAGATGAAAAGTGAGAGAAGAAGGTGACCTCCTGGCTCCTAGGCAAGAGCAATCAAGTATGGATACAAGACGTGACTCATTTGTTCTTTTGCATTAAGAATACAATGGACTGATCCTATTTCCCTTGAAGCTAATGGCAAAAGCTCCACTGACTCTGACAGAAGCAAGACTGTGATGTACCTTTCTGCCAAGTGAGGCCTGCAATATGAAGGAAAGTCATGACATTTCCTTTGCCCAATCAAAACTTCAGTCAAATGGAACCAACAATTATCTGGGAGAAGAAGAGCAGATGGAAGGGAGAAAGAGGATGCTTTTGGCTAGCCTTCCAGAAAAGTTCAAATAATTTTGTTTCCAAGTAGAGGCAAAAAACTCCCATTTGAAATGGGGTTGAATTTTCAGCTGGATCAAAACTAAGCACTGGGAAGGAGGCAGAAGTCTACAGCCTGGACTTGAAACAGCAATACTGAATCATCACCCGAGAGGGCATTATTGTAGTACTTTTCCAGCCAGACCAGAACCAAGATGAACATGAGTTTGCAAAAATGTCTTTTTTTTAAAAGAAAAAAATTGGCAAAGGTTTCCAGACACAAGTTACGTAGGTAAGAGAGGGCAACCAAGGGCAACAGAAGTTGAGCCCATGTACATCAAAGCAGACTTTGGGTTTGGGTACCTATCCAAACTGAGCCTTCAAAGGTTCTGATGTTGCCCTATTGTTTAGCTTGAATCTTGTCTAAGCTTGCTCAGGAGAACCCACATTCAGAATTATGGGAGAAGGGAAAAAGAACAGACATTTTCCAAACTGTGATTTCAAAACAAAACAAAAAAATGTAAATCTACATGCTGCAGGGTAATACTGGTAAGCGTGGCTAGCTATTGTTGCTCCATGCTTTTTAATTTCCATATATTAGCATTCATTGCTGACATTATTAAATCCAAAGTTATTTGGATGCTTTGATCAGCAAATTGAATCTTGAATCTATATATGATGTACCTATATTCACATGAAGTTTACAAAACTATTATATTTCCCTATTCTAACTCTTCCCCCCACATGCTCTGAGTTTCCATATATCCCACAGCCACACATTCCAAACACAGACTATTTTATTTAGTAATATATTCAAGAATTTAGATAAAAAGAAAAGCAGTGGAAAATGTTTGGCAATCTCTATATAAACAGTTTCTATACATTTGGGTTGAATCATCCAGTAAACTCTCATCTTGATATGCCTGTGACAGATAAAACTTTCATCACCAATACGCCCTCTTGACTTGGAGGTCAGGAAACAGGGAGATCCATATTAAAAAAAAAATCTTCTACTCTTTATGGCTATCACAAAAATTAACATCACATTAAATATAAGCAAGTCAGAATTTTGGCTCTGATTTTCAACTCGGCACAAACAACCCCACTCTCCATTGTGAATGGGGGAGAAACAACAGCAGTGGCAACCACAACAAAAGAGTGGATTGTGTGTGCCCTACACAAAACAGAAAGCTGTGCCTATTCAAGAAATCTTGGCCATTTGTCAGAAATTAGAGAACTGATGTTGGAGCCCAATATTAGCTCCAGCCAAAGCAGTGGTGAATTACCTTGCCTTTGGAATCATCCCTATTAACTAGGAAAGATTGTCTGTTGCAGCACATATCATATGGTCCCCACGCAGACTCAAAAACACTGAGCTACTTTCTTAAAATAAAACAAAGTAAAATGAAAAAAAAAAAACCAAAAAAACACACCACCAAAGCAAATGCAAATGGATTCACTGTGAGTGGTTTGTCTATTATTTGCCCTTTTTATCTCTTATTTATGTTTCTTTTCAAGCTGAGGAATGAAGTGAAATGCAGATGAGAAAGCTACTCTTATAATGCCTCCACCGTAATGATTTTTATGAAACTGCTTTAAAACAGAGAAGCATTTTTCAGATAGCCGTAAGTATCGGATACCCATATTCACTGGGGAATATGATTTCTGTTTTACCCATTTCAATTCTGGTCAGAAACAGAGAAGGAGAGCACAGAACAAGGAGACTCCTCGAGACTGCGCTGATGTGGATTTGCAACAACTCCATGTAGTGAGCGGTGGCATTCCTTTAAAACTGGCAAAGGGTGTCAGCGTCAGCCTGTTGACTGCTGGATGAATATATATAGTGCAAATAATGCTGTTCTTGAATCAGTTTTTGCCCAACACCCACATAAACTTTCCATGGGAAAATCTCATAACGCCTGCATAAGTGATTTTATGAATCTAGCTTTCAGCTTTTGATAGAAGATTTCTTACTCTACTCACTTTGATTCTTTATTGCGTGAAGGGGTAGTGCCAAAAGCCCTCACATTAGCCTCAACCATACAGCCATCAGAAATTTAATTTAAACTCTGGCAAATTGCCAGGATCATAAAACACATACAAAAAAGATTTAGAAATTGATTATTTTTTATCTGAGGGTTAAATACGCAATTTCCACAAACACAAGGACAACACAGGTTGCAGAACCCGCACGCTGCAATGTATATAGACAGGCACTAAAACTACCAACAGGAGTTGAGCAGAAAACTGCAGCCTGCAGAGAACAAACAGAAGTGGACAGTAGTTCCTCCCACTGAAGACACATTTTTGAAATGGGTTGGGACATTAACTGTATCTCTTTTCCATCAACAATACACCTAAATGCTCCTTTACTAAAAAAAAATAATAATCTAGAAGAACTTCTCTTAAATAACTCACATAGAGGTACAACCACAGATTACGCTAATACTTCCATTCTCAAAAATCCCCTATACACAAGCGAGCCTTACCACATTGCTCCTGTCTTCCTCCTCAGAGCTGCCTTCTTGCCACCTCAATTCCCAATCCGGTACCCCATCAGTTTTAAGAAATATCCGGCAACGATGTAGGGCTGATTTGCACGGGGATATATCCCACAAAAATGGAAAGCTTTTGCCATGTTTTCACTTATAAAGAAAGCAACTTATTAAAGCAACTTCTGGGTTCACTGGCATCCTGGAGTCTAAAAAAGTCCCAAAATTATTTGCAGAGGCTACAACAGCACCTTCTTTGAAGTAATGTTGCAACTTGTGCAAAGGAATTTGGGATGTACCTGAGATCTGAAGGTGCGGGCTACAAATTAACACAGCCAATTAGGTGGAGAAGCTGAGAGTCCAACACAGATGGGGCAAGATAACCACAACTGAACAAAAGGACTGCCAAATGTAAGCCAGTTGGCTGAGTATAGATTGTGTCATCCTGCTCAGCTAGCTGCTGCCCAATCAATAATCTGTTGCTGTTTGCTCTTTTATGCCAATCAATCCCAGCTAGGTCTGCTTCTAATTTTCCAATCTAGGAATAGCTTCAGAACATCCACAACTGTTATTTCAAACAACTCAAGAGATAAATGTTTCATCCACACATCAGCGTGCAGATTCTTCCCAAAATGGGACTAGTCAAGAGTAAATAATTACTCCTGCAACAGTTTGATCTGATAAACCACAAGACATAAGGCTGCAAAAGCGATCTTTGTACCATTAGCAGTCAGGAGCGAATCCAGCTTCTAAAATTACTTGATTAACTGATACAGGACCCAAAAACTGTGATAATTCTGTAGAGAATGTTTCTCAATAGATACAGTCATTTTTTAGGGATTAGCATTAGCTATAAATTTCTTATCCTCTGAAATCTGGTACAACTGGATTTATGCTGCAAAGATGCCTTGCTTTACAAGAAGACAGAGATGAAATCAGAGCCAATTAAATGTAAGCATCTCTTAAAACAATTCTTTTGTTAAGCAGTACGTATTGAAAGAATAAGAATACATGAGAGGAATTAGAAATTATCTTTGTAACTTGTCTGTGGCTTCTCTTTTTGTGAGTAATAAGAACAGCGCAAGATCACACCGATAAAAATCTAAATGTCATAAGACATTCGTATAACCATTTGTATGTAGATAACAAGATGAGTGTATACATGCATACATGACATAAGGAACAGAGACTGCAAGAAACAGAAGTCATGTATTTGTGAAGTAGCTGATACCTGGGTCTTCTCCAGCATGAGAATCTACTCTTCAAACCAAATATAGACTTGAGCCTTCCTTTTTTTTAAAAAAAAAACCACCTTTTATATCATTGAATCCCACAGCATCTTGATAGGCCTTTCCCCATTAATAGAAATAGAATGACTCTTTATGACTCCCAGATCTAAAGCATTGATTTGATTTCCCATCCTATTACACACCAAATTGTTGCAGCTCTGGATCTCCTCTGAGTCTGAAAGAAAAATGCCCAACAACTATGCTTGTAATACTCGCTCTCTATGCTTGTAATACTCGCTCTTCATCCACATGCAGCAGAACCTACATACTGTTCCCATTTTGCTTGCTCACAAGATGGCATGCTTGTCTCACCTCAACCCCACAAATAAGTCTGTATTATGCTCACAGCATCAGGGATAATTAAAGGTTGGGCACGGAGGTGGTAGCGCTGTTAGTGAGCGGAGCAACGTGCTCTGACACCATTGACGGCACCGGCACTGCTGCAGGTATGCCCATGCTGCAGTGCCTGCAACACTGCGTACACACAGACCCACCAGTCCTCGCTTCCCGAGCTCAAATGCAGGAAGCAGTAGGGGCCTAGAAACTGCAAATCCCAGAAGAAAAAAAAAAAAAAAAAAGTAGTTTCTTTAGCTGAAACTGAACATTGTCTGTTTAGAACACCACTGACATATGAGCTAAGGGGTAGTTGTGCGATTTAACAGTACGCTGTAATCTGGACAGTGTACACACACTTGATTAGGCTCTAAAATTACTGAAAATTACCATGTCCCTTGCATCTTTCTAACAGCTTGACATATCGATGCCTAATGTCTCATTATGTTTCAATTTCAATCATAACTGTAAATGACTGGAAATAGAGAAGAACAAGACATAAGATTTTGGGGAAACAGGGGAGGAGGGGAAGAGAGGATGCATTATAGAGAGACTGGACTTCAGAAACTCCCTGAAAATATTAAAATCAGCAAAAAAACCGTAATTTCAAACTCCATGAAACGGCAAGTCTACAGCAGGTAGTGGAATATAGATTACACACTGCAGACCCAGTGGTTCACTCTTCACAGGCAGAGAATGTTAAGACTTGTTTGGATTAAAAGAAACATCCCTTTTTCTTTTTTTCTTTTCTTTAAAGACAGCTGTGGGAAACAGAACAGGAACATTGTTGTACCTGTGGGTTTTGCTCACATTCCCCATAAAAGCTCTAAGAAAACAGAAATGATACCACCTTTTATTTTAGCTATAGCAAGAGTGCACAAAGTCTAGGACTTTTGTTCACGTGGCAAGCAGACATGTTCAATTGTACATAGAGGCCCTTCGATATAACCCGTGTCCTTTAAGCCGGTAACCAGCTGCTAATCACTTCCCACTAATCTCTACATTCTGCCCTGAATTCACAGCATTGCAAGTCAATCTGGCCCTTGAACAGGGCAATAAGGAATTGTCTTAGGCTGTGCTGGAGCTGGCCTGTGAACACTGTAACTGAGATTCAAGAAGTGAGGAAATGTCAATGGTTTAGGCGTCAAGATGAGCAAAAGGAAGACCATTGTGCAAGCTCATACCACCACAACGATGCTGTGCAAGCTGGAAACAGTGAACCCACAAGAAAGCACTAGACAGGGATTTCTTTTCACTGTCAGCTGAAATGCTTCCTGTAATTATAAATATACAAAGGTTAAAGTGAGAAAATGATTAAAATGCACGGAGAGAAAATTAATTCACAAAGAAACTCAAAAGATTAATCAACAATAGTCTATCAGTATAAGATACTGCGTCAACACAGCTTTTCTGAAGCAGACAGCCTGGCATTTACTTGCTTTGCTACATGAGAAAAAAACATCAGAGAGTGGGTACATCTAAACTGTGGTATACACTTCTGCAGCTCACAGCTCCAAATGCACACCCCTGGCAACATCCTGACAACACATCAGAATATCTGGTTTGGCACCATTCTCCTGCACACTTTGGACACCCTCAGTAAAAACACAAGCGAAGAGACAAAGTGCAACGTGCGCCATCCAGCAGATCAGGATTGCGGTGCCTGACCTGCAAGAGAGATACAGCAACTGCTCGTTGCTGGCTTATGCTTCCTGGAAGTACTTCACACCAGCAATATCAGAGAGACACTTTCTTGCTCTGGTTTCTCATGCCATTTTTTCATTATTATTTCACCTCTTCCCCACCCCCACCCCCACCCCCCTTCTTAAATAAAACAGTGGATCATTAAAAAACAGGAGGGGCAGTCCTATGGTTAGATGAGTAGCCAAGGACTGGAAAATGTCTCTTAATTTCCTTTGTGTCCACAGAAAAGCAGCATCATATGCTAACTGCTCCCACTCCAAAACAGCTATATCATAGCTATGTTTATACAGTTTTTGTAACGCTCATCAAGAAGTGAGCCAGGTCTTGAGGCCAAATGACAACGCAGAGGCTGAAACTCTACTACTTTCTTCTCAAGTCACTTCTTTCCACTTGAACTAGTCCATCAGGGTCTAAAGTCTCATTTCAAACAGCTGCATCACAGATGATCTAACAAGACAAATACTCAAGTGAGTTTACACAGAAAGTACTACGGAAACTGGCTGACGACAAAGTTTGTGGTATCTTCAATCTAGAGTAGCACTGAGACATCATACAGAAAACTACTGAAAATCACATTGTAAGTTAGAATGAAAATTAGTAAGGAAAAGTACATGTTCTATGAAGTAACAATCCTGGCACCTTATTAACTGTAAATGATATAAGAAGGAAAAAAAGGAAAAAAACATAGTAGTTGACCATAACTATAAATCAATCTAAATCACACTCCAAAAAGGCCTTATTATGTCCCAGGTAAGAATTTTTGCAGAAACAGGTAAGTAATAATGTCACAGATGACACTGCATTAAGAAAACTATTGAAAATGTCCAAAAAAGATTAATTTTAACTAAAATTAATGAAGATATAGAAGGTGGGACTCTTCTCTATATGAACATGTGAAGTGCCACTCATTTAGACTAGCAACACAATTGCTAGCAGCAAGTAAACATTAGGGAGGAAAAAGCTTAGGATCACGTTGGCATAAGAACAAATAGACTAGCCATGATTAACTTTGGGCTGAAAATGAGAAGGAAGGGTTTTAACTGACAAAGCAGTGAGGCTATGAAACATCTTTCCACCAGACGCAGTCAAGGCAAAAAAAGAACACTAACTAATTTTAGGATGAAGGTGGGTCACTTTATAAAAGGGATTATAGACAGTGGTTGATGTTCAAAGAGCTACCCACTGCTCACAATTCCCACAGAACTTGAGGACAACATACATGAACCCACTTTTTCAGGGTATGCATAGCCTTACCACTGTTCCTTAAAAATGTACATGCCAAGGATACTGTTTCCTCAAAAGCAGATGGAGAAAAAGCTATTCTTTGTCTCTATCCTTTTTAAAAAATATGTACTTACTCTCCTAGTGACTTTCTACATCCTCCTTAAAGCCAACAGTCTTAAAAAGACAGTATCTTCCACCTCCAGAGAAAATACAAGACATGTTTCCTACTTGGGCAGAATTAAGTGTGACATTATCAGTACCAGATCTTTTGTCAAAATGCCACTTCCACCATTTCTATCTGTCTGTCTTACAAGTCATTTATATGTGTGACTGTGCCACACTCAAAACAGGTACTGTAGAGTTCTTTCTGTATTTTAAAGGCCGTTTAGTTATTAGAAACACAATGAGCAGGCAGTTCTTGAGCCCTCTACATAGGTTCACAAAAGACATATCCAGGGCTGCCCACACTGCTTTGCCAGGACAACCTAACCAGAACTACATTTAAGGGGGGGTGGGGGGAAGTAAAGTTATTTTCAGTAAATTGTACACAAAGCCTGAGTGGGACAGAGGTCTACGGATAGGAAGCATCTAGAGTGAGTTCCAGGCAGTTCGAGACTACACTTTGCTGGTCATCAAAAAAAAAAATTGAAAGATTGCTTGGTCGTTTTTTGTGGGTTTTTTGGTAAGACAAAACACTTGTTAAAATTCTGAATGTTGCAGTTTTCAAGTGAATTTAATCTATGTAGATGAAACTAAATAGAGAACAGGTGACACCTGCTGCACTCTCTACTAAAGAAAACAGAAAGTTTTGCTCTGATTTAACAAGGACAGAACACTACCTGCCTCCCTGCTTGTTCTTGGAGCCACCCCACATCCCTAGCTTGTTGCAACACCCCTGTTTTCACATAATTCACAATGCAAAACAACACCAGCAACAGATGGCTAAGCAGAGAAGCCTCATGTGGTCAAACTGACCAACACAACCCTTACAATTCCTCAAAAGCTTTTTATGGGGTTCATTTGGGCCTGACCAACCTTCATGCATTATTTTGGTTTAGCTATGTAAACACCAGGCCATTTGCTCTGAAGTGTCTTCTTTTTCCTGCCACTATTTTTTTTTTCCTTCTACTACACTGAAATGCATTTAAACACGCAGTTATTTACGTAAGTACTGTTTGCTAGAAAAAGGGCTCTTTGATAATCAATGATTTGGCAGGCCTTTCCAGAGTCTCATTTCTGCCTGACAGATCACACGAAGACTTTTTTCCCCTGGTCATATATTGGAGTTTTTGCTTCTGCTTGTACAAAATGCAGAGGTTCAAGATCTCCCCCACAACATCAGCACAGTGCAGAGGAGAGGGGAACCCTGACAGAACTCAAAAGGAAAGCTTGATGACGCTTCTCAGCAGAAGCAGACTTGTCTCTGGGTCAAGCAGAGGGTGCCATGGGCAGATTCAGGAGCCAGGATCTGAGGGTGCAATTTCATGATGGGCTTAAGCTGTGCTGGCCCCGAAGGAGCCCTGCCCTCCCCTTCACCTGCCTGCCCGTGCCCTGCCCTATGCCGACACCCACGCCCTGCTCCTGCCCAGGGGCTGGTGTGGGGCTAGTCGGACTGTCCCTTTCCAGGCTGAGACTAAAGAAGCTCACTTCTCTGGAGAGCCATTCCTAGCAAGTTTCCAGCCCAGCTTCCATCTCCTTTGTCTGCTTTCGCAAACAACCATGGGACCACGCTAGTGCTGGTCCCACAGAAACCAGGAAAGAGCCACACACCTAAAAAACCTCCAGCAGTGTCCACACCAAACCATTACCTGCTCCTCACCCCAGAAACACTACTAGGCAGTTCACCACACTGAAGGTCCTCGGCCAGAGGCCATGATGCCTTGTCTGCCTGACCGTGAGAAGGCTCTGTGCCATCCAAGCGCTGCCACCCACCCATGCAACCAGGCTGCTGCACGCCTGTGGTCCGCCTCGCCAGCATGAGGGGAAAGCAAACCTGGCAGAAATGGTGCGAGTGAATGAAAATCAGCGGTACCATAAAGGAGAGAGTGGTTAAAAAGACTTTTTTTGGGGGGAAAGAAATTTTCAGCAGAAAACAATCTCTAGCTGGCAGGAAATTAAGTGCTGTCTTCAGAAAAGTGAAATCATTATTGCAAGCAAACTGATTCATTAAGTAATATGCAGGGGAGGATTATAATGCCTTCCTTGTCATTAAAATGCTTTGAAACTACACTTCTGTAAGATATGCTAATGATATTCAGCTTTTGTATTACACAGCAGAAGCTATGCTCTGGGTGGAATTTGGTGTGCTGTGTTACACGGAGAGTTCAGGCTAGAAAAGCAGTTATTAGTTCCCACTGACTATAAACACGTTTAAAATGCACACAAAAATTGGCCATACCATACAGAAACCAGATGTAAAGATGATGAACTGGTCCACACCACGCGATACATTCCCTTTCCACCCAGGAACCTCCTTCTACGAGTGAGAATTCTCTCTTTGGCATACTATTCTCTATAATTAAAAGCCCACTTGCATGCTGAAAGTCTATTCAATTATTTTTTTTTTCCCTATGTCCATACCTGAATGCTACTAATAAGGAACAACTATTAGAAATAAACTGACAGTTTATATTTACCTTTCTACCTGGTAGTTCAAGGAGTTTTATTTCAGTGAAATTAAGTTCTGGCGTATTTTGACCAATTTACTTAAGTCCTTACTAAAAATAGCAAAATGCAGGCTCCAAACCCCAGTGGAATTGGCACAATCAAACTTCCATGTGATTTATCAGCTTCACTGTCACAGTAACTAACTCGGTGCATTTTTTTGCTTGGTTCTCTCTGTAAGCTGTCAGGAGAAGTCACTCTATCAAACAGAAATGTAACACTATTTTTATTGCTTATCTCTTTTGCCCTGGGTTACATCAGTAAGTCATCTCCCTCCGTCAACTTGACAAGAATCTTTCTGGTGTTGACCTTAAAAGGACACAGCTGTGACAACTTCATGTTTTTTTTCTTTTAATAGTTCTCAGCTGAATACTTGTTCTTGGTAGTCCAGGGTCTTCCTCAAGCACGTTTTTACCCCACGGGTAGACTGAGCACAAAGCTTTGGTCATTCAATCTAATAGTATTTTCCAGCCTTTATTGCAAAATGCACTAGAGAAGTCAGAGGTAGATTTTATTCCAGCAAACCATGATTAATTACAAGAGGTCTTCTAGATTTGGTCTTATTTTCTTAATACTCTGTAATTAATGACTGTGAACATATATCCTTATTTCCACAGCCTTTGCTCAAGATGTTAAGAACTCCACTCCCTGGACTCAATCCCCCCTGGCATTTTCACTCATGTTACATAAATAATTGTGACTGACTCTCCCCGGGTCCCAGATTTTGAAGAACAGGATCAAAAATCTGCTCAAGATATCAGAATGAGGAAGGAAGAATACATTATGAACTGTACACTATCAACCTGTCTTAATACAATACCCCAACCAGGGGACATTTGAAAAATACAAAAATATTTAGGTAATTTGAAAACAGCACTTAGTATTTCTGCCACACACTATCCAGTAAATACAACACATTACTGATTTAATGAAATAATATGATTTTGTGCCAGACCCCTCAAAAAGTGAGGAGGAACATGTACAGGACATATTTCAAATTCACTGCACTATTAGCACTGATGGCTATTTACACAAATATAGACTTTAATCACAGCAATTTATACATCACCAGTTTTGCTCATGATTTAAATTGGCAGGCCAAAAACATCAACATACACATACAATGAGGTTAAAGGAATAATTTGTGTTTTCACTGTATTTATGAGAAGTGACAACTCAGGAACTAATTATTAAAAGATGTCAGCTGTAACTAGATATAGTTGTTTTATCAAAGGAAGGAGTCTTCCTTTGGGTAGTGACTTGTATACATCTTATCTATATGCACTTACTTAAGAAGTTAGGCAGCTCAACGTCATTTTTTTGTGTTTCCACATTTTTATGTTGATACGTATTACAGATTTCATTCCATGCTTTCTATTTACTAGCTAATCAGGGTTTTTATGGCTTATGAAAGTTGGAATTAAATTAAAAATCATTAAAAACCTCTTTAAAGTATTGGTCGTCAGTTCAATGAAGCCTGAGGTATGTAAGAAAGAAAAAAAAAAAAAAAAAAAGGATGTTTACAAAACCTGTTTTGCATTTAAAACTAATTTAAACAAAGAATTACATGTGATTTGTTCACTGTACAATTGTTCATCCAATTGTTTTGGTTTAATCACATTCTAGAATTAACAAATTTCATCATCTCACGCTCTATTTTCATCCATAGAATGGAAGAGGAAAATAAGCTTTCTGCTGCTTCCCCCCTCCCAGTTTCGGGTAATCTTAGTTTTGAAAATGAGAGTAACTGAGCAGAATGTAAAATGGAGAAAATAGTGTCACTGCACCAGCAGAGGAAGCCTCTGGCAAAAGCCAATTTAATCACTTCCACAAACGGTTCCAGGTGTTTAGCTAGCCATTTCCACCAGGACTGTGGTGTGACTTTACTTAAAACTTTGGCAGCAAATAGGTAAATAAACACAATCAAACAGCACATCAAGCTGTGTAGACTTATAACTTAACACAGATCAAAATCTGAAAGCCTTATTTTAAAAAGATAAATATTTAAGCCTTTTTTTAAATATAGGGTTTTCTATTTTTTTTAAAAACAAGATATTTTTTCTTACGCGTTCATTATTAGGTACCTTTGTTATTTATATTAATTAGTTAGGCATGCAATGACTTTTAATATCTACTGCAGTAGTTTCATATAACATCTTTTGGGATAGAAAATATGCTTTAATATGCTATACATTAAAAATCAAACCACATACATGATGTTACCAGTTTAGCTATGCTCCTGCAAGTATCTGCAACATCAGACTGTTATGCATGATGATCACAGAAGAGAAAAAACTGACTGGCAGAAGCCTCAATGGGCTTAAACCAGAACAAAAAAAGTGTACTTAATTTATGAGCTGAAAGTCTGTCTGCACTTTGGCACACACTGCACATCACACCATGTAATTTTATAAAAATCAAATAACTTTGCAAATCACTTCAAATATTTCCATTCTTATTGGTTTTAATCTTGTTTGAAAGGAGAGAAAAAAATTACAGGATGAAATGAAAGCAAAATGTAATGATCTAGGACCATAATTCTCCTGAACGAATGTTCCTAAATGTTTGGAACATGGACCACTGTCAAACTTCAAATGTAACAGGGAACCACTATGCAGCCTTCACATCAAACTTTTAATTAAAAACCCTAAATGGATTATATGATACTGCAGATCGGTATCATACCATCATTATACGTATCTGCAGACCACAATTTGGAAACAAATAAATTAAAGCATTAATTTTCCAAAGGGAATGCTAGTCTCTGTGCTCCTTGGAATACTCATTCTATGTATTGAGATACTACACAGTAGCTCAGCATGCAAATATCTCAAGACCTCCATTCTCTGAGTTTATAACAGTACAAGTGAAAAATACCAGTTTGAGATGGGATTTCTCTCATGAAATGTCATGAGACAATTCCAAGATGATTACATGAAAAAATATTATTTTATCCAGACATCTCCCTCTCCATCTAGATCGCTGGCTGGTTTTTTTCCACAACCAACCTGACCAGGCTCCCATCCTCTCTGTAATGAAGTACTGGTGAAGGGAGGTCAACAAAGTGATTCCCAAAGCTGTCTAGAAAGGACCAGGCTACGCACAGGGAAAGCTCTACATCCTCAGGTCAGGCTTCTCACTGCAGAATGTAGGAGAATTTGGGCAGTTATATATACACACATATATTATTTTTAATATGTATGCATTTGCAACAGAAAACAAAATTGTTTCATATGTATGTGCATATAAATATATGAAGGCATTCAGAAGGAGGTAAAGAAGGGGAACAAAAAAAATAATTAAAAAAAAAAATGCTGTGCTCATTCTAAGGGCTGTATCTAGGTTTCTTGGGGACGGGTGGGGGTGGGGTACAGCGAGCGCGGCCTGCTCGCCGCCGCCGTGAGACCACCGTCACCGCTGTTCTCTGCCCAGTGCTTGAGTGACAGAGCGGGGGCAGCGCCGTTAACCACCGCCGCCGGGGAACCGGGCACAGAGCGAGGGAGCAACCGCCTTCCGCAGCGCTTCCGCAGCGCTTCCGCAGCGCTTCCTGCGATAAGGCGGCCCGCGCCGGCACCCCCGCGCGCGCGCACACGCACCCGCAGCATGCGGCGCAGAGGCTGCATGCGGCGCAGAGGTGATCCGCAGCCCCGCGCCCTGCTTTCGCCAGAGGCGCTGCCGGGGGCGCTGCGGGTCGGGCGGGATGGGGAAACCCGCGGTGCCCCTCCCGGTGCCCCCTCGGCGGGCATCGCCGGCGGGAGCCCGCCCCGCAGCCGTGCTGCGCCGTCAGGCGCGTTCCCGACACGGAGCCAGGGCTGAAATCGCTGAACAGAGGAAGCCGGACTGATACAGCAGTGCAGCTGCGTTTGTTTCCTTCCCCCCCCCCCCGCCCCCCCCCAAGGCCGATGTCAACAAAACCTTCGCTCCAAGCCACCGCATCCCCCCTACCCCTTCCCAAGGTGCTATGAAGTCTTTAAAGATTTGCAAATACGTGTAAATAAGGTTGGGGAGACAGAAGTACAGGCATTAACACCAACACGTCCCCATATCATCCGATAACTTCCCCTTACATGCACAGTACAATACCAGTTTGCTGATCACAGCTTTTCCACTGTACCAGAGCCAAGTGCAGGCAATTACTTACACTTATGTTGACTTTTATAAGAGATAACAGCTATCTCTATGGAAAAGCCACAAGCTGGGGTTTTTTTCCCCTCTATTTTTTCCTTTTTTATTTGTCTTTCATTACTAAACTAGTTTAAAAAAAAAAAAATAGGGGTTTTGTGTAAGTCACCGCTTCACCCAGCCCTCCGCAGAACCCACGAGAAGAACCCGCAGCCTCCTCGCACGGCCGAGGAGCACTTCCCCCAGAACTGGGAAGCCCTGGGCGTACCCCAGCCCCTCCAGCTTTTAAGAAAGCCGAGGTGGGTCCCGAGACCCAGCCAGCCCCTGGGAGGCGTGGAGGTGCCCGGGCTGCGCCGGGCCGGGAGCCCCGCAGCCCCCCAGCAGCGCCCCGCAGCCGCGCCCGGGCAGCGCCGCAGCCCCCTGGGCATCGGCGTGTCCCGTCACGCGGCGCTCCTGCCAGCTGCAAACCGCTGGGATCCAGGTGAAACAAGCCACATCGGGCCCTTGCTCCTTCCACTAGCCATGTCCCCCTTGCCAAGATAAAGGCAGGAGCAATCTACGCATTTTTAATGCAAATGAGATGCAGCCCTCAGGCGTTTAGCAAATTGCCAATGCATTGGGGATGCCCCTGCTCTTTTAGCTTTGTTTCCACATGTGCTGAAAGTTGATGAGTGCTGGTTGTGTTTTTCTTCCCACCACTAAAGGACACAGTACAGATATAGGAAGTTG
The DNA here is from genome assembly GCF_015220075.1 of Falco rusticolus. Lineage (NCBI taxonomy): Eukaryota > Metazoa > Chordata > Aves > Falconiformes > Falconidae > Falco > Falco rusticolus. The sequence goes on along the minus strand of NC_051189.1, from coordinate 20,923,027 downwards.
GAAACCCGATGTTTCAGTAGCGCTCGCAGACCAGATGGCCGCTGCCAGCATCTTTACTTATTATAACCAGTACGAGTGCCACTGCACTGGTATTTCTAAAACTGATGTTGGGTAATCATAACTCTGAGCCAGTACCTCTGAGCAAAAGGAGAACATACTGCATTTATGGAGTCAGCATCTCTGCGTTGGCGTTTTAAACAAAACTACCTGATGTTTACGCATTTGAGGGAAAAGATTTCTGCATAGATCCACCTGTATTCATAAACCAGGGGCATTTCACCGGCTGCAGAAGCATTACGTGACAGCAAATGAAAGAGGGCTTCCATTGCCTTAGTATGAACTCACATGTGTGTTTAAAGCAGATATTAAAAATATGATTCACCGTAATAAAGACACCCCAAACAACTATTTAAAGTGATTCAAAATACAGCATTTGGGGGTGGGCAGGTGTCCACACAGTGCACCTTCCCCTCCCCACCCCCCCAAAAACCACACAAACTCCAATAATAGTAATAAATAGTAATGATAATGGCACATATTTATACTTTATCCAGAAGTACAGCTAGGCTCTTAACAAGATTAGGTCTCGCTTTCAGTTTCACTCACCAGTGAACTAGTCAGCTTGAGGACTGCGTTAAAGAGGTGTGGAGTGTTACTTAGGAGTTACAGAAAGTACATCGGCACGTTAAAGAGACAGAAAAAAACACCAGTCCCATAATCTATATAGGGAAATGATGGCTAAAACAGAAGATACGAGTCTAACACACTGTTAAATCTTTTCCTCCCCAGCGCAGGACATACAGAGTAACAGGAGCTCTGGATACTTACTAAACTTACGCAGAAGAGTAAGTGGGTATCTGTTGCGTGACTTACAAAGCCAGAGGACAAAGAAGGAGCAAATTTTTTGTGGAAGCCTTGCATCATATAGGCTGTGTTTGCCTCATTCACATCCTCCTCCTTTCACTGCACTTCAATGTGAAGAAGCCAGCCTTAGCAATATTCATCTTAGAAATCCAAAACATTGCAAGTATCACACTGCAGCAACAGATGAATCTGCTTCACATGCATTGACGTACCTCCTCGACGTCTGAAAGAAATTCCAGCTTCAGTCAACCCACAAGAGACATGTTGCCTGACTGTACCTTGACAGTATTGTTTATGAAGAAGATGATTTACACACTCGTAATGATTTAAGCAGCTACTTTGCATACATTACAGAGAGAACCTGAAACATGTGACCTGCTTCACAGGGCAGGATTATACCACTGTTCTTGTTGTGTCATGTGCAACCACATTATTTAGTAGTTAAAGCCCAAGCGAGCACTCTGGTATTCCATTGCCTTTGCCGTGCATGCAGTGCAAGAGTTTCGGCATGCCTCTGAAACCAAAGCTTAGTCTCCCAACTTCTAAAGATAGACAGTTAAATAAATGATATAATTGTCAAAGGGGCTCAGTCAAACCTACCACATGGCTCTGCCCACTCAGGATTATGACATTTGCTGGCAGACTTTTTAGGACAGGAAATCTTTCATGGTGTTAATAAATTTGTAACAATGATCATATTCTTAGGGGCCACTCCAATACAAACTTTTTATTAGCACTTACACCGCCTCTCGCAAAGCACTGAGAATGTATGCGTGATCATCATCAGTTCAGAATAAACGGTAAGAACTTTAAATCATTTTTTCTGCTGTTGTTAAAAAAAAAAAAAAGAAAAAAAGAAAGAAAAACCAAACAACAAAGTCAAAAGCTTTTCAGAAAAATGCAAACTAACTTCTGAAGAACGGCTGGGCTCATAGCCTGTCAGTGCTCCTTCATAATTTTGAGTTGTTTTTATTGATCCATATACTTCTTATGCACAACTTCATTACTGCTTTGATAATTACAAGATAATTAAATACAAGACAGAGCATGTATCATGCTGGGGAATCATTTAGTGAGTGAACTGTTGTGCTGAAAAGTGGAATTCTTTCTGTCACTCACAGCACGGTGATACATCCGTAACAAACACAACAGGAGCTATTTTGGGGGTGATCCAATGGCCTACCGGAGCCACAGAAGGCCGCAGCAAAATACAAGGTTCAGAATTAGCTGGAAGTCCCACACACAGGCCTCCACACTTTGCAAACACATAGATGAAGAGCACAATCACATGCAGGTTCACCTCAACTTCAGGGCAAATACAGCACTTGCCATATAATATGTAAGAAAAAAGTCAATGTCTGAAAAATTTCAGCGTAAGAAAAGAGAGGAAGATTGGTGGACGGAGGGGAGGTAACTCAGCAGCACCAGGAGTGAGGGCACCAAAACTCTGTTCACAGCTTTGCCACTGGCTCGCTCTAACACTGCAGTTATTTAGACTCCCTGTGCCTTGGCTCACCTGTCAGTACAATGGGTATAATACTTCATCCTGTTCTTAAGAGGCAATTACTGGTTGTAAAATACTCTGGGAACCTTGATTAAAACGCACTGCAGCTTTGTGATAAGTATTCCCTCTGAAAGAGCGCGCAGGTTGGGTTGTGACAGTGGGAAATACTACCTGACAGCTCGAAAAGAAAAATAACCGGTCCGAATGAGAAGTATGTGCTTGACCTATGCACACCTGCAGGTGGATCCCTCCTGGAATACTTTTTTTTTCTTTTTTTTTCAGTTGCTACGTGTATATTGCAAAAAGAGGAGTAGTGAGAATAGATAATTAAAAAGCTTTTGAAAAGCCCTGGCATTTTCACCAGAGGATCACAGTGGGCCATCTTCAAGAACTCTGATGCAGAACTATATGTAATTAAAAAAAAATAATTATTTGTAATGCTCCTCAAACCCTGTTTTCATTAAGGAGGGGAGGGGAGGGGAAAAAATAAAAAGACAGCTCAATTTAAATATGAATGCTTTTGGAATAAAGAAAATTTTTTAAATTGATGAGCATTCATTTTCCCATACAGTCACATAAAGTCTGAGTAGCTCACGTAAAACATAATTATCAACATTTTAAACCACATTTTCCCCTTGAAAATAAATAAATAAATAAGCATGCCAAAATCTTTTTTGTTCATTAAGAGCCAGATCCAGCAGAAAACATCTGCAGACTTCTAGACCAAGCAAGCCCTGGAAGGCCATGGGTACTGGCTGCACCTCGTGCCAACCCCAAAAATTTGGCTGGTTCAGAAAGATTTAAACAAAACAAAAAAAGCCCTGCAGCTTTACATGTCTGGGAATTGTGGAACTGCGTTAGGTTTATGAATAAAGAATAGGGGTGAGAAAAAAAAAACCAATTCCTTTTAAAAAGGAGATCCCTGTCTCTCCTGTCCTCCGCCATTCCAGGTGCTAGACGGGGGCTCCCCTCCCTCCCCAGGGACACTATGGAGCTGGCAACAGTGGCTGTGGCCCCAAATGCACAGTCCACCTGCACCCCCTGCTGCATAGGGGCTGGGGGGGCCCCGAATCTAGCACTCACACCCCACACACACACCCGGCACCTTCAACGGGTGACTGAGCATCCAGCTGCCAGCCACACTCCTGGACACAGAGCAGCTGCCACTGGCAAACCCAAAGGAGCATCCCTGGGATGGGAGCCAGCCTGAGCCATCCAAAGGACACTGCAGGGCCACCACGGAGGGTCTGGCACTGCTGGGGGCTTAGAGCCACCCCTGCGAAGGTGACCCGGGGACGTGCTGGTCTCCCCAGGGCCAGCCACCTCTCTAGCCCCACGGAAGGATTGGACCCTACAAGCAGCTCAGAACTTCTGCCACGAGCTTGAACAAGCTCCAAGGTGCAGTGCAAGGGAAGAGCCTCAGCTACTGTGGGCACCCAGCAGCACGTATTTAGATTTCGAGCTACTCTGAATATGTGTATGCAAACACAGTGCGGGAACTGGCAGCGTCGGCGTGGCTGCCTGCTGAAATAAAGGAAAAGTTTAGGAAGTAAGTTTAGGAAAAGGGCCCTGTTACTGCAGCAGATGAAAATTAAAGAACCTGCTTCTAGGATAGTTGCCACATTTTTAGACTTTTGATAGAAATAATGGCTTTTTCTGACTAGCCCTTCACTACATCCCCCTTTGGGAAAGCCAAGAAACCTCCCGCTGATTTAAGTCACATCTCATCTTCTGCCCCGCTCAGGGACCAGCCTGTATTTCAGAACGACACCCAGCTCACCTTGTGCGGCTAGCCCCACACGGGGAAAAGGACCGGGCAGGTATTAAAAGACCAAGTAACAGTACACCCATGTGTTCTGCATAAAGCCATCCCGAAATTTTGGTTTTGCAGTGTTCATTTTATAGACACCTCCTCAAGAGGAACAGCAGCTGCAGTATGCTGCCTTGGTTAGCAAGATGTGATACACGCAGAGATATATACTTAGGAGAGCACAGAGGGACTCTGTGCGATCACCATGTAACTGCAGACACTCTGCAGGTGTGTATTTACAATACTATTTATATAGTGCCGAAAGTGGACTACATTAATATACCGTGTGCATGATTCACTGTCATTAGTCCTGCCTTCCAATAATGTGGACCCTAATATAAATAATATCACTAGAGCCTCTCCCATACAATACACAAACTTGTTAGTTTAGTTATATATACAAAATTTCCAACTGCACTTAGATTTTTTTTTAAATTATAACAAGTTCTTGAAGTGAGACCTTTGCTTATGAGTTGAAATTAGCCAGCTGACAAAAAAAAAAGCAAACCAAGAAGCCAAGAGACTTGTACTTAAAATGCTGAATAAGTTGGTTATCTTAAATAAGTAACACTAATCTGAACATGAACTAAAATAAATCATGTATTTTTACAACACTAGATACAAATAATCGTCATATTTATCATTACAGCTCTATATACCTGTCGGATTACTGCTTTCAAAGCCTTAAGAAATGTACCAGTGTCTTTGAATTAAAATGCACTTTCTTTATGCTAAATCCATGAAGGTGCTCTTGTGGGAAACACTGCATTCTACATTAATTTTTTATTAAAAAAAAAAAAAAGCTTACACAGCCTCAGAAAAAACACCAAGTGGCAAAATCCCAACTTTGTCCATTCATCCTTTGATTTTGTCTTTGCCATAATAAATTCTATGAAAATGTTGCCAGAAATAAAAGTTACCCTTTACAAGGACTTTTTCATCTTTCTCTAAAACCAGGGAGTAAACAGCCTGCAGTTCTATCAAACCTGATGCACAGCACATTATAAAGATGAGCTCTTTTCTGCCCATATCTAACATTTAAGGAGGAAAAGAAAAAAGAAAAAAAACCACTTCCCTTGAAACTCTTAATTCTGGCTACATAACAGCTCAGTAAGACACCAAGATAATGTCTCACACATCGAAACAGCATTAGTAGTAACATCTGCAAACTCACACAATTAAGGAACCAGTGTTTTCTATACAATTTTTAAAAAGTGTTTTAAAATGCCTCTGCCCATTCTATGCACTGAAAGCCGTAAATAACTGGATCAGTAAGTAAATTCACCATCTAGCAGAAGAATGATTCTTGAGATTAACTCAAGAAAGTAAAAGCTGAAGAGCTTGCTGCTAGTAGCTGATGGGATAACCCAACTCTAAAGTCAGAAAGAGCAAAGTATCTCCCTTTCATTAACAGTGGAGGGGAAAAAAAAAAAAAAAAAAAGCTTTAAAAGGTACACAATTAGTTAGCTTTGTAGTGATTAATTCAACAACTGCAAAGCCAAAAACAACTTCAGGCACTTAACCATGAAACTGTCAGTTCCCTTTGCTTGACAATAAAGCATCCAAAAAGTAAACAACTTCTGTGATTTTTCTATATGTGTACTCCATCATGAGAAGACGATAACAAAAGAATTACCAGGCAAGTTCAGCAGAGGCTTTTTATACCTTATGGCCCGTAACACAGAGGTGAGATGTGCCCAGATTCCATTCCTTTTCCTCACTGCCAGCTCTAAGAAGACAGTTCATATGGTTCCCTAAAACTTTACAGAAGGGATTGAAAATCTTTTCCCCAGGAAGCAAAGCGCTCATACCAGTAAGGGAGCTCTGAGGATGACGGGACCCCTATACTCTCCATATCAAGGCAAAAGCAGGCAGCAGCTCTTGCTCAGACCAGCTCTCCCAAGGAAGCAAATGGAAGCTCTGCCCCGGTAAGGAATGCAAAACTGTATACTTTATCACCTCTTTTAAACAAACTCCAAAACTGAGTAACTATTGAACAAATCAAAAAAGGGCAGGAAGCTGAAAAACAAATTAAAAGCACAAATCAAAGTATTCCTCTGACCTGCAAACATTTAATTCAGGCATCTTCTTCTTTCAAACAAGATGCCTATGAGCATTTTGGTGGCTGCTCATAACCAAATGTGTCACTCGCAAAATTATAGTGTTTGGGGAGGGTACCAGGCAACTGAAAATGGCTTTTGCTAGAAGTATGTCACAAGCACATCTTTTAGTCACCTCAGAATTGCACACAACTTCGCTTCATTCCTTCGCGCTAGCTGCATGCAGATTGCTTCACAGAAATACAACTGCAGTAATCTGCTTGACAGTAAACAGTAATCAGTAAATACTGTTTACTGAGGAAGATACATGCCCCTGCTATTCCCTCAGCTTACCTATCCCCCATCTCTGCCTTCCACTCTCAGTTCCCTTGCTCTCAGAAATTTTAGCGGAGGGAATAAATACAGGTAGTGAAACAGTGAAATCCCATAGCTGGCAAGGTTTACCTCTCTGAATGGACAAATTCTTCAGTGTCTGGAGCTGCGTGGAGTTAAGGATTAGATTCTAACCAGGGAAAACACAGGAAAATAGTAATAAATATCACACAGTAATCCACGGGAACTTTGGTCCCAATGTGATTTTTCTATAGTATCCTACAATAAATGACATTACAACATCCATAATCTCAGCTCATATATCAGAGTGCTCTCTCCACTCTCCTTCTTGCCCTTCTTTCTTTCATGTAGTACATTTCCTAAGAAGAAGTACTTTTTTTCTGCAAAAGTACAGTCAATGCAGTCCGGTTCCTGACTGAAAGCAGCACAGTAGCTCAGTGAAAACTGCCACGGACCATATCGTGCTGCACGGAGCTACAGCTGAGGCGTGACCGGGGGTTTGTGGCAGCATTACCCTGGTAAGGTCTCGTCCGAAATTCCTTCTGACAAGACAAAGGAAGTCACAGTTTTCTGGAGAGCAAAAAAAATAAATAAATTGTATTCATATGCAGTAAGAGCACTTCATGTCATAGTGGATTTTACAATATCCTAGTTCTCCTATTCAGGCATGTGTCTTTTGGGCAGTAAAATTCTGAAAACCCAGGAAGGTAAAGCTTGCTTAACCATGAGTCTCCTTTCACCCAGTAAAATAAAATTCCACAGCTGTTTTTTTTCTTTCTCCTGTGACTTTTTTAAGCTTCTTCCCATTGACAACTAGCCACTGACACGCTCTACTATTGAAACGAAAATCTTTAAAAATGCCAGCTTTTAAGATTCTTAATTTTGTCCCAGTCAGGTAAATTTTTTTGCACTAGAAAGTTCAGCAGATCTGCCAGGTCATCTTTGTTAGTAAAGATTTTCGCATGCACAAATAAAAGTTGAGAAATTACTTACGGGGGAAAAAAAAAAGGCGGGGGGGGGGGGGGGCTAGACAAACCCATTGTAAATGTTCCTTAGATAATGCAGTACCACAGCAAATCTCTAAGGAAAGTTAAGCTGAGACTGCCATGAACACCAAATAAATTTGCACCACTGGGTTGTTTAAGGTCCAATAAATCTTACTTCCCGATGGTTTTAAACCTCCAGAAAAGTTTTTCAGCTCTAGACTCTGTACGTTGTAACAAAACTGTCTACCTACAACCTATTGACTCAGATGTGCCATCTGTGAGAAATATTTTCAGAACATACTTATGTTTGCAGAACTACCAAATTATGAAAACCTTCGTTAAGAAAAAAACAAACCACACACATATACATACATTAAAACCAACCGAACAACTTAACTCTTTTTCTCTTTGCATGATAATGCTCAAGAAAGTTGGTTAAAATTGCCCCTATTTCCAATTCAAATTCTTATTAATTTATTTGAACTATCTCACGTTGCAGTCAACAACTGCAAAGCAATAAAATCCATCACAGTTCAGACATGATATACTGAGCAACAGCAGAAAAGCCAAGGGTTAACGTCAACCAAAGAAATCACACCACTGTATGATTTATCTGATACTGTGAAAAATACTAACAATTGCTGAAAACAAAATCAGATGGCACAGACAAGCATTTTATTTACCATGCTGCAACTTTTTGCAGGTTCGTTACATCAGAAGCACATTCTGTGGATGATGGAAGCCACCACTTCCCCTGGCCTGTCAAAAACACCCTGATGCCCATGCATGGCGTACAATTTTATGAGGGCATTACAGCCTGCTTACATGGATATACCTGTAATACTGGAGTTTCAGTCACTCCACTGTTATTTCTACAAGCCTTTCACAGGGTAGTTAGTAAGGAACAAGAAAGCATAGCCGTGAAGCCAGTGAGTAGCAGCAGGGCTGAGAAGCAGGTGCATGCCTAAATGTACTGTTTAATTTTCATTCCCCTTTTGGAAGCAAAGTGATTTCAAACCAAATGCATCGATTTTAAAGGTGGCCAGACCAAAGGGCTGCCTCGTGCAGCAAGGTGCTGCTTGACTATCCTGAGCGGGGCAGTCAAAAATGCAAGATGGAGCCTTACAAAATGTCGTTAGTGTGTCCTCAGCCCAGGGAAACTGCTTTAAAGTAGCAACTGTAAGAAAGCCTAACATGAATTCCCCCGAAACCACAGCTCCCTCTCAGTAAGCTGCAACATAATTAGGAATTTTCCCGATGAGGATCAGATCTTACTCTAGATGAAGCTAGCAGTTGTTTTGTCCCTTGCAAGTACAGGGGGGAGATCAGGGCTGTAATCAGAGGGGTTTAATCAATCTTTGGTCGTATCTAAGTTTCTGCCAGGTTGCCAGGCAAAGCAGCTTAGATTCACAAAAATCACTCGCCTGAAAATCAAAACAGCCCAAATATTAAAAAAAAAGCCCCAAACACACAAACAAACAAAAAAATCAAGTTATGCTAACTTCGTTTTCTCGCTAGCCAACTTAATGTCATAAACAACTGAAAGGCAATGATGCAAAATGGATTCTTGCCTAGATTTGTAAACTTTTCCAAAAGTTGTAATATCCTGCATTTGATGACATCATGAAACTAACCACAAGTAAAAGTTGGTTTTCAATTTGTTCTACTTTTCCCTCATTAGTCTCTGTGTCAGAAATAGAATAAGAACCCTCATTAAGTCACATTAAATTCTTTAAACTCATTAAGGGCTCAGAGAAAGAACAATACAAACACTGGTGTTTTTGTAAAAAAAATTATGCAACACAGATGGACTTCCATTTCTATGTATTTTTAGACTGTATGTATGTGCGTATAGCAGCCAGAGAGAGACCGATATGCATGAGGGAGAAACGGAGAGGCAGCGTAAGAGAGACAACAAGGCAGAGCATACCTTACATATGACAGAATGATACCTAGATAAAAGTGGATTATGCATGATCACTTCAGACCTGATATAGATGAAGTGCTTAATGCTTTGTATCCTGAACCGTGGCAGAGCTGGAGCCTGAGCCATACCCCACATTTCTTTTTTAGTTAACAATTCCTCAGGACTTTTTCTGGTGAGACGACAACCTTGAGGGCTACACAGCCAGCAGCAATCAAGTGGCAGTCAAACTTTTTGTCCATCGACTACTTTGATTGCTGCTGCTGTAGCCCAACATACTCTTCTGACTGTAGCCAGAATTACATCTACTAATCACGCTTGTGGACTTACACGTAAGATACAGGTGTGTGCAGAATTTCAACAGTCTTGGAGTGCAAAGGGTAGGTATTTGTTAGAAGATTTATTGTAGCTGAATGACTCAGATATATGTTGTTGATAACTTCTGATCTTACCCCCCATAAGACTGGAAATATGAGTGCAATGCCACAAAATTATTTACATGCATATAGTATGCTCAAACTATTAAAGGATTAATATAATCCTTGTGTGTGTGTGTGTGTGAGAGAGAGAGAGAGATAGATGTATCATGCAAATAGGAGTTTAGTTATAAAGAAAACTCTGAAGAACGTGGAAGAAGACTAATCAGATGGCACAAATTTCAGATGTTTGTAGCAGGCAACAGAAAGAAAACAGTATATACAGTAGACGGAAGACCTGAGTTAAATGTTCCTTTCCTTTCCACCACTGTGACAGCTGAAATGAGATGTGAGATTGTTAGTGACATGCCCCAGACCTGAGCATCCAGAGCTGGGCACCAGGGTGGCATGGGCAGGCAGCCTCCGCTTGCAAGCTCTCCTGTTTCTCTAGCAGATTCAGATACTGTTTACCTGCAAGGCACAAGGTAAGGCTAATCTATTTTCACAAGCTTTTGCCTCAGGTATTTGGGGCAAGGTTTAATTTATTAATTGTGTGTGTGCGTCCATATCTACGTGCGCAGGAGGGGAAAGCTCGGCAACGATCAGCATGTATTGCATTTTTGGTTCATATTCTGTAACTGCAGCTGGCAAATGTCTGATAGATATATTTAATACACCTAAAATAAGAACATTAAATAGAAAAGCAAACTATACTCAGATTAGGAAGCTGAAATTGGAAGTATCCTTCTTTCATGAACCAACGTTTCATCTGCATAGTAAGTTCAGGATGATGTTCCACATAATTCACAGCATTTGCTGGAAGAGCAGCAGCATGTGAGAAAGTTAAGAAGAATCATACTTTGGAAACACTGAAAACCTTCTACCCCCAAAGAAAATTGCTTTATCCTAACTCATTTAACTTCCATTAAACCACATCTGCACACAGGAATTTTAGGCGATACTTAACTTCAGTATCTACTTCAAACTTTTTTTTATATCAGTTGAGAATTCATTTTTGAAAATAATCCCAGTAAAGTCACTGGGATATCCAAAAGTAGTCTGCAAGGTATCTTGTCTAGGCAGAGCAGGCTATTTTTTTTTAATTACTAGCAAAAATCCCCCCTTGCTTTTTTGTGAACGACCAAGCTGTATGTTTAATTTTTTAAGTTTCAGTACGTATTTCAGACTTGCAGACTTTGCAAAGTAGGTCAGGAATACCCAAAGGATACACATTTGAAGGCTACAGATAGCAGAACACACCATTTACGGCTTTGTATATACACATACATACACATTCTATATAATATAGGTAGATAGAGTCAATGATTTAAACACATTACATCTATACTCTGTGTTTCAAGAACATTCAGATATTTACACTGTTAGATCACCACTCATTTTAGACCTATACTAGTGCCAGCTGCCAAAAAAAGGTACACAAATCAAAATATGTTACCTTTGTTCAAACAATACTGCTGTTCATTATATAATAGAAACTGTCATGCTTAATCTTCCAGGAACCAAGACCTGGTACATTCTTGGATCAGAGGTGGCTTGAAATGGTTTGAGGCAAAACTGAAGCATATTGTTTAAGTAAATCTTGTTGAGAAACATAAGCACATTGATGATTTTTAGCATCATCTTTTACAGACTGTTTTTTTTCCCCGATATATTAGTAAACTAAAAATGCTGGCATATTGTCCAAATGCAGAAAGATGAACACATCAGTGCTTTTCCTGTAGCATTTTTACAATATCAAATTATACATTCCCTTCTGCACTGTCAGCCTCACTAAATGTAAGGGGGGATCTGAAAAGGATGCTTGAGCACAGATGCCGCGACAAAGTACAATGTACCTATGAAAATTACATGTTGACTTTGAGAATACCCCAAAACTATATTTTTCCCTGGGAATTATCCGTATCATCCAAGTACCCCAATGGTTATTGTGGGCACTAAGCTACAGGCTGCAATGTTCATTTCCCATTAGACTTGAAAAAATTGCCAAAAGCAGCATTCTAAAATATATCTACAGCATGATCTTGAGAAATACAGAGAAATGGCAGAAATGCTTTAAATTCTTCAGAGTTGGAACTTTTTAAACTTGTATTTTAATCTGAATAAACTCTAAGTAAGTATAATTCACTTACTGAGGAAAATCTGTTTGACAACATTACGACTCCAGCACTTCTTCAGATTTTTAAGACTACAAAGGACGTATTTTACAATTTCATCTTTAACAACACAGATTATACAATATTCATCAGGCAGACACAATCTTACTTAGAGACAGACACAGACACACACAATCCTGCAGAGGCCAATCCTGCAGCCTTCACTGAATTCAAAAGTCCCCCTGACGTCAATGAGTATTTTTCAAGAATGAGAATTGCAGGATCAGGCCCAAAAAGTGCTTATGAAGATGAGATGTTACTTCAACAGATTGAATGTTAGATTAAATATAAAGATTGAGGCAAGACAAGTCTGGGGTTTAAACCCTAGGGAGGATTGACATTTAAAGTGTTGCCACTGAATTATAGCTCTCCACATTGGGTGGGGTAACCTCCTACTGGGTGGAGTGTCTCCCCTAAAGGAAGGGAAAACTGGCACAAGCCAACTTGGTCTTTGAACGATTTCCCTACTTGCCAACTTATGAAGTCGTCCTGACGTCAACTTCGTCAAGAAAGTCTATTGCCCAACTCAGTCTTTTACCATAGAAAGTTTGCTTGTGTTCAAAACCCCAGCAGACGTAGAAGAGAATTTAAGGAAATAAGCCAGAAAACTCTAAACAAAATAAAGAAATAAGGAAAGAAAAGCAAAGAGTAGAATGGATTTTCTTACATACAGTTAATGTTAAAAAAATCCTTTTGTTGGGTTTTCTTATTTCTAATATCAGCTTAATACAAATAGATACGGATCACTAGAGACTATTACTAAACATATTTTAAAATCTGGTTTAGCTTTAAAATATGGGGTGGCGAGCGCACATAAAGTGGCCGCTCGGCAAGATACGATCTCTCCAGTCTTCTGCAATGAACAGTGAATATCCTCCCCATCAGCGTCACTAACAGGTGTAAAACACTCTCACACTAGGAAAACAATATTCACTGAACTGCCACCAAAGGTATGTTTAACATACTATTATTCTTTGAATCAAAATTAATTGTTTCTCCAAAAGAAGGCTTTGGGTGCTGGGTGGAAGAGAAGGGGCGGGGGGGCTGGGGGGTAGGGGTGTCAAACCAGAAAAAGAAAATGGATAAAGCATCTCAAAATGCCCATGGGAAAAAAAAAATAATAATCAGAAAACAGTGTAAGTTACCGTAACCTGAAATGCACCAGCCATCACAAAGAGCAATTGGAGAAATCCAGCAGAGCTCAGCAGGAAAGATTTTTAATAACAGATTGAAAAACAAGAATAAAAATAACTGCATCAACAGGGCCTTTCTTCCTCAGGCCACAAGCCCGTTTTTACTTGAATTTAAAAAAAATGACAGTTTGGCCACTAAAACCAATCCAGAACATTATTAAAAGTTAAAAGCTACCAATTACTTCTGTCTGTTCTTTTAAAGCAAAGTTTGGCATTACGTCAGTTGGTTTAAAGAAAACAAGAAAGAGAGAGAGAAAGAAGGAGAGAAAGTTTCCTGCTTGTATAAATTAAACCACCAGGGAAGGTGTCTAGCCACTTGTAAAGCATTTATTACAGGTTTTTAAAGGGCTAGTAACATTTTAAAAATTAAATATTTTAAAATACATTTAAGAGAGAGAGAGGAAAAAAAAGTCAATCTGAGTCTGGAAAGAAAGCAGACTTACAAGAAATTAGACATGCATGAACTGCAGCTAAGAAAGTAAAAATTACTATTAGCACTAAACCTCGCAATTCAATGTAATTCTCTTTCCAAGGCAGAAATAATCGCATTGTAGCTGCTCTATTCGCATGCATCCCCCACGAGCACGGAAAAGCTCCACTGAACTTTACAGGATGGAACCAACTGGGTTCCGTAGGAACATCCTATGGAAGCACAACTTGTGGCACCTATGCAATTTAGTGAAGAATTTTCTCTCTGTAGCTTTTCTAAATCTATGTACAGAGACCTGCAGCAGGAGTAAGATTCCTTAGTTAACGCAGCAGGACCGTAATAAAAAAAAAAATAAATCACCGATAGAAAGATTAGCAATTTCTGTTAAGTTTTAGATGTATTTTCCATTGGTGGTGATGTTATTAAATTTTAAAGAACCACTTTAAATGTACCAGAAAAGAAGAAACTGATAGCACAGAACATGAATAAAACATAGATGGCTATTCAGCAAAGTTTCTTACATGCAGCTACGCCAGTTCACCTAAATCACAGTCTTCTAAACCCGTAACACCAAAACAGAGACTCCTCTGACTCCAGACGACACGTCAAGTGGAATGGTGTTCAGCTGCGCAACGCTTTTGGGGTGTGACAAAATGTCCACTGGGGACTTAAATCAAGACAGTGGTAGTTATTCTCCCATTGCTCTGTGTTTCATTTGATCCTTGGTCTGCATGACAAGAAGTCAGAATAACATGCCACCGCTTCTCTCCCGGCTGTGCTCCTCTGCCCCAGCAGCATTTCTTGTGTTCTGGGCACGTATACAACTGGCTAAGGAGCTGCGTTCTGGAAGGCCCTTTATTGATTAGGTGCAAAACAACAGCAAGAAGGGAATAATAAGCATAACCCGAAAAATGTAGTTGCATGTTTTGCCCTTGTAAACATTTACTATTTAATGGTGTAATTGTACTTTAATCCTTCACATCATCTGATATAACTCATTACGTGTTTTTCTTTTAATTAGCAAACACACAATCCAAAAAAAACAAAGCACAGAAAGTTTGTACGTACCATAAAAAAACTGAAGTGAAAATAGTCTTAAAGTAATCAAATGTTCTCTCTTTGGATGCAGGCTTATCTCTTTAATGTCAGAAGACAGCTTCATTGGCACAGGGTAAGAAAAAGAACTCCCTAATTCATGACAGTACCAGGAAGAAAAGTTCTTCTCCAGAAGGACTGGAAAGGGCACTTTTATTTATCTTCTGGACAGACAAAAATAGTAGAACCTAGACCAGATACGCTGTAATTAATGTATCCAAAGGTCAACAGGCAATGGTATTTATACAATAGATGGGTGCAGACTACGCTGGTTATAGTATTAATCACCGGTATTTGAAAATAGCATTGTTTTCTTACTAGGTAAGAACTTTACAGAGAGTTTCAGAAACAAAAAAGAAACTTTTTTTTTTCTTTTTCATACCTGCCTCCTATTCTTTTTGACCAATTGCTTTTTAACTCGTGGGGTGTAATATCTGGGACAAAAATGCCCAAGTTTACAGTCACCTAGGACTGCCAAAACTAGACCCAGACTACCTCACTAGTTGTGTGGAGGAAACTAAATTAAGCAAGGGCAAACACCAACTGGAAAGTTGTCAGTTTACTGAATGAATGGCTTCATTTTACACACCAGTTAGCATATCTTAATCAGAATATATTTCTGTTCAAGGCCGATACTTTTACTACCAGGTGGCAGTTTGTTTTAACTGAAACTGTATTAAAAGTGTAATTTATTTCCACTTTACTTTCACCTAACAAAAAGGGTTGTCAGATTCCCAGCCTGTCATGTTCAAAAATATTTAACCATAAACTTTCTCACAATGTTATATTTGGTGTTACCCACAAACCTTTATTAAAGCGATACTGCCAGTGTGGCTGCAGTTAAGATCTGAGAATGTTTCTATTAAGATTATTACATTAAAATATTGTCAAGAGTTTGTAAGAGACATAAATATTCATACACATATGCCCCCAACCCCAACTTAGAACGAAAGTTCCACATAAAAAGAAAAATGTAAATACATACTCAAAGTTGTCTGTTTGTAATTAAAATTTTGGGTTTTTCCTAAATGTCTTTGCTAATTTTTTAACTCTTTCACACTGTAATGTAAAATAGTTTTGTTTCAAAGCAACTGCCTGATAAAATGCTAAAAGTGGTAATTCGCATGAACAGAAAGTAATTAGTCATTGTTTGCACAATGCTTTGAAAATACAAAACCCTATGTGTCAACTAGCATTAAAATATAATATAATTGAAATACAGACATTTAACAAGCAACCATTGCATCTCAGACACCCGAGTCCACACACAGGAATTAGCACTACACTGTTATTAATGCATAATCACGATATGTGAATAATAATATTCTTCACACGCAGCCAGAGCATGCATGATAAAAGTTTACTACAAACAACAGACAACGCATGACAGAAAAATAATCCTGCTAGGGATCCATCAAATAACACTGAATTTACTTGATCACTGATAAAAACGTAACACAACCTGCAAAGTTACCATATAAATTATTATAAAAATGCATTAAAAATGAGAGGATAACCTGACTACATCGTGTTTGATGCCCGAAGAAGTCTCAGATCTCTGAAGTTGTCATTTACATTTTTTTCCCCTTTATTAACATTACTATGGAATAAAGAAAAAAAATGAAGCCATACTCTCACAGGCAAAGATTGCCCAGTGTTACTTAAGAGTCTGTTTTAGAGGAACACAGGCAAAACATGTAAACTTAAAAGCTGATGCAACTTTGCCCTTTACTTACTTTGTTGTGACTATGTATATGCAAAGTTCCAAACAAGGAAAAATTATTATAGGTAACAAAATTTAAAAAAAAGCGATAATCAGACAGAACAGGGTGGACTATAAACTGCATACTCTTCTCATATATAATCTCTCTTGGTTTTAAAAAGGTGAAACAGATTTCTGTTGTCAAAAACAGTCTGAGGATTAATTTGTACATAGGCACTGATACACTACTGAACCGAGCATTATTGATACAATGTGGCAAACCTCAAAGCAGGTATACATTTTTCAAGGAAGAAAAAAATACTTTCTTCCCCCCCCCCCCCCGCCTCCTCCCCAAGCAAAAGGTTCCACTTGTTTGGTTTTACCACGTTATTAACAAACTTTCATTCTGTGGTTAAAAAAGTAAAAAAAAAAATCTTTCGAAGTGTTGATATCATTTCCAGACAGTCTTGTCAGCATCACAATTTACAGGAAATAGTTGATGTTCTCAAATAAACCCTGTATTTACTCATAGACCCAGAGTACTGAAAAAAAAAAAAAAAAAAAAAGAAGTCCTCACTCTTTTGGAGGACTTGTTTTAAATGTCACTCTGGTGGAATATCTGAGAGCGCTGTCTAACCTAACACACATATTGTGAACATGAGGCAAACACAAACTGCACTTCAGAAGACTACTGTAACTTTTATTCTCATTTTGTCCACGTCAGGAACTGGCTCTTACCACTACTTTCCTTTGCTGCCCCTTGCATTTTTAAGTCTGGCAGTCTTCTCTACATGTTCAACTTTTCCTAAAACCAACAGGAAAGTAACATGATGCCACCAACATCCATAGGATTCTGTTGCGTAGTTGAAGAAGACTGTGTGAATGGCAAAGAAGTTTGATGGTTCCTTGCAAGACCTACTGAACTCGATTAAATAAAACCTGAAGCGTATTAAATTATTGTTTGTTTCAACCAACATTCAAAACGCACTTCGTGCTGTAAAAGCAGCAAAGGCAGCATGGTCCGTGTAACAGCTTACACTCTTTTACCTAGAAAATATTTTCCCCTTGAAGGGGGTTTGTCGCCTTGGTTCCCCAAGGGTGCCGAGGTGGCCCTGGCTCCAGCCCTGCCAGGCAAGGTACTGGCACTGGCAGAGGAAGGAGTGATGGAGGGGAGACATCTCTCCACTTCAACTTGTCACTTGTCCCCACAACTCGAAGTTTGCCATTTACAGATAGAAAACACAACCGTATGCAGGAGAGGGATAAAAAAAAAAAAAAAAAAAAAAAAGGTAAAGAAGGCTAGCGGGCCCCACTAGAAACCGCGTAGGAGTGCCGGGATGTCTGAGCGCCTTGATTTGCAGCAGGGAGTCAGATAAACAAAGCCCCTGAAATGTCAAGCCCCCTCGGGGCGCCGCTGCAGTCCCAGGGCAGCGCGGCGGCGAGCAGCACCCCCGGCCCGACCTGCCAGGCCCCGCGGCGCTCGCCCCCGGCCCGGGCCACCCCGGCCGCCCAGCGCCCGTCCCCTCCACGCAGCCCCGCCGTCCGCGGGCCTCGCCCCCGTTCATCCCCCTCTGCCGTAGGGCGAACACGCGGTAAGTACCGCGGGGAGCAGCCCCCGGCCGGCAGCCCCCCAGGATGGGGGAAGGGGGGAAGCCAGGCGCTCCACAAAGTTGTGGCAGGCAGGGGAGAGCCGAGCGTGGGGACGCAGCGCTGGAGCAGAGCTTCGCCTTTAAGAGGGAAAAGTTTTACGTCTCTCTGCGCTCTGATTTCAAAAAAAACAAAACAAAACAGGAAAAAAAAAAAAAAAAACACAACACCACAACCATGTCGCCTTTTCCCCCGGTGTGACCGGGAGGGACCCAGAGCCCCCCTCCCGGCGCAGCACAGCTCCGTACCCGGCCTCTCCCGGAGTGTCCCCGCGCAAGGAGGGGGAAGAGGGGAAGGGGGGGGGGGGGCGGGGGGAGAAAAAAAAAAAAAGTTTTTCCCAAACTTACTACTCTTCATGATGGTGTCTCTGTGCCCCGCTTGTCAAGATCCCCATTAAAACTTCCAGCAGCGGCAGGAGCGGCAGGACTGTGCGACTGCAGCTCATCGGATGCAAACCCTCTTTGCTCGTCTTCTACTTCCACCCCCCGCGTCTCCCTTCCCCTCCCCCCGGAGCGCCCCGGTGCCGGGGAATCGCGGCCGCGGAGATAAGGCGCGGAGAGGCGCGGAGGGGAGGGCACAGCCGCACCAGCCCGCGGCCGCCGCCGCCGCTCCCCTCCCCGCCTCCGGGCCAGGGGGCTGCTCCCCCTGCCCGCCGCCGCTGAACTTGACCCTCCGGACTCCAGCGGGGCTACCGCGGTTTTGAAGTCGCCAATTTCCAGCCATCACACATGGCTTTGACCCACCGGCGGGTGGAAAGGGGGGCGCTGGGGGGGGGGGGGGGGGAGGATGCACCAAAAAAAGCCTGTGAAATCCGAGCACAGCCCCCCGCTCCCTGCGGCTATGCCCACCCCCCGCTTTTGTTGTTTTGATTCTTTTTGTTTTGTTGTTTGGGGATTTTTTTGGGGGGGTGTATATTTTTGGGGAGAGGGGTGCACCCGCGCTGCCCCCCCCCCCCCCCCCCCGGGCACACGCCGCGCCGCCGCGGGCGCGGCGCCCCCCCACCCCCCGCGCCCGCCGCCGCGCCGCCCCCTCCCGGCCCGCCGGCCGCGGCGCCCTCCCCGCCGCCGGGCCGCCCCCGCCCGCGCCCCCCCGCGCCTTACCTGTTGATTAACCGTCAGCAACAGCCCCGGCAGCCTGGAAGATGGTGGAGCCGCGGCGTGAGCCATGAACCGTCTCCTGCTGCTGGCGGAGTTGGCCGCGGATTATGTGGCGGTGGCCGGGGAGGGGGGGGGGGGGGCGGGGGGCCGCGGCGCCGCTGCCTCCCCCCTCGGCCCCGCTCGGCGGGGAGGGGGCGACGGGCCCGCCGGCCGCCGGCGGGCGGTGCGGTGCGGGGGCGGGGGCGGGGGCGCGGCGGGGGGGGGGGCGCGGGCCGGGGCACGGCGCGGCGGCCCCGCCGGCGGCGAGGCGGCGGCCTGGGAGCGCGGGGCGGCCGGCGCGTTATCAGGACTGTTATCGCTTGTCAGGACCTCCGTCTCCCCGCATTACGTCAGTTTCAAGACACCAACACTATTAATATCAAAGGAGCCTTCGCGGAGGAAAGCGCCACCCCAGACGGAGCGCCCTTAAAGAGACAGTGCAGGCGGCCCCGCCGCGCGGCCCGCGCCGCCCCCCGCCGCCCGCCTCCGCCCGCCGCCCGCCGCGACGCGACGCGGCCTCCGCCGCCGGGCCACGGCCACAGCCACGGCCACGGGCGAGCGCGGCCCGAGCGCGGGCAGAGGGAGGCCGCGGATGAGGCGGGTCGCCCCGCGGCCGCGGGGGACTTGGGCGAAGTTGGCTGCAGGAATCCCCCGCAGGCCACGGCCGCACCCCGAGCGCGGCCCGCGGGCGGCTGCTCAGCCTGCTGCTGGCACCGGCGCCGGCTGCTCTCCTGCGGCACCAAAAAAAAAGGCGGGGGGGACACGACACCCACGCGCGGCAACAGCCGCCTCCCCCGGGAGAGCCGGGCTGTGCGCGGGGAGCGCGGGGAAACGCACGTTTAGCGTCACCCAACCCCCCGGCCCGCTTCTTGTGCGGGTGTCGTGGCAGCGGGACTGGCACGGCAGGGGTTGGGGGGCAGTGTCCCCCGCTACAGCCCGCGCTGTGACACCAGCCGCCAGGCAGTCCCGGGCTGCTGCGCCGGGAAGAGCCTTGCAACTTTTCCTGCCTGTGCAGAACCTTTTCCATTCAAAATACTCCGGTTCCTCCCGTGCTACGAATTGCCAGAAGTCTGTATGTTAAAGTAAAAACACTCTCTAAGGAGAAGCAGTACATAAAAGGTTCCTGTGAAAGGGTTTTAAAAGCCCAAATATAGTAGGCGTTAAAAACTATGTAAACATTTGTTGGGCATTTGGACACAATTTTTCTGCAGTTAGGTGACTTTATATGGCATGTTTTTCCTCCCATGCAAGTCGTTTTAAACTGATTTCACATTAAAATAGACACTCTCCAGTTGCCTGCAACTACTAACGCCTTATTCGAGGGAGAAGCTGCAAAAGAGTTAAATTATTACAACGTGAGAGATGAAGCTGCTTCCCCCCAAATGTTTGAAATGACATAACTTTTTCCTTACAATTTTATTTTCAAATACATGGTACAGTGTAAAGTGTAAAATCTTCAGAGATACAAGCTGACGCAAATGAAACCGCACTCTAAAACGTATGGCGCTCGCAGCCCTCTCTCCAAACTTGCACATTCTTCATGTATGTTTAGTATAATCCACTAGCAGATTTGTACAGTAATTGCTCATGTAAATCACCCGGTAACACATTTCCCCCTTAAGTAGGATTGTCTGATAAAGTGCTTTATGAATAGAAAAGCAATAATTCACATACAAGAGGTGAACTTGTCATGCTGAAAATGGAAGGTAAAATATAGTTGCATGATGAGGCACACAGTAGGATCCCTGAGACAGGGAGAGGAGAACTGACAGATTATGTGTGGGACTCCCCCTATACCCATCAGCAGAAAATCCATTTGGAGGAGCAGAGATGTTATATATTGAATGCGAAGGAAAGCAGTATCAGAATTTAAAGTTTGTTACAAAGTCTGCCTCGGTGCTTCGGTACTGGGGCCGTGCTCCGTAGCACCTCACTAATATGCGCACAGAGAACCTTTCCTGGCTTTGTAAACCTTTACTTTTTCTCGAGCTGCAAATGCCATGGCTGAATCACAGTCAAGGGGAGTAACCGCTTTCAGAAATCTTAGTTAACGCAGAATTCTGAAAACCAAATATTTTTGTCCTGTTTGCACCAATTTGAACGTGTTCTCTGCAATTTAGATTTTGTTAATGTTACTGGCGGCCCCAAGTGACTGTTCGCTTGGCAGTTGTCTTCTATGTGAAGGGTTAAAATCAGCAGGTATTTTGTCTGATGACTTGGCTAAGCATATTACAAGCAGGGCTTGAGTGGAAAATATTTAAACAAGGGTTATTCCCCTTTGCTTCTCTGCTCTAGTGAAGCTTATTAATGTCTTTTTATTTTAAACCAGGAAATGATGCCCCCCACACCTTAAATCCCAGCCAGTTCGTATGTGTGGCTGCAGCTTTCCCAGATTTTGTTCACATTATGACAGGCAGACCATGAAGATCAATAACAATGAAAGCACAGGTTTCAACACGTGTAAACCTCGATAACAAGCACACCTTTTTTCACCTGTAGAACGATATTAGAGAGATGTATTTTTAAAGGACATAAGCCCCTTTGTGCAAGGGCTTTTAAAATGAAACCGCAAAAGCCAGTCACAAGCAAAGATGAGGACAAAATATGTCTTCATAGTTTCAAGTACACAACTCAAATGAAATACTGTATCTCTCAGAAAAAGTTTTTTACCATATCTTTACAAAAAAATGCTTGCATGATACATTCTGCATTTCAAGTTAAAATAAAGCAGATCAAGAAGACGTCAATATCAATCTGTTTATATTCACCACAAAAGAACTGTAGAGAACTTAATAAAGGGAAAAATATTTTCATAAACTTTTTTCAGGCAAATTATTTATTTATGAAATAATTTACAAAGAAAATTTTTACCTCATGGCTTAGATACATTGCATATGCTTATGATTGACACAATATGTTCAGGCTCAAAGGCCCATATAGACTTTTTCTTTTTCCTTTTTTTTTTTTTTTTTAATCCTAGCAGGAATATTTCAAAACAACCAACTAATTCATGAAGTCATACAGTAATTGTTTGACAGTTGTTTCCAATATAGAAAAATAAGTTATGTATATTGTTTTCATTCAAATATTTGTTGATTTGTTGTTAGAATCCTTTGACGTTGACATGCCACAAATTGCATTAGGAGAAATATTGGAGATTTATTTTCATTTATTATCTTACGCTGTCAAGCATTCACAAAACCGCTTAAAGCAAGTTTTATTTCACTTTATTCAAAACTCATAGTTTGCATGATAGTAGGTTGTTGTTGAAATAAGTCCAGCTTTCTGCCATAGGTAAGAGCTGAGGAAACGAAGGAAAAGCAGCAAAGCGAGAAGATGCAGAGAAAGTGCTGCTTTCACTGAGAGGCATGAACAAAGTAACTTCTAAGTAATCCTCCATTTTTTTTTTACACTCAGGCACATTCTCCATTGAGGGAGAATACAGAGGCCAGTCACAGTTGCTTCTTGAAGGAAAACAGTATAACAGTCATTGTTTATCAAGATGACATAACATGCCATTTATGCCTTTATTGTTTAATGCAGTTTCTCTTGTAGTTTACTCAGCGTAGATACAAAGAGGGATTAACAGTTAAGCATAAGCATACTTGTTTTACAATTTCAGCCTTTTAGTGCATAACTTACTTACTTAAAGTACTAGAGCCTATAATCACAATGATTTTACCTGATGGAACATGCATTTCAGAAATATAATCCAACTGTTTACCCTAACACGTCATAAATTGCAATTCTTTACAAAAACCTCAGAGATTGACATCCATTGCTCTTAAATGCCTGCTGCTTTAGCACACATCATCAAGAAAGTATTTCTGTATTATTCTCCCTCCAGTTGGTAGTATATCATATGAATTCAAAAGACCATTTTCTTATACTGTCTTCAATAACGAGCATTTTGAGGAGCATTTAGTTATGCGTCTGAGGCACTCCAGTGTGAGTTCCTTGGGAATATAAACACGGCAACTTGCAGGATTTCTGCAGACCTACTTCTTTTCCTTGCACAACTTTTGTCACATGAAATCATCAGGAAACTTTTGTTCCCTTTCTTACACCCTGCACAGAGTCAAGTTTCTAAACTTCAAGTTGTGCGCCACAGGCAAAAAAAAAAACCCTAGCACTGATTTTTCAAAGAAATGGGACCGGAGACCCTAACTATGTGGTTGAAACTTCTCTGAAAAGAGATTATGCGTTGTGATAGACAGGGCAGCGCTGAGAACAGCCAATGACACAGCATGCAACAGAAGACCTAATACCATGGCATCATCCCAGATTCAACAGATGTTTTCTAGGGGGATTGGATATCTGGTAATGGGAAATAGAACCTTTCTCTTCTATGTCACTGATTTTAACACAAGCCAGTAGTGATGGAAAGTCGATAATATCTGATGCTTGTTTGGTAGCTTTCTCCACTGTGTGGAAGAGAAATGTCCTCCCACCCGTAGTGCGCCAGGGCTGGCCGGGACTGCCAGCAAAAGGGCCTTCCACAGGAATGCCTGCGGTCTGCCGGGCAGGGATGAGGAGCACCGGCCAGGCATAGACTGCTTCTGCTAATGGCATGTCTGCAGATAGTTAAATAACTCTGGCAGCCGCAGAAGATAATTTATCACTTTACACTATCGTAAAATCTACTAGAAAATTAAAAATGCTAAAACACCAGACTCCCTGAAATCATTTACATGCAGGAATCCACATAATTGTATAGATTTTGATCTCAAAAATGCTATGTAAAAGGCATTCATCCACAGCTCTGAAAAACCTCACATGCACATACACATACATATGGAGTAATACATAACGATTGTCTCCCAACAAATACCAATAAAAGAGGTGGCAGCGTTTCTTCCCACATTTCAACCGCAAGTTCAGCAAATCAAAGCAACCTGAGCCCCTTGTCCTGTCATCACCCCCTGCCAGACAGAGCCACTGCCTCTCTCCTTGCCTCTGTTTCATATTCATCTTCCCTCCAGCATTTCTAGCATTTCTGGGAAGGTTAATCTGGATCGGTTCAAAGTGCATTGAAGTGAATGGAAAACCAAAGCTATAAATGAGTTTTAGCAATCTTTACGTTAGGTCCTACACGCAAGTATTTTTCAGTCTTATTCCCAATGTTTGTTGCTATGAAATTGCGGTTTTCTGGACATAACAGTATTAAAACTCACCACAATATCTTCTAATATAAAGCAACAATTCTGTACAATTGAGGTGTTAGGCTCAAAAGGAGTTTTCTTTCATTTGATTTCCTGTAAATAGTTTTTTTCTTGTCAATTTATTACTTCTCACTGTGTTCAAATCTTTATTTTAATGTGACAGACTACAAGCAACATGTTTTTATTGCAGAAAAGATATTTACATAGATACTGATGCGAGGTCTCAGATTAGGTTTAGGAAAAGGAAATATCTTTCAAATACATATTTCACTTTACAAAAAAGTGCACTTTCCATTCCAATATGAACATCAAATGCATACTCACAGTATGTGGCCCAGGAGATGCAGTAATAGCTGTTGGGAACCTCAGACACACAGTGCATCGGTAAAAAATTACCAAGATGCTTTTGCTATTTCCAATTACAAGTGGAGGGAGTCACACAATGAAGGTAAACATGGCAATGTAACACATGGTCTTTAGTGGTCTCTATCAGTCTCCTATGAAGCTCTTTCAAGCACATGCACAAGGACACACAAATAACTACATTCAACCAAACTAATATATCTAACTTTCAAAGCATGCAATGCTTGGTGTAAGGAAGGGCTTGACCTTAATCTGACCTTACCCTCTGTATCATGAACCAGTCCATCTTGCAAAGATGTGATCTGATGAACCACTGAGTGCCAGGAGCTATTACTGATAGGCAGAAATTTGCCTTGCATCAGCTCCTGAACTTCGAAGAAGGGGGAAGGGTTTAGAACAAAGGCAAGAAAGTTCAACATGTTCACAGAATCAAAGAATCACAGAATGGCTGAGGCTGGAAGGGACCCTTGGAGATCATCTTGTCCAATCCTCCTGCCCAAACAGGGCCACCTACAGCCAGTTGCCCAGGACCCAGTTTCTCCATTTGGAGACTTCATAGTTCCCCAGTAGTCTACATGACTGCTATAACTTGTTCCTGAACTGAGACAACTCAAAGGAGCTTGTCACTCACTAATCTGAGTGAGAAGTGCACCCTGACCCACTTTCTGTCTGACCTCTGCATAAGAATAAATGCGCATCCACAACTCTGAAATTTAAATATGATACCTCTTCTAATGCTTAGTCTTTGGAAACAGGTAACCTAACAAGAATGCCATCTTGGTTAACACTAAGGCTTGTTGACACCAAGATTAATATATACCCCGTCCTTCAGTTGTGAAATGGCAATGCCACTCTCTTTGTTGAAAAACATGAAACAACTGTAGGCATTCTTTAAACTTACTCAAGAGCTTGCTTAATTTTCCTCAGTGGTTATCAGTATTGAAAGAAGATTTCTTTGGAAATAGACATTCCTTTAGAGAAGAGCACACCAACCTACACAAGTGGCAGCAGCCTTAGGTCACTTGGTTCTGCCCTCTTGCTTAGAAACCTCTTTTCTGTTCATACCTCTCACTCTTCAGCAGCTGGATCACATGTCTATACACAAGGTTTTACTGAGCACAGTGTGAATCAGGCAAAAATAATGCTGATGGATCAGTGTTCATTTACACTTGGGATCTTGATGTGGTGAAGTGCAGATCACGACCCAGAAAACATGTGTGTCCTTGTCTACTTCAATGCCTGGACAAACTGATCCCACAGAGGGCAAAAAAATAGTCTTTACTACTTCAATTTTATTTTTTTTACTCCTTCCTGACTCCACTGCTTTTAGTTCCTTTCATTGCTCACATAAAACAGACAGTTACCTTATGACATACTAAAATATTTATGTGTTAGACTTCTTACTTAACAATGGCCAGGAATACCCTTAATGGGCTGGTGAAAAACCTGGAGAGTTTTGTCAATTTTGCTGTATATGTTATATTTTTTCCCCACTCGGTGTATGCTTAAATGGAATAAAAAACCTAAACCAAAACAAAAAAACAACTCAAACCAAGTAACTCACCCCTGACCAATCCCCTCCTCCTTAGTTCTTTAGCATTGCAAAATACACTGATATTACTGACATTAACATACACATTGAACTAAGGATCATTAGCTGTTTTTAAATAAAGGAAACAAAGCTATGTACTACATTATGACTAATATATGAAAGAGTCACACAGTGACTTGTAAATAGAACACTTGTGATTAATAGCTTTATATTTGTGGAAAGAGGCATCTTTTTGAATGACTGGTGTGTAGGATATGGGCAGAAAATAATGGGACTATTTAGGAATCAAAGCAGTAAAAACAAATACAGAGAATTTGAAAGATCTATCTAAGAAAGGGCTATATGACCTTCATGAACACTTAGTCACAGAAGCCAGAATGGCTTGCACATAGGAAGCATCCCTGGTGCCCTGTTTCTCCTTGTCAGGAGCTAGAGAGAGTCCAACTTGCAATCCAGAGGTGCAGCGAGCAGCCACACACTGTGATGCAAATTCAGATGAGTAAATTCTGTGCACTGAAAAATTAACTCCTTTTTCTTTTATGAACACAGGTGGTGCAACACACAGAGTGAATCCAGACCAGCGATGGGGTATGTGTTCTCAAGAGCAGGCAGGGAGAAGAGAGTAACACCTGTGAAAGTCTAGAAAAAACCACACGTTTTGGAATTTTGCATGTCACTTTTTTATTTGACTTTCACAGGCCTAGCTGAGGATGTGAATCAAAAGAAGGGACCCAAGAATGAAAATGGAAGCGCCTGCCTCAAAATAAGCTACCAAGGGTACACCTGGGCTGCTGGTTATGACAAGCAGCCCAATAAGGCTGTCAGGCAGAGAGAAGTAAACAAAAGGATGCATCAGAGAAAGTAGTACCTCTACTAATAGCAAACTTGTATCATTCCTGCTCTTGAAGAGATGCATTTTAACATGATCTCTGTAAGGACAAAGTCCTTTTTTCCCTTCCTCCCTAATGCCATTATTGGAGATATGCAAGCATTAGAAGAAAAAAAAGGCTACTTGGGAAGGGCTCATGCATAGCAAATTTGTTTTCCCCCTTCCCCATCAACTGTAATTAGACCATTCAGACAAAGCTGGTTTTCCCAGTAGGACTGGCTGAAAACGCACTTCATTTACATGGCCTAATTGGGCTTTTTTGGCCAAGGTTGTTCTATACACTGACACTAGGACTAGGTACTTAACATTGAAAAGTACGTTATTGTGGTATTGAAGTTAAGGATTTCATTACTTTGAAGTTAGAAAATTCAGAATGAAGGTGTCTCCTTTAACATTAGTTCTTCAGTAGTGTATATCTGCATAAGAATAATATTGGTAATTATATTGGGCCCAAACAGTTAAGAGCTTGCAAATTAAACAGGCGGTCATTTTATTTTCTTCTTTCTCTATGAGAGAAATGAAAAAGAATCTGGATTTATGTGCTGTGGCCCTCAGAAATCAGTGCAGTGAGCAGACCAGCTGATTTGTGAAGATCTACTGCAGAAGCAATTTAGGAAAAAAAATCAGCTGCTTCTATATTGTATTATATGCATTATGTAAGAGTTGGTTATTTTTATATTTTATTATTTTGTTTGTAAGTATCTTGTTCACTCAGCAAGACACACAGTTCATGAATATGTATCTTATAACCTTTTCTAAGCCAAGTGCACTGGTTTAGTTTCAGGGCCTTCCATATTGAACATGTCCTCTACAATCAGAGAGGTTTTGCACAGTCATCAGTGCAAACTCAAGCCATGTCTAGAAAGAAAATTTACATAAATATTTCGCCAGACCTTATTGTAGACAAGGTTCCTGCAGCTGAACCTGTTTTTCAGCATATTTAATTGCCACGGTAATTAGAACATGAGGGCTCAAATCCACAAAGATATTTGGGTGCCTAATTCTCATTAGTTTCAATTGAGAGATGGCACTTACATCTCTTTATGGATGTAGAAGACACAGAAACCTCAAAAATCTTATCTGTTCTAAAACTCCCAGACAAATATTGCTATCAGCTTCTTCAGAGCAGTAGGAATTTTATTTTAATTCCTGATGAAGCTACATGTAACCACAGGAAATTATATGAGAACAACAGAGGCTGCATTTGTCTCTCACCTCCTTTCCACCCATCCAGCCCTTTCAGACTGCAGGAAGTTCCCAGATCACGGGGTGCTTTAGGAAACTCCAAAAGAAGATATTCTCTGATGACCACTGGAAAATGAAGCTGGCAGGTTATGATCTTTCATGATCTGATGAAAAGAACCCTGAGACCCTGAGGTTAGTGGGAAAAGCATGGTTCTATACCCCTATCTAATCCTCAGATATAAAGAGAAACCATGACCACATCTCCAGACGCGAGCCCCTACGGCTGAAATTTATGGACCTGCATGTGACTGTCCAAGCCTTGGCTGATGCCCACAGGCTGGCTCTGCTATGCTGTCCTTCTCTTCCCAGCCACACATCCATATCCCTTTGCTTGTGCTGTGCCAAAATCCAGGTAACAGCACTGTAAGCCATGAAAGGGAACTGATCTGATCTGGCAGAAAATTACCTTTTTTATCTATTTTATTAATTGCCAGTTCAAAAAACACAGTATCAGGGACAGGGAATAGGGTGGGGCTTCCTTTTTGGATAGGGATTTTGCCAGCCAACAACAGCCAGCCTCTGGAGGCATGTCTCCAGAGCCACCTGTGCGGGTGATGGAGAGAGCAGTTACGACCATCAGCTGCCCTTTGAAGCAGCTTCTCTCTTCATCCCTAACTACTGAAGCAGCCCAGCCTCTTAGTTCAAGCTACCAGGGATGTTATTTATGTGATACAAATACACACCCAGAGCTACATGATTAACCACAATCTCCCCACCTTTCTGCTTTGCCTCGATATGCCGTGTAACTGTAATGATACTTGATAAATAAATGTTAAAAATAGGGAAAGTATATCTCAGAAAGATAAAGTTTAAAGCCAGAAGAAACCATTACAAGCTCTGGTTTGCCTTTCTGCATAATTCTGGCCACAGAATGCTCAATACTGGCTGTGCCAGGGCTATAACTGCAGTGCGAAGATAGTATATCTTTCTAAAGATGTCTGTTTTGATTTAAAGACTTCCAATGATGAAGGATTCACTGCACCCCTAGGTAAGTTGGTCTAGTGTTTAATTACCATCGCTCTTAAAAATGTCCGTAACCTGATTTAGTATAACTTCAACTTCCAGTTCTACTTTGTTTTATTTTATTTTACTTTACCGATGTGTTTTATACAAAGGGAACCCTCTTTTCCATGTATGGACTTATAAACCATACTTTCATCATGAATTACCCTTCTTTCCCATAAAGCAAGCAGAAGAAGTTTCCTTCATCTCTTATCCTGGATAATTTCAGTTACTTTTTCTGAGTCTTTCATCATTCATTTAAATACTTTTTTGAAGTAGAGACACTACAACTGGTCAAAGGTTAGAGTTATTCTGTTAGCTTTCAAACTTTAGTGCTTATCTCTACCTCATAAGTATTTGAGGTTCACATGTCATAGAATCATAGAATCATAAAGTCACGTAATATATAACATAATCATGAATAATCATATGACTAATATAAGCATAAAGTATGTATCCAAGCAACTGCCCAGGGATTATTTTTTTTTTTAATTTAGACATATTTGTCAATCAACAATTAATGTTTCAAAATCACTTCTCACTCTTTGTAGTGATCTGTGCTTTGAGTTTTTCTTAGTGCCCTAAAAAAAACGCCACCGAGAAGCTCTCTGTGATTTGTTTTCTTTGATTTATGTGTCAAAATGGGAAGAAAATATTTCAAGACTTTGAAAAGTACTGAAATAAGCATAGCATACTTCATCCTCAGACTTCTCATGGCAAAAGTCACTCGTCTAATTTACTAGAGGTCCTAAAATAAAGGATTTCCTTTCTAATGGTAAGAAATAATCAGTCATTAGTTGCAGTTTCTGTTGTAAGCCTGGGCAGCAATGTCACTAAGTAGTACAGAGTCACTTTTTTATACTGTCTATTATTACTTGGGCTTTAACGAGAAGATCCTAGGAAGAATTCTGCCTGCTGAGACACCAACTTATAATCTTTCAAATGAAGCCAAGCTAATAACTATTCCCAGGGCAAGTCAAATCTGCAGGCACTAACTAGGTTAGTGGCTATTAGACTCTGCATTTAATCTTGAATACGATAGAAAGGCAGGTGGGAGTGGGACTGAGGGGAATATTTGAACAGCAAAAGAAGCCGTTCCTCTAAGACGATAACAAGCTTGTGACAGCATCTTGAACATCTTTGTTTGCATTCAAGCCAAAGCGACTTGAAGTAATTTGCCCCTCTGAAGGAGCCAAAGGTGAGGTTTGCACAGCTTCTCTCACCATGGGAGCTTCTAAGACAGGACACCTGAATCAAGCAGGCTCACAGTGGGAAATCTAGGTGAGGAAGAACCAAGGCGGCAGCCCATGCACCCCTTTGCTGCAGCAAGAGCAGGTCTGCAGCTGCCTGGGGCACTCATAGGGTGCTGCATGTGGCGTTGTGGGGCAGTGCCTGTTTGGTGCAGACAGGACTCGCTGCTCTCACACAGGGATGTGAGGGGCTTCACAGACTGAGCACCCGTTTGTGCACCAGTGGCAGCAGATTGCCGCTCCTTCCTCTGCTGCTGGCCAGCACCCTGTTCATGGCGCACCCCCTCCGCTAGAGGTCCAACACAGGTGACCAAGGTGCCAGGAGGACAACTTCCCAGCAATCCCTGTGTCTGACAGACCAGCTCCTCGCTGGCTTCCAACATCTGACTGCCAACAGCAATGTGCCACAGCATGAAACTTCAGCTGTGGGTGGCACAAAACCCACAAGCACATTGTTGTGCCACCAGGTTTCATTCCAGGCCTCTGCCATCTCTACAGCAGTTGCTAACCAGTCAGTCTTAGACCTGTGCTCAAAAAAAGGGGCTTGGGTGGTGCTGACTGAATGCATGTTTCTAGTTCTTCGCGGTTTTCCAGAGCGTATAGTAGTTACTTTTGCTCCAACTTGAAGGTGCTGGAGATTGAGGGTATTTGGCACCTCAGTCCTTATTGAGGACAAGGTTCCTGGGATGGCTGGGCATTCACACCACCCCAAAAGGTGTGTGTGTACACAGATGATGGAGGGCAATTGCAAATGCGAAGGACAAAATGGACAACTCTTCCAGTGAACAGATACAGACCCCTGATCAGTGAAAATGGTGCCACGCTTGCGCAGTGGCACATTCAGTGGTGCATTTGTTTCCATGCTTTTCTGTTTGTGTGTGTTTGTCTGGGCAAATGTCTTAAGAAACTTTTAAAAATTGAATTGTTTAAATGTCAAATATAAAATGTGACTTATTTTAAACAATGTGCATGTTTCAACCAGCTCTTTGACATTAAAAAGGCAAAAAGCATATTTTGTCTCGCAACCTGCTTAAAGCAAAACAAAAAGCTAAGTTACAACTCCTCACAAACAATGAAGGTAATAAATACAGTAAATTACTGTTTTATGTGAGACAATATACTAATGTTAACTGAAGGAATGGAATTAGAAAACAAACTCCCTCTGGGAACAATTCTCACACCCCTGTTTTAGAAGGAAACAGAATTTACTCGTAAATAATTTAATGCATTTACTCCTGCTAGACTGGACTGACAGGTCTTCCATATACTGAAGCTTTGCTTCTCTGATAATTGCAAACTTTTTGAACTGAGAAAGTCGTCATCTAAAAAGTCACTGTAGGACTGTCTAGGAACATATAGATATCTGTGCTATATAACATGCTATTATTGAATTTTGCTGTCATGCAGGTCACCATTTAATAATAGTAACATTCCTTCAGTCCTACTTCTGAGTCTGTAAATAATCTCCCATTCAAAGTCCCATAACAATCCCTTAGCAACTGTAACAGTTGCTTACATGGACAAGCGATGCAAAGGAAAAGACACATTATTATCTGGGCTCTTTTAATGCAGTTTAGCAACTAGAAGAAAAAAGGAGACAAATCAGCTGAGCCTGTAAGCACAGTGTGATAACCTCTGCTGCACAGAAGTGCCAGAGAACCAGAAGAACAGAAACAAGAGCTGCATAAACTGTGTTCCCTGTTACCTGCCTCAGAAAGCTGCCTCACAAAATACTGGACTTTGCTCTTCTATTTGTTTAGGCTTTCTCTTCATCTCTGATTTCCATGCCACGTTTTTACCCACTTTATCTGCGGTGTTGATATATCTCCTCTTAACTCACAGAAATAAGTTGGATTCAGAGTTTGTCAAACCTTCTGTTTTCGGCACTTGGGGTATAGAGCTATTGTAATCAATGGCTTCTAACCCCCTTTGTTTTGACTTAACCTTTCTCTGTTAACCACTCAAATGCATTTTCATATGCACACTATGTACCATCTAGCCCTGACTCCATGCTTCACTGTAGCTTTCCTTCTCACCGATGACCCTCAGGCATCAGGGCTACCACAGATTTCATAAGACCTGAGTAGAAGAGAACTTGGAAACTGGTCGCTTGGCACAGAGATGAATGGTAGGAATTTTGGCACTGATTTCCCCCAGAGATTATTGTTCAGTCGCTTATTCCCTGAACGGTCAGAGCCAATCTTGGAGACCATAGGCACAGACCTGTCAGCATTTCAGAGCCTCCTCTAATCTAATTTGTCGCTGTGCAAGACTGCTATTTAGACTGGTCACTAAGTAGCTGCAAGCCTCGCCCCAGCCACAGGAGACAAGACCATTAGGAGCATTGTGAAATAGCTGAGTAACCGTAGCATGGGGGGAGGCCAATATTCCCGACAGAGCTCTGACACTTACCCTTCCTGTGGAGCTCCCCAAACCACTCCCACCGGTGCAGGAGTTACCACTCTCCCTTTGCTACTCACTGCAACCCAGCAAGCTGGAGGAAGATCTGATGCTGCTGCTGTTGCCACTCTAACCCTCCCACGAATTCCAGCAGGGAAAGACAGTGAAAATTATCTGGGAATGAGCTGAATCAGCTTCTTTTGTGTCGGCGCCTTGGCCACACCTGCTGTGTGGCCAGTTCCACCCAGCACTCCATCAGCTTCTGAGCAGGAATTGGGGAAGGCTTCTGTGTCTGTGGTCTTCCCCGCATGCTGGGAGGGCGATAACCCAGGTCTTGGAGTGAAAGGGCTAAATTTAGGTCTCTGCCTTGCGTTCCTCATAGGCAAAGATTGGATCTCACCACCTCCATGGGATTCTGGAATGAGTTTGTAAAGGCCTTCACAAGAGATAGAGCTGTGAGGTGCTGGTTCTGCTCTGTTCAGAGTTTGCAAGAAAATGGCCAGTGGCTGTGAGCACGTGAGGGCCCAGACTTGCACATTCCTTGGTCAGTGGTCATGTGCCACAATCTTCTGAAAACTGGGAGAAAAGTATAAACCTCAACATAGTCATCTTGGGATCTGCCTCTGCAAAGAAAAACAGCAGCCCAGCATCTGATGGCCCCCACCTTTCACACTTATGAATTAGTGGTGCTTGAACATGTTCCAGGACCATTTTACAACCACAATCCTAAAAGATCTGGGGCACACACACCTGAGTCTAATCACAGCATCTTAAAACTTCTTTTTTTTTAAGTATGAAGAGCAAAGGGCTGATAAATCGCTTTTGGACACTCATCTTAAGTGTGTGACGCCAGCTCAGCAGCTATCACCATTTTCAAGCTGCAATATCTTTATCTCTTGTGCTCCACCCCAACAGGATTTGCACACAGTCTTTCAGAGGGGAGGAATAGATATCTGCACTCAGGAGAGCTCAGGATAGTAAGGGCCATGCAGCATCCAACGTCAAAGAAAACAGCAACAGCATGTTGAATAACTGGTTTGTTGTGTATGCTTCACATAGGTTAAGTGGATCATCACCCTCCTATGGTATTCTTGTTTCCTAGAAATGTCCTGGAATGGGCACATTTATGGTGTACTGCTGATATGAACGTTCCTACATTTGTCAAATACAGTCAGCTGCTGCCACTGATGTTTTAGCTTGTGTCTTGTTTAACTGAGTAGTCAAACTTCAGCTGAATAGAGAATTGCTTAGACTTACTCTAATTTTTGTTATTCTAAATCTTCTGGGGCTTTTTTGGTGCGGTCTAGAAGATACAAGGACTTGCTACAGAGACAAGAATGAGACACTGCAAGATCTTTCATCTCACAAAAAGAAATAGCTGATTAAGGTTTCACAGAGGAGCACTGTAATGTGTCTGTCTGATATATGTGACCCTGTGTTAAAGGGACTTTTGAAAGGGTTCCTGCTGCTATTTGCTGGGTATCAAATTATGTATATGTGCTTATTAAGAGAATAACATATGAGTTTGTCTATAATCATCATAGCTAATATTATTATACCTCAAAGAGTAAATGTAAACATTTCTCAATACATTTTCAATGTGTTTACTTTGTTTATGTGAATGTATTTCCTGTATAATTATGAGCATTTTAATCCTAGGAGTACATATGGGCTTAAATTTACAGATAAGTTTAGTTTCATCAGTTTTACTGAACTGAACTGAAGTTCAGCCAGTACATTTTTTTTCATATGTGGGAAAGAAAAACATTTTAAATGTGAAAAAGCAATCATGCAACTACAAGAGGTAGTAATCAGGGCTTGAAACTCAGGAACTCTAGAAGCACAAACTGAAAATTAAAAAAAGACTTGACTTGATTTCAAAATTTTAGTTCTAACTGGCCTCCTAAGGACTGGAAAAGTCCTTCTGATGTATGCCTGAATCATGCTTATATTATGGTGTTTTAATTACTACATCTCAGAGTTGTCACAAGAATACAAATATTCTCTGTTGCAACTTTCTGGAGTCAGAGGCACAAAAGCAGAAAGCACCTATAAATGTTAAACCTGGAAATATTCAGATTTGTGCATCCAGGGTAAATATTCCTAGAATTTAAGAACAGCATTAAGTGATTATCTAATATACAATGGCAACATGGGCTTAAGTATTTTTTCTGATTTAATTCTTGCTTCATCTCCAACAGCTGTGGTTTAGTAAAGCGTCCAACCCTGATAAAAGTAATTCCTGTGATAGAAGCTATACCACAACACTTGGCACTTTGTTCTAATGTTAAAAACATGTTCCATATTTCTTACGGAATTTGTTTAGCCTTTCCTTCCAGCCATTAGATTGTGTTATGTCTGCTAGACTGAAAAACCCTTTATTATCAAATTTTGTTTCCATCTGTATATATATATTTCTATCAAATCAGACCTTTTATGTCCTTCTATATATCTTAATATCCTAGGAACTCTGAGGTCTTCTTCTCTCCACTAAATCATGAGCAGCAGGACAGGACGTAGTAATTCCAGTGCAGTGGTAATGTAACCTTGGCAAACGAAGATTTCCAAAATGGCTTTTTGACTACAACATCCCTGTCCCAACTCATATTAAGCTGACTATTCAACTCAACCATCTAAGACTTTTTCAGACCATGACCTCAATTCTTTATGGATTACTTTCCTTGTTCTTGTGTTCACAACATTGTATTTTCCCATCCTGAAACATTTTGGTTCACCACAACTAGCTCACTAGGTCATTCTGTACCAATGGCCTGTCTTCTGTGTTATTTATCTTCCTTCCAATCTTTGCACCATCTAAAATGTGTAACTTCTATATCCCAACCAAGAATTTGCTAAAAGCGTTATAATCAGCAGGCCAAGATAACTGATGGTTTCAAAGATTCAGTAAAATCAGAGTTGCCTGACCTATTAGTACATTATTAGCTTTATTTTAGTCTTCTCTTTTTTTCCCCCAGTGTTCCCTAGCCAGCTCTGTAAAAGTGATTATATACATGTTGTTTGGACTGGCTGATTTTAAAATGTCTAATTCTAGCAGCTCTGTTTATCATTCTTCCTCACTCTTAAAGCAGAAAGTATTCCATTAATAGATAATCCTATCACATATTTTTCCTTCAGCCATAAACCATGCACACTTATTTAGCACTTTTACTCTTTCTTTATTGGTCAAATTGTGTTAGTAATCAACACTTGCATTTTGATTCTATTTGCCTTCGATACTCCTAATACATTCTCTTTTTTACCTTTTAACTGATCTGACCCATTTTCTTCCAGCGTTCTTTTGCTCTCCATCTCAGATTTGTATACTTCCTAGCTAACTCATTTATTGTCACTGTTATCTTTCTATTTCTTTGTATAGTCAGATAGACAGCTTTAGATACATACATGCTGGAAAAAAAATGAGCATTTTATGTATTATAATCTTTACAGAAGATTAAATTTCCTTTTAAGTCAGACTGTTTTTCTAATCTTCTAGACTTCCTTTTGAATTTGGAGAGTGGTGGAGCCACTATTAGATTCAACCAGTAGAACAGCTTCTGCAATAGTAGATCAACTTCTACTGCTTCTCCTGAAATATTATTTGTATTCTTCTGTTTACTTCTATCCCCACCCCACCTTCACACACAGAGAATTGTTTTCCATGTAGAAGTACACAGGGCAGCAGGGAGACACATAGGGAAGTAATAATGAAACAGAGGTATGATACAGAACATATAATTAGATGTGGATTTCTAGTGTAATATGGCAGCAAAAGAGTGTAACTGACGGAAGTATCAACTATGCAAGGAGACGTATAGTGTAAAATTATTTCCCTATAGCTCTGGTCTGACCACCGACAAATTATTATATTCAGTATTGGGCACCTCCTTAGTAATTTAGAAGGAATTCAGAGAAGAGTGACAAAAGTGTCTACATACTGATCAAATAAGACTGAGGCTATGGACACGTGAAAAGAGCTTAAGGCTTGAGCCTGGAGCAAGCTGTACCATTGCATCTCCATACAAAGAAGTTAAGCATGATTATATGTATACAAGACAATCTAAATGCGTAACTCTGGACTATGTATCTACAGAGAGTTACATTTAAAAATTTATGTTAAAAGAACGTTCAGGTTGCAAAATCAAGCATTCAAGTGGTAGGAAATGCCTACACAATTTTAATTCAGTCCCTTTGTGAATATTCATGATGATACAGCCTGTAGCTGCATGATCCACAAACAATGTGTTTTTCCATACTCACATCCTGACTTATGTTGACCTCCTCTTGTCTGATCCCTATTTTGGTCTTCTTGCCACAGCTTCTGCCTCCCCTATCTCTTATACTCTCCCCCATCCTCTGCCTGGGACTTCTCCTCTTTGACCATAAACCTTGCTTCTTCGGACCCTTTTTTGCTCATACCTCTTCCTTCTAGTCTTCTCTTAGCACTTTCCACCTTCCTTGTCTCTCTACATTAGTCAGATCGCTCTTGTTTACCTCCTACAAACATCTTAGCAAAAGGCACAATGAGAACACAGAAAAGCCAGATTTCCTGCTCTCATGCATGATATTCAGGCCCACAAAGGCATGAACAGCTGGAATAAAAAATTATAGACTTTTTCTACCCTTTCAGCCCTCTTAAAGTAAGCTCAGCCACTCAAGGGAAGGCACAGTTGTGTCAGCTCTGCTGTTGTTGAGCTTGCTGAAGGTAGAAATTCTGAAGGATGTAATCAGCATAACAAGGGTCTGTTGAACGTGTTAAGCAGTGGATTTTTTTTCCCCTGGAACTACATACTTTGACAGGGATGTCATGGGATGGCAAAAAGCACAGACCTAGTGCTAGGGGCCATCCTCCCCAGAAACAAAAAGTCAAGTGTATGCTGCAAGGCATGTGTCTGTTACAGCTTCTCAAGAGAAAGGAATGTATCTTTTTCTCTCTTGTCGTAGATTTTCTCCCCTTAATCCCAGACTCAGAGAAGGCTGACTTGTGCTGTTCAATACTCTCCAAAGAAATAAGCTCAAGACATTCATGTAGAGAGTAAGAATTCTGTCCAAATAATCAAAGTTCATCTTAGCAGCACGAAGCAAGACATTATAACGAGAAGTGATTGGCAGCCATTACTGTAGATGGGTCTAACAGTCCTACCTATACCACTGAGAGAAAAACTGGCGACACAGTGGCTTAGGGGAAAACATAACACCCTACAAATATCTGGCAGGCAAAAGGGAAAGGATGGACAGAAATTATTTAGGATTCCCTGAGTAGAAGTTATAGCATGAAACAGTGCTATGAAATAAGCTCATATGGGAACTAACACCAACCCTTCATTTTTTTTTTCTGAGCAAAAATATGAAGTGTAGCACAGGGCGTCATCTTGCACTGAGGAAGAATTGGGCTGGATGATCTATTAGAACTTTTCGTCTGTTTCTTCTGTAATTAATGGTGGAAGATTTAACAGTGACCAAGAAGAAAAAGAAGAAGAAAAAAAAAAAGACAGAGGCTCCCTCACACTGTCCATCCAGTCCCTCTCTGTCTCATTAGGTGGAGAATCTGCTCTCCTTCTCTATCAGAAGAGAGAATGTATCAAAAAGATGAAGAACCGTCTTCAGCCAATAAAAGAATCACAGACCTTAATGGTGTAGCTGGCAGCAAAAGGCAGCCAAGCGTCTTCCTGTAACTCAGAAAGGAACATTTAATGGAAATTCACATATGATAAGATTAAAAAAAAAGTCAAGACAATACCTTTACTTCTGTGTAATTTATGCAGTCACTTGGGAAGAAGAAAAAAAAAAAAAAAGGCATCAAACTGTATTTTAATGGCTACATTAGAAATGGACAGGATTATAGTTTACAGCTTTTATACTGCTTCTACACTTTGCAGAGAAATATATTATATAAATTTTCAGTTATAATTTAAGGATTTAACTTCTAATCTAATCTTCTAGGTGAAAGAACCTTTAGTTCTCCACACTTACATTCTTTTGGATGGGTGAGGACAGCATGAAAAGTATCTCCTAAAAATGAATAACTTGCAGTCTGCTCAATTTTTCCATCACACTCTTTCCTCCCTTCCCAGTTCTCTAAGAGACCCTTATTCTATGACGTTAAATAGCCTTAGAGTGAAACAACTTACCCATTCTTAAAGGCTTTTTTTTCCCTGATAGCAGGTTCTTCAGTACCAGCTGCTTCAGGTGGAGATAAATTCCCTTTGGGGATTAAATAAATTTCTAAATAATACCTGATGTAACTCTTACAAAAGACTATACTCAACCATATGTGGCCAGCCTTCCTGATCTGATAAGGTACATGATATGACCCAGAGCCACAAAACACTTAAAGCCTTTGTCAGAGACCTGGTGGATGGGGAGATTCTGAGAGCAGTTTATGGGTGAGAGATGGCAACTGCTTCCCAAGTGGCCCAGGACTGGAGTAACTGGGTCCAATGTGGGTCCAAAGGCAGTTTGCTGGTTTTGGTCACAGCTCCCTCCCTCCCACAGAGGGGACTCAGGTCACTGAGGAGGCCCCATGGTGGTAAAGCCACTGTGAAGAAAAGCCAGAAAGTTCCTCCATGGAGTCATACTGGGATATGTGAAAGCTGTGGTGTGAGGTGCTGATCTCTCCTTGGTGATCAGCAATAGGGCATGAGGAAATGGAATAAAAAAATAAATAAATCAGGGGAAGTTCAGACTGTACGTTAGGAAAAGGTTCTTCGCTGAGAGGGTGGTTGGTCACTGGAGCAGGCTGTCCAGGGAAGTGGTCACGGCACCAAGTCTGTCAGAGTTTAAGGAGTGCCTGAATGACGCTTTTAGTCATATGGTTTAGTTTTAGGTAATCATGCGAGGAGCAGGGAGTTGAACTCGATCCTTATGGGTCCTGTCCAACTTGAGATATTATATAATTCTATGATTCTATGTATGTACATTGGGCATTACAGGTTGGGTAACCATCTACAAGACAATAATAGTAATCTACTGTTACAGAAGAATAAGAGTTATATTTACAAATGTTATTATTTGAGATGTCTAAAACTGCCACAGACAAAAATAGAAATTATGAAATAATAAATAATCTTGTCCTGACTTAGAGATGGGCAGAATAGCTCTAGGTGTTCACAGACTTTTTTTCCCCCACTTCCCAGCAACTTTCAGCCTCGGTAGTGGTGGGACCTAGTGGCATTTCTCAGTTTTGTTCGTACAACATACCACTTTGAACTGACCTGTGTATCACCAGTGGCAAATGTGGCATAGGATTGCTCCTGTCTGAGTTCAGATCATGTCCAGATTTACTGCTGAACAAATGAACCGTTGAGAATTTTGGCTTGAAAATCTTTATTGTCTCAAATTCCATCTTATTCTGTTTTCTCTAACTTATAAGCTTTCCTTTCTGTATTATTTAAATATGCAGCTATACATGATAAAGCTTTTTGATGCATATTTTACTTGTAACTGCTTCCCTGTTTGCCAGAAGTATTTCCCAAATCCACCTTATTCCACAAAGTCTGTCATCTCTGATCTGTATAAAAAGTGCGTATCATGTTAATTCAGATTTATCAAAAAAAAACAAACCAACCTGCTCAGCTCTGAGATTAACACATATTCAGATCACCATATGTATAGTCTGTATTTAAGGTCTGTCTGTCACAGAAGTTGCATATTCAGAAACTGTGTGTTCCTGTTATCTTCTACATTGAGCTAAATAAATGTGATCCTAAAATAATTATAGTTGCAAAAGTCTGGATCCTGATGCTCATACAGTACCCCCATCAAGGCAAAACCAAATGATATAAAAGCTGTTTTGAAAGAATAAAGTAGAACATTGACTAGAATATTATACTTTTATATTTGCTTCCTATGGAGATCAAGGAGAGATGAGTGAAAATCTACAGGGCAGTTCCAGGGAAAGACTTGTTTCTCTTTGTGGAAGGAGCAGGTTTGCCTCATGTATGAGGAGGAGAAAGCTTGTAGCTCCCTGTTCCACTGACCCTTTCTGCTGCAGGTGGCTGGTATTCCCCATCCCCATCCCCATCCCTATCCCCATCCCTACTGCTCTGCAAGGCTTGGAGTGGCTGATGGTGGCCAACAACTCCTGGGTGCTTTTACTGTCCATATGTGTTGATAAAATACCGTCAGTGTGCAGAGACAAGACCAAAGTGCTTTTGCAGGGGCAAATACCGTGAAAATGGTTATAGGCAAGGTGAAAATACCGTGAAAAGGTTATAGGAGAGCTGGTGTGTTTCTGGTTCTAGTCAGTGCTACTGTGGGAGTAAGGACTGAAACTCCTAACAGCCCCCACACACACACACACTTCTTAAAAGTCATCCCAACTGAAATTGAATCTTTGCAAGGTGTTGTGATTGGGACCAGGATCTGAAGAGGTAGACACGAAACTGGTCAGGGTTCTGCTCTTGGTTGTTTGGGGCAGGATTTCTCGGTACATGGCCAGATAACAGTAGCTGTATTAGTACACAAGGGAGAAAAGTAGACCTGCTCCATAGTGTGATCTTTTTACATCAACAGATAAATCATAATACAAAGACAGCAAGCCCCAAAGGTCTTTTATTCAGGTGTTGTAAGTTTAAAAAAAAAAAAAAAAAAAGAATGTAATTTATCTCAGGTAGACTGTTTAAAGAAAATGTTCTTGGAAGACAACTCAGCAAGCATATTTAACATTAATGGGATTGGGAAGAATAATTTATGTACATTAGAAAAAAGGAAGCCCAAAAAATCATAAGAACTGAACACAAGCCAATTCAAAATTATTTAGGATGTTGTACAAGTTACAACAGTACATTCCGTGACTTGTAGCCTAATATCAAATATCATGAGGAGTCTTTACAAAATTAAAGACCAGACACTGCTCAGCATGTTAGATCTATGATGAATATGAATCAGTTCCACTCTCTTTTCAGCTCTGACCACCATTCCCATGCCAACTGACTGAAGTTAAACTATACAAATTAAATGCAAAGTGAGAATGCAGTCAATAGTATGCATTTGAAAACATGTAACTTGAGAAATGAGCATGAGAGTGCTTCTCTTCCCCATCTCAGTCCCTCACCTGTTCGCCGTGTATCATTTCATATTATGCCTTTTCTCAGGCCACAACACAGTACTTATACCTTATTTATCTGTCAGAGATAGGCAATGCAGAGCCTAAAATTCACAATAAGGCTAAATTTGGATTCCAGTCCTATTGCAAAATGCCACCTTCCTCAATAAATAGTGTACTTGGCAATAAGACAGCTTCTTAACTTTTTTTTTTTTCTTCCCTTGGAGAAAGTTGCTGTTTCAAGGTCCATTAGGGTATTAGACTCTGGTCTTAGAATAATAAATAAAAAAATGCTGAAACTGGCAAAGTTCAAACTGTCACATTTATAACAGTGAGAGTAATCTTCCTGTGAATCAGATTTCCAAGGATGTGGTAAATTTTCCATAATTAAACATCTTTAAGTCAAGACTGGGTATCTTAAGAGGAATATTCCAACGCTATCGTAACTCCTTAAACCTAATGGAGGAATAAGCTGGCTAGAGCTGTAGGTCTAACCTATGCAAGAAAGCAGGTACCATAATGATTTTGTGTGAACTTAACATCTATGAAAAATACTAGAAATGGTAAAAATAATAATGTTACTATTCAAGTAGTATTTCAAGTAGTTAAAGTAGCTATTTCAAGTAGCTATTCAAGTAGTTAAAACTAGACACCAGAGCCCATTTAAGCACTTGGTTTTCAAGGATACTAAAAGTCA
Source organism: Falco rusticolus (assembly GCF_015220075.1). NCBI lineage: Eukaryota > Metazoa > Chordata > Aves > Falconiformes > Falconidae > Falco > Falco rusticolus. Next base: position 20,880,150 of record NC_051189.1, on the reverse strand, counting down.
GGTAGATTTTTATAGACTGTGGACAACATCCTACAGCAAACAGAAACCAGAAAAGGAAGTTATTCTACATCAATCTCTAAAAATTAAAAAAACCCAACAAAACAAAAGAGAAAATAAATTAAACAAAACTGATGAATGCAAGGGATTTCCAAGCTCCAAATGCTGAGAAAGTATTTGTGAGCAAAGAAAGAAAAAAAAAATCTTCTTGGCACTTTTTTCATCACTGCCATTTATGAAATGATGTTTTCTTAATGAAGATGATCTATTATGAGATGCAGGCAGGAAAAGTTTTAGAACAAACTATTTTATTGAAGATAAACTAGGAAGCAGCAGTCCACGGAGATCCAGATGGGGAGCTTTGGGGCAGAGATTTCAAAGGCAGTCATTGTCGGCCCAATGTTGTTCTCTCTGAAACTAGTGAGAAAACTGAGTGCTTTTTTTGAAATAATGTACTTTAATGGAAGCAAAGCTAGGCCAGGGAGAACTGTTTATGGTAATTAAACCTTTTGTGTCAACTACCCAAAAACTTTTCAAGTTTAATGGTGCAGTAGTAGACTACTATCATAATTCCCAAAGCTTTTCTTTGTGATAATTATTTGTCATGGTTTCAGCTGCCTGCCGGGTTAAACCACGGCATTATTATAAATCCCTATCCTTCCCTTCAATGAGGAGGAATTTTCTTCCTCCTTAGCTCATATGTTCACTTTGAATCAGGGAACATAAGCCTAGCCAGATAGTCGAAAGAATCATAAGGCTTCAGATCCCCCATTCATTTAGTATCACAGAAAATATTTTAAACTAAAACCACTGAAGTGAGCACTTTAATATACAATTTCACATCTCCTGTTACTCTTTTCACAATCCTTTAAAATTTCAGAAAGAGGCATTATTACTTGAACCCTCTCAGAAATTAATTTCCATTGTGATACGTGCTGTTTAATCACTTAACTGATGTCAGCCTACCATAACGTTCTGCCTCATAGCTACAGCCAAGTGAAACATCCCTCAGACATGGCTCTTTGGGCTGGACAAAGCACCAGGGCTCACATGCCATGTGCTGCTTCAGGTATCTGAGCTCGCTAGAGGATCCCTGCACAGCATCGCTTTGTACATCTCTAGTCTTCTTACAATTCCACTACATCGAAAAAGCATGTACTAGGAGGAAAGTGCTGTTATTGTTCTCTTTTTACAAGTAGAGAGAAACGATAATAATTCGCAGAAGTGCTCATAACTATTATTATTTATTATTTGCACTGTGATAGCATCTATGAACAGAGTCTGTGGCAGAGCTGGAAACAGAATCTAGCTCTTGCGAGCACCAGTCAAGTGCCAAAACCACAAGTCCTTCCTTCCTCCCACACTGCATGTATTTGTAAAGAATTATGCTTTTTTTTTCAATTTTGCAACTGCTACAGCACTGTTAACCCCCATCCCTCACAATATTCTGGTCTGTATTTGGTTTAGGAAATTACAGTTTTTAAGGATATTTTCATTATATACTTTTTTTTTTCTCTTGATCAATTTAATGTTTTCTCCTTTGCAGAGACCATGAATGAAGGAAAAGGGATTACCACATTGCACTTGTACATTTTCAGTAATTACTCATATGCACTTATTCACACATTCATATGCACATAGTCACAATACTCAGCTTGTAGAAAACATTGATTTCCAGGATACTCTCACAGTCTGCGACTGATCAAACACAGAAACCATTTAACCTCTCTCAGACACTACAAATACAAGTAAGAGGAAGTGAGGGAAAAAAAAAAAAAAAAAGGAACTAGCAAAGTTTCAAACAATGGAGTCAAAGAAAAAAGCCTGTATACAGTTTTTTATCACCACCACAACAAAATGTGTGTCTTTTCATTTTCATTCCTGCAGAAAGCGTAGATTGTTGTGGATTCTGCTTGCAGAATTCACAGTGGGGGAAAAAGGGCAGGAAAAGGGTTAAGTGAGCCAGGATAGGAGGAGCCCTTAGGAGTCTGTTAAAAGATGTAAATAACTTTTGTGCTGAATATGGCTCTGATTAAACAAAGCCATTATTATTAGCTTTTTAAAACTGTAAGACTGAAAAATATGGAACAACTTGCCAAGTAACAATGCCGTGTCACTTGTTTCCTGTTCTTCTCACTTTCATCCTAGTTTTACACTCTTCACTGCCCATGTTATTCTCATTCTTCACTTTGGGCCCAATACTGGTTAACCCGGTAGAGCCCAGATCCATGACTTAGCTTCCAGAGGCTACTGCAACATGAAGAGCATGTAACTAGTAATAATAATAGTCTCCAGACACTTACCACTGGGCACGGTGCTTATTATCATGAGTAGTCTCACTTAAGTCAATGACACCGCTTTCTTCCAGGAGTAGTTACAGTGCAGTTAATGGCACTCTTCGTAGTGTAAACACCACACCCTATGAAAGTGTTTTAAATATCAGGACTTTATAAGCTATTCTGGCCAGGTAATCTGTCTTTAGTTGTCCTGCTGAGCATCCCACGTGATTATGACATGATGTGTTACAAATTAGAAATGCAATACCTTCAGCTGTAGGGTTTTTTTCACTTTTATAGTTGTTTCAGTCTTTATAGAAACATGGCAGCTATGTTAGAGCTAGGACTTTAAATGCCTTTTTCTCTAACTTATATACGTGCCCCTAAATCTTATGGGCATTTTCCAATCAGTCTGAAATTCAGACAGCCATAATAGGACTACTGGATACAGTTAGTGCTTCAAACATAGGGCTACTTTAGTCAGAATTTCTAATGATTTAGCCATATTTGGCCTCAAGGAAAAAAAAACCAATATGATGTCATTCATTAAAAAAAGATAAACTCTCAGCAGTTGGTTTTTTTCATGCATATAGATCTGAAATCACGCTGGAGCTACAATTATGCCCTAAGTGACCTCAGGCATTCAGTGTTTTTCTCAATCAGTATGTGGTTCCCCATTTCTTTTCCACGAAGGAAAGAGTAGAATTTCAGTGGAGTTGAGTTTTTGGCAAAGCAGCATGTTTGTTTGGGAAGGACTATCTTAACAGATATGAGTGATTTCCATTCAGGCTGGGTATCTACAAAAGATTCATGAAGAAGCCAGCAGCATTGTCCTTCCTTCAGCCTATTTAAGTGAAAATTGAACTACCCTGTATGCTAGGAGAGAATTGCTTAGAGGTAGGAGAGCAGGACGTGGCATAGCATTTAGCCAGATGGAAGAGCCACTAGCATGGTTCTTCCGATTAAAAGAGTTGAAATCCCAGAGGGCTGGAGCACACTCTGTGTGTGTGTGTGAAGCTGAAAGTGCTTCAACTTACATGTATACAACAGAGTGTGATAGACATTTCGGAGTATCTTTTTAGGTGCTTACATATTCCATAATGCTGTAATGAGAGGAAAAGCAAAATGGATGGAGAGGAAGGTGAAATAGTGAGGGGAGGTAAAATTGTGTGGAGTGTGGGCCAGAGTCCCCAGAGGACAAGACAAATACACTAAATTATTGAAGTGACTAAAGCTATCTCTATGTGATAAAAGCTCAAAAGAAAAGTTGCACAAAATGGTCATGCATTCCTGATGGAAAGATTTCCCTTTCATTATAAACAGCAAAAATAACTCAGCCCAAGTAGATCCAGTGAGAAAAACAAAGCAAAACAGAAGAAAAACCCTTTGCTAAAACTGATTTAGGTTTGCTTACAGGTATTCTGTGCCCTCTCTGAGGATCAGGTGTAGCAAACTAAGTTTCTGAAAAGCAGGGAATGCATGGGCAGATCTCTCGGTTTAAATTTCTGAAATCTGGGGAATTCAGGTTTTAATTTACCTTCATCTGCCCTACACTCGAACACTTAGTCAGCTCCATTGAAAGAGCATAACATCAATATTTTTTTAAATGTTATTTACAGTGCCTTCATCCTTCTGCAGATGACTCAGTCTAACTTTTCTTTCACTTGCCAGTCTGTAAAGCCACAGACCACACACATCTCCCATCTAGCTGCTGACGGTCTCAGTACCCTACCACTAAGGTAATATGCATGGCAGTGCAGAAGTTAGGTATATAGGCTCTTCCCAGGTGCATCAGTATCTTTTTCCTTTGATCATGAAAGCAGGAGTCACTCACAGGGATTCTCATACACACCCAGGGAGACACAACGCTCCCCTGTCGTCTCTTACCACAGTCACCCTCATGCCCCACTGCTCCATAGTATCCTGCTATCCCTGCCCATACAGCTCACCAATTGGAAAAGCCCCCGGGGAATCCCCAGCAGCTGTATGCAACTTCCAGAGGGCACAATTAGCGTGCAGGGCCATGTAACTTAACTCTTTGCTTCCCGGGTTTCCAAAATCTGAGTTTTGCTCTGTCCTGGTTGTGGAGTGTCACAAAAGGCAATTTTCTTAATTCATAAAGCACTGTTTGTCTCCTGGCAAGTGTATGAAATACTCTAGGGAATGACTGTATAGTGGGTATATTCATCAGCATGTTTCAAGTCATCACTGCAGAGCACGTACAGAAAGCAAAACTTTACATTCATAATTGTGAGTATTTACCCCATGAGACTGATTTTAAGTGCTGTGATAATTTGATTACTGTGTATTTTCAATGAAAAGGGTTGCAGTAACTTGGTGCTTCTTATGAAAGTACTTCTAGCGTGTATACAAATGAAGGAGCTATTCAGAGTTAGAGTGGTAAATACATATAAGAGAAAGCAACTGCCTCTTTTCAGGTGTAAGCTGCAAATAGAACAATAGGCAAAATTAACCGAAGTAAACAGTAATTAAATATTCATTGTGAAGAGCTGGGGCTTATATTGTGTCACAGAAAAATGCATGGATCTGTCATGTAACACAACCAGTATTTTTAATGACCCTTCATGGACCTGTAATGGCATATCTTGCATGAGGTACTTGAAGATCAATTAATAATTAGGATGAAAGGGCCAAGAATCCACGCTGTCTTGCTGCCCTGGGGCTTTGAGTTCAGCAAAGAAACACAAACCTCGCCAGTAAACTTATCATCCAGGGCTTTGCAGCTGGCAGTCTGTGGAAAGCTTGATTTAAAAGCTAAGTCTCAAGGTGTGCTCTCAAGCTCCCAGTGTGTTCGAAATAGGACCAGGTTCAGGTTTAGACATGCTGTCAGCAGGCAAAGGACTGGGCCTGCTCCTGAGGATGCCCAGGAGCTTCACTTGGCACATCTGAGTGTTAAAGAACATAAAAGTTAGGAGGCATGTCTAGCCTTTGGGCCAGCTGGAATACACACTTGTCTCAGCAGCACATTACCTCCACAACCCACATATGCACTGTTTCCAAATCAGTAAAACAATAAATTCCTTTCAATCTCTTGTGGCAACACTTCCTGAGCCATTTTATTGAGCAAAGTAGACTGGATGGTGCATTTAATACTTGCTTCATGACAAACCACTGTCACTTTTTAAGGTGGCAGGTGAGTGTATGTATGAGATTCCTGTTATTTTAGAAAGCAGGTCCTGAATTAACAAGATTTTTGGGAGTGGTGGGCAGTGGAAGGCTGCTGTGCAGCAAGGCAGCATCTTTCTAGCAGCCTCACAGCTGATTCCTACTGAAGGTAATACACTAATCAGCTGTGCAACACAAATGGAAAGCCATAAGCACCCAAAGCAAACAAACTCCCAAACTCTGTGAGTTCTTAGCTTTTTTTTTTTTTCCCCTATGAGTCTATTTTTTGCTTGATTTTTTTTTTCATTTCCATCCCCCCCTTCCTTTTTTTTCTTTGCAATTCCAATGTGGCTGGAAGGGACAGGCAATATGAAAGCAGTTGTTTATCTCTGTTGTTAGTACCAGGCACTTAGATACTGCCGTGAAAGTACAGCTATTTGAATTCACAAATGCTTGCTTACATGCAGTAAAGAGACAGCAAATACATACACACAACCTGAACTACACTTAATGTAGTATGCACTTAAATTCTGAGAGAAAATGCAATAATAAATCCCATGGTAGTTATTTTTCTAAGCTCATGACTCTTCTTGTAATTGTTATGCCCACATAAAACATTTGAACTAGACCTCTAAATGTGGAATAGGCAGCCTAATCTGGTGGGAAAGGAGAGTTGACAGCCGGGAGATTGCATTTGCATACTAGCAAATGATTCTCTTTTCCAGGCTGTTTTGTATTTCTGGACAGAATGCCAAAAATTATAGGTATAAATGGTAGTTTAAACAAAGCTCAGTTTAAATTCAGATGCTAATTTTGCAGCTAGACCATGTATCGGTGCACACGCACAGGGGCACAGGCAGCGAGTTCTTTTCATTCCACCCTGCATTAGAACTGGGTGGAAAAATCCATCCTTGCTTAAAGGTTACCTGAAGGAGACACTAATATCTGTGACTACGTAATTAAGACTTTTTGTGTATCTAATAAAATCATATGTGTTTTTATTTTCAGCATTAAAAGGAAAGTATTAAAGAGCCCTAACCACAGAAAGCTCTTTTATGAATATGACCCTTTGTCCCAGGTAAGTATTGCATCAGGGAGTACAGTGGCATCCTTATTGCTTAATTTTAGAAGGAAAAAAGGTTTTAAATTTCACAGCAAGAGAAAATATTAATGTCTTTATAGGGAATAGTTTCTGAAAATAATTGCTAGTGGAAAGAACAGAAGCGTCCAGGGATAGTATCTAACATCCCAAGTGGATTTTTAGTTTAGGATTTAAATTTTTCATACCAACATACCTGTTCCCATAACAAACAGATATGTTTTCTTTTAAAAAGTGTGTCATTACTGCTATTACAGTTTTTCCAGCTTGAAAACAATAAGGAAACTACTTACCTGGCATTTCATTAATTTATGCAAGATGTTTGTACAGCAAAAAGTAATGATTGGAATACATCCCTTTTCTAAAGGCAGATGAATACTTTAAAACATAGATATAAAACCTAACATTGAGTAAATGTAATGCATGTATGGTGGAAGACAATAGAATGTAAGTATTAATAGAAACCAGTTCCCAGTTGCAAACATTTTCCAAGGGAATACAGTTAGAAGTTAAGCATTTGATATTCTATGCTTATGCCAAACTTGCCTCACAGCAGATATTTTCCCACATAGAAACTCTAGCAGTGCCACCTTGGGATCTGTGGGGATCATATTCCCCGCTTCAAAACATTTTGGGGTTTTGCACTAAAAAAAAAAAAAAAAAAAAAAATAGAAAGAAAGAAAGAAAAATAATTGACTGTCTTACTGGATTGAACCTCAAAGGTTTCTTTGACGCAAGTGTTATTTTGACCACGTGAACATGGTTTCCATTTTTAAAAAAACTAGATTAAAACATGCATGAACAAACTGTCCATTGAGCTTTAATGTTTCTTTGTTGCTTTGATGGTTAGCAGATTTCTGCTTCATAGATTGCCTCCTCCCCATACATTCTAAAAGTGAAATGATACATTGTAATTTGAATGATAATTTTGTTTTGATGATTTAATTGATAACAGACAGAGGAATAAAATCCCTGTTTTTCTCGGCCATGAAGATGATATAGCTACATTTCTTAGTAAACATCTGTATATAATTAAGAGATGTTGCATTGAAACTGTTTCTTCCTTACCTTTACCCTAGGGTTTTCTTGGGGCTCTGTAGGATAATCCCAGTTTGGGAAAGGAGATGTTGCCTCTTGTCATTCAAGGGTTCTTTATCTTTACTTTTGGTGATTTAGGTGCCAACAAGAAGTTATCTGCCCACACTGTTTTTAATGACGTCAAGACCAATCATAGCACACCCCCTTTTTGTTATCTTTCCAAGAATCTCATCAGTTCATCTTAAAAAAGAAACATTAATAGCTGTATTTTAGTGCACACAGGGTTTGACCTAATTTGTGTATATATTTTTGCAACTTCAATGTTGGGTGGAAGACAGCAAAAATATTCTGTAGGACAGCTTCTAATCCAATTGTTTTATTGTGCAGTAATACCCTATTTTTTAAGAGTTGCATGTCTTTGTATAGACATGTAAATCGAAAGCAGACCAAGGACTGTTCAAACCTGCTCTGCCTATGTTGCACACAGGGAGTTATTCGTTTAGTTTATCAGCCATAAAAATAATTGCACTACACTCAAAACTGACTGACATCTTTTATCATTTTTAACACTGAATGGTCCAGGTAAAAAAGAACTCTGCAATAGCAACACCTGATTAGTAGAGAATTGCTACTGTACAATTACAGTGTTTGTAGTATAAAACAGTTGAAAGAGCTACAACTTTATATTAAGTGATATAATTAGGACTTTTTCTCCTTTTCTCCCCTGTAATGCCTTAGTAGTATCTTCAGTAGCATGTCTTTTCCTGGTCCTGCAAAAATGGCTAGATGACTGCTATTGTCTAAAATTCCAAATATACTTTTTTTTTTTTTAATAAAAATTAAAATAAGACAAGACAAATTTTCATCAATACTTGTATTTCTGTTTCACATGCAGCTGTAACAACTACTAATTTTTAGGGAAGAAACAAACAAATGTTTACAGTAATGTACAAAGACGATGTGTGTGTGTGTGTGTGCGCGCGCGCGCGTGTGTGCGCAGAATTCCTTTTAATGTGGGTCTCCTTTCTTCACCAGCAAAAGAGCAGTTACAAGTAAAATATGATCTACTGTCAGTAGACTTGCAAAAATAACTTTAAAAAAAAAATCAGATGTCACAGTAAAATAAATAGACTATTTGATTTGATTTGTGAGAATGTCATTTGAAAATATTGACCTTTGACATCAGTGATGCTGCTTCAGAAGTTTTTAAAGCATTTTCCCAGTATCTAAAAGCCAGGATAAATCTTGTGAAACTTCCTGAGTATGTTGTTGTTCTTTGCCATTATTATACATAATAGATCTTGATACTTGCATTGACTCATATGAAAATCCTAATGTTCTTGATCATCTGCTAGTTTGTCAGCAGGAATACTTCCAAAGTTCTTCAGTAGTGATGGATTCCAAGAGGCTATCTCTGTTAGCTGCTTGATGGCCATTCCAGGAGGCAAAACCATCATTGAGACTAGACAGCAATCTTGTAAGCATGGGCTCAGACATGCTGGAGGGTACCCTCAAGAGCACATGGGACCCTGCATGTCCAAGCACGCCAGGTAGATTAATTCCCTACTAAGTATGCCCAGATAAATAGCTTACAGGTTGATTGAGAAGCCGTCTGTCTGAAAGGCAGCCAGAGGGAGAGGATCTAAATAGCAGTGTAGCGCGCCTCTGCTCAGGGTGCTCCAGAGACTGCTCTGCCTGAGCGATTTTACCATACTGTAAGTTTTATATGAACTACTATGTCACAGCTATCGGATTTCTGGTTTTTTTTATTATTATTATTATTTTTATTTCATGTGGAAAATACATTAGAAGAGAGGAGTACATGAGGTTTGTAATAGAACAGTCTACTCGTCAATCCTTATCTTAGGTTTGCCTGTCTGGATTCCACATATGTGACCATGGGTCGATAGCATTGACCATATCAGCTCAGGAAAGGGTCTCAAACGTGAACTAGGAAGGAGTTACATCAATAACCACCACTTAACAGTCTTGTTCCCTCAGGCCAACTGCATGGTTACTGACAGATGTATTTGCACGGTACCTGTCAGCATCCATACCTGGCCTAGGAATAAACAGGGAACTTCAGTTTCTGGCACTGACAGTCCCTCATTCCTTGAGAAGCTCATTTATTTTTCACCTCATAGAACTAAAGAAAATGAACAAAACATAAACAAGTCAAGGTTTGAGGGTATCATGAGATGGACTTCTATTGCAACATGCAGAAAACACTACAAGAGATGAGCTTTGAAGAGTGTGATAGACAAAACTCTTCTTTAGTCCGATTTACCTTGTTCCTGTTGCTACTGTTATCAATCTAAATCAAGAGAAATATGACTATGAAAAAGGAAACTTTATAAACAAGGACTTCGACTTAAAAAAGACACGCTCTCCTTCAGCGAGTGCACATTTAGTTCAGTATTTCTCTTGGCAAAGGTTAGGCATGTCTCTAGTTAACAAATGTATTCTGCTGTCAGCCCTTTTCAAGAATTATATTTGATGCTGGATGCCAAATAACTCCTTTAACTATTAATAAATAACACAGGTATCTTAGATAGTGTGCACTTGAGGAATTATGATAATACTTTCTACGCTGGAGACAAGGGAAATTCCACCCCCTGAAATTTCCACTTTTGCTGACATGTTCGCTGAGCTCTGCTTTCAGAATAGGTTCATTCTCACGAAGACAGCTGTCTAATCTCATGGAAAATCTGATCACCCACTATCTGCTTCTTGCTGATGTTGCTGAGAAAATACCTCTTGACTCCAGAATGGGAGAGAATATGGATCCATCAATTTTGGACTCTGGTCTAGCTGCTTGTATTTCATTAAATTCATGGTAATGAGTCTTTGCAATTTGAAAAGAACAGAATAGTCACTACCATGTGAACCAAATTACACTATATATTACATGCTGCCTAGCTAACAATAAAATATTTTATAGGTAAAAAAGAGCATTAAGTGACACCATGATTTTTCATGTGGCTTGCAGAGAAGAAAGGATCTCTAAGGGAATACTTAGATAAATTATACCCCAAATCTCAAAGGTGTGTCAGTTACTTGGAACATTATTTTTAGTGGAATTAAATATTTATCATGTTTATTTGAATCTATTTCAAGCTTGTCCCTTGTAAGAGCTGCTTTGTTAATGCCACAGAGACTGGAATGGCTGTTATCTCAATCATTTCTTCTAACACTGAAGTAATTTAACGCTATCAAGTGATAGTAGGTAGCCCCTTTTCACATGCCATTTACTTTCCACACTTAGTTAATCCAATGGAAAAATTGTGGGGTAAATTTCATCCAAAGTGAAAGTTTGGAAAGAGAATCTTTTAAAAGCAAAAATTCCCTGAAAGAAGCAGTTTTTAAGGTGTTTGGATTTCAGAAAATAAATAAATAATATTCTGATGCTTCTTGACACCAAATTCACTGTTACATTAAAATTAGTATCTCACAGGGGAAGAGAGGAGTATGTAAGGAGAGTTTATAGAAGAAGGAACCCCTTTTTGTCTCACTTTTGATTTGAAGATCTGCTGAGTAGAAACCTTCTTCTCATTTCAAGCATTAATTTATGTTTTTCTTATGGATGAAATATTTATTTTTCCTTGTGGGTTTTCTCCTAAGAGATTTTAGACAGCAATGTCTCAGCTTGCTGTTTTGGTTCTCCAGGCCTATGGGAATTTCAGCCCTCAGCTCCCAAGAGTGCTTTAACCAGGAAGGGGTGAAGTTCTGGATGAATGTGCCTTTCTCTTTCCTGTGTAACAGCTTGACAACCTTGCCCCTGAGGATTGTCTACTGGAGTCTATTTCATTAGTCTTCTGAAAAGGATGATCAAATAAGCAGACTATTATGCACTCCACCTTCTTCTGACTGTCATATAATGTTAGACAATACCTTTCCATTTTTTTTTTGAAGCTTTTCCTTCTGTAGATCGTGTTCCACTGATGATGGTTATTCTACCATGTTTCTATGACTCGAGATAACATCTAATTTTACATCCTCCCTGAGGAGATCAAACATCTTTTTTTCCTCAGAGCTTTGTTTTGTTGTACAATGGCTGCAGTTGGTTTTGACAGCCATGTCCAATTCCATAGGTGCATTAGGCACCACTCTCACCTGATGCTGCTGTCATTGCTTCCCTCTTCCTTTCTTGCTCCCTTCCACCATTATTACTTGCCATATACTTGCCTCTTCTTCAAGTCAGGTCTTCCGAGTTTTGGCATTGCTAATTCTGAAGAAATGTTTATTGGCTTTGCCAGCCTGAGTCATAGAAACATATGTGATGTCTATCCACAAAAAAAAAATAAAATCCATTCATGAGCTTTCCTACAGATTCATCCCAGCACTCCAACATTAAAAGGGTTTTGTGTTAACCTCAGCTTTTGAGGTCTGTTATGATACTGGTCATGCTTTTTTTTTTTCATCAGAATATATAAAATGGTAGTATTAAGTCTGAAAATGGCAATGTTGAATCATTGCTACCACATCTTTCTTTCACAGCTGGCAACAATCTTTTAGCCAGTCACAAACCTACAAGGTCATTTCTTCTGACAGATTGTCTGATTGTCTGGACTAAGGCTGAGTTGGAGCTGTTGCTTGAGGTTTTCTTGTAGTCCTAGGTTAGGGAGATATTGCAGAAAAATTACTGATGTATTTTCATTTTCTGCTGGAACAACTACAGGGAATCTTCCATGTCGCAGTCTGATTGGATGTTCATACTTAAAGTCATTCAACAAACAATCAATAAAATTAAATGAGGAGTTTTCTGGTTTTTTCTGTCCTGGTCACTAATGAGAGAGTAGAGTTCAATGGACATTGACTCATCTCCTCGGTGCTCAATGTAGCAAAGATCAACTTTGTGAGGGATGTTGGAAACTGCAGATTTTTTCCTCTCTTCTTTTCCCATTTAGACAGGTCTGCATCTACCCATATTTGCATTGTGTCTGTTCTTTAGAAATGTGTTTATCTAGTTAACTTTGGGAATACAGGGGAAACTGCTTTTTGTATCCCATTATGAGATATAAAATTAGTTTTGATTCTAACTACCCCTGTGATCCATATTGGTTCATTAAGTGTCAAGGCACAAATGTACTGAGAATCAAGCAATGAGAGATTTGTAGATGGGAGGATGGAGTTACTGGTTAAGTTTTGTCCATAAGAAATGACCCAAACTCTTTCAAGGCATTTCTAGAGGTGTCTGGCAATATTAACATAGCCCTATCTGCCAAAAAGAAGTTTTTTGACAAAACAAAACTTGATGTCTCACATACAGGACACTCAGAAAAGTTGTAAGATAACTGAAACTCAAAGGTGTCAGTGAGGACTGCCAGCTGATCCACCCACTTGGGAGTTAATTTGTCGATTGTGCAGTAATTAGTAAAGCTTTGCTTTTGTACTGTTTAAATTTTTGTGTATTTTGAGTCTTCAATACATTGTAACTAAGGAAAAACTGCCCATCTGTTCAGTTAAACCCTATTTGTTTTGATTTGGGTGTTTTTATCCTGCCTACAGTAGAAAACAAATAATTTACAAAACTCAGATACTAGTGGGAGTCTGGTTTGTAATCAGCCTTTATGTACCCAGTGCTTTTCCTAAGGACCTCAGAAACTTAAGGCTATGTAAAGAAATAGAATGGCAAATATATAAATAACAGCAAATTTCACAGTTTTAAAGGGCAGTATTCTGAAAGGACTCACTGGCGCCCAAGACGGCAGAAACATGACCAATGGTCAGATGCCATGGATTGGCATGAGATGGCAGGAAACCCTGCATCCTGCCCAGCACTGTTTCCTGGACCACCACCTTCTTGCTTGTGCAAGGTAGGGCAGTCAGGGCTGATTGGATTAGCGTTGAATCCTACAGGTTTGTGCTCCAAGCCTTCTCTACCTGCCACAATAGGGGCTACACTGTATAAGCAGATAGCTAATGGCTGCTAAGGGAGCCATGATGTTATGTTTGAGAGGGTTGCAGGGAGCTGCACAGGACTGTCGGTGAATGCAGATATGCTGAGAAAAAGGCATACCAGACAAAGACAGACCCAGAGCAAATGAGGAAGGGGAAATTAACAGTGATTCAAAATTGCTAAAATAGTAGGTTTCTTTCTAAAGCTGCACTCAGCCAGCTCTTGATGATGTCGACTCTACTGAATGCTTCACTGCTGATAAGGTTATATATTAGTTGCGGTTTTATTGTCAGATCTGGCATCGCTCTGCATCCAACTCAGTTTGTGATGTTTTTTGCTGACTGCTTTTGGCACTTGCATAGGTTATGATCCTGCATTGCATGTAGGTGCTAGACATCTGGAGTCTGGTTACTTAAGGCAGCTTTATTTTCCTGAGGTACTTTTTCCAATCTGAAAGGCATGAAATAATGAAGTGGATTGTACCATAGTGGGAGAAAAGTTATCTCACTCACCAGATGCCATGGGAAAGGCAGATGTGCTGAATATCCTTGATTTTTTTGAGCTCTTGGAACATACAGAGCTGGGAAGGATGTTCTGGGAATACTGGGGAGTGTGCAGAAAGCAGAGTATTACTGCAAAAATATTACTGTTAATGATAATAATTATATATCATGAAGAGGAGCTTAATGATGGGGTTAGACACTTCTTTGATGAGATCGTTTTCATTTAAAGGAAGATGCATACACTCCAATTTCACTGGAAATAACAGGAATGGAAAAAGCATGAACACTTTGCTCAGTGCTCTCTGTTTCCAGGTAATGCCCATGGTCTTTGCCTCCTACCTATTCCTAGAAACATGGTTTAGCTGTCACCTATTCTCATGTGACATCTTCTTTGTCCAGTGCTGTTAAGGCTCTTGCTTCTCCACTTCTGCTGCCTCTCCACAGAAGATGTACAAGTATCTTTGAGATTATATAGTCCCTTGCACCCACTCAAGGTCCTTGGGTGGTATTGTTCACAACTAGTCACTTAATATGTCATTCAATGGCATGAACGGAATGTAGCTACTGAAGACAAGAGCCTGAACAAGCCTATGTGATTGCCCAGCCTCCAGCCTAACTTTGATTTTATGTGCTGCACGATATGATAACAATTCCTATTATTCATATATGACTTCATCACCTATTCCTGACTGGATGGCCTTCCAAATGTTATCATGAGAATAAAAAAATACTTAATACCCTCATTCCAAGCTATCTTTCTGAATAGGTTTGGTTTTAGCCAGATTTCTGAAAGATATAGCCCTTTGATGAAGATTGATTAGCTTCACTGGATTCCATACAACTTGCCCCCTTGGAGAAATAACTCTTCCCTGCTTAGACAATCCATGACAGAGTGAGCTCTAGGGTAACTAGCTACCTAACACTAAGTTTTATGATAATTGCTGCTTGTAGGGAGGTATTTGCCTTGTTGGAGTAAATCATAGTAGAATGAGAGAAATACAGAAAATACCAATGAGCTTGTTCCAGCTATTCACTGCCAATATTGCCTACTTGTCTAGATCTCAGCAGTCCAGATGAGGAGGATGCCACCCTTGACTTCAAAGACTAGTTCATGGGATAATGGGTATTACCTTCAAGAAACAAGATAAATGTCTTTTCATCTGAACATCACTTTTTCTTATGTTGTATAACTAAGCCAGCCATTGGCAGTATGAAATAGTTTTCTACTGGGGTTTAAACACTACTAAATTGCTATAGTTCAATGTATATGGTAGTTATTTCACAATATTTTCAATTAGGTTTATTCCTATTTTAAAAATATTGAACTTTTCATAAGCCAGCAAAGACAGACACCAAAATATTATCTGCAAAGACTTCTTCAACTTTCTGCTGGTTTTCCCTTCGTTATTTCACTTTCCTCCAGACTCCAGCATAGATCCACACCTAGCATTATCTAGCAGTCTGCCTCAAATGAATCTCCTCTGGCATTAAATCTTTTATGCCTTTCTCCTAGGTTTCCCTGGAAGAGTCTAACCCTCCAAGAGAAATTTTAACCACTATAGCCTGAATTGCAAATGTATTCTAGGGATGCAAGTTACAGAGTAATTAATCAAAAAGTCTGTCCTAAGTAATAAATAATGGAAGATTATTAGAAGGTATGATGTCAGCTACTTATCTTTGGTGTTTACACTGAGTGGTGAAAAAAGAAGAAAGGTTGTCAGACTAGGTAAGTACTGCAAATAATGTGTTGATTTGGTGAAATGCTCTACTTCAATATGATTTTAATATAAAACATAGCTCTTTAGAGGTAAGCTTCTTGATTTTAATTTTAAGAAAACTAAATCAATTAAAAAGTAGCCACAAAAAATCCCATAACATTGCTTGATTTCATACATATAACCTTGCAGTTATGAATCTGTTATATGATGGAAAAGGTTTATGGACTCCCAGAAAATATTAATGTTGGGAGTAAGCTGCTATATTATTCATTAAGTTCTGGTCATGTGTCTAAGTTATCATCTGAGGAAGAGCATGCATGAAAGAAAAGGACCAGAAGAATTGTCTCAGTAGTTGCACACTGAGTTACATCTGCTAAAAAATACCTGATTTGGATCAGAATGTCCTGGGGGAAGGTCTGCTTGTTGAAAGATCATTGCACAGTATATAGGAGAAATATATAAAAGTAAGGTGAATTAGTACAGTCCTAGAGAGAGTTGGAAAAACTCCTGATTAAAATCTTTTCCATCAGAAACTGTGAGTTTGTCAAAATGTGTTACCTTAGACAGATTTCTGCTCCTACATGGATTTTGATTGGGAACCTTTCAGATAGCTAAGTTTCATGATAGCTCACTCCTCAAATCCTTACCAGTTTGCCTGGAAGACTACATGTCAGGAGAATTGTTTCTGGATTTAGTTAGTTTACAGGTTAATTGGTCTCTTGACTTTCTAAGCCATGATAACTGAACCACAGGTAAGTACCAGGTAGGTTCTCAACTCCTGACTTCTGCCTCCAGGGTGTTGTGAAAGACTCAGGGAGATACGGAGATTTGGAAAGCCATCTCCAAAACTATTTAGCCAGATTCCAAGAATCCACCAGGGATAGATGGAGTTTAGACTCATGGCTTTATAGCAGAGAGACCAGAAATATATAGGGTGTATAGGTAAATTCCCTTAGTTTTGAACTGAATTCAGGGGTCAAAAATTAATATTTATTTTTTATTCCACAAGTATCTACCTATTTCTCTTTTTTTTCTTTTTTTTTTTTTTTCCCTGGTTTTAGACTCTGCTCTTTCCAACCCACAACCCCCCAGCCATGCCATTCTCTCTGTTTCTTAGATCCCTGCTGGTATCTTCCAGCAGATATGAAGGAATAGCTTTGGGTGTGCATAGCCAAGACTTCGGGTTAGTTAGAAACTGAGCAATGTCAGTTTGGAAGGAAGCAGCAATACAGCTAGGAGAGCCTTGTAAGGAACTGCTGATGTCCTGATGGTGATACCTCACCATCTCAGGTTATACATGTATGCATACTTATTGTCTATATGGACTCAAAGTAAAGGTTAATGCAGGAAACCTTTAAAGAAAAAGCTGCTGAATGCAATGGCTGTGGCTGTAGCTCGTTTTCTTGTTGCATCACTCAGAAGGGCAGAGGATGTTGCTTTCTGGTTCCGGTTCTGATGCTGAAGATATTTCTGAGGGCTGCTCCACGTTTTGTCTTGTATCGGGTCAGTTATTCTTCTTGTAAACAGGAAAATTAGCATAATCACCTGTACTCATATGTCTGGTTGGAAGCCTGTATGGTTTAATGGTTGTAAAAATTGACTAGGTTTTGAGCGCTTTCAATCAGATGCTAGGTTCTTCTCATATGATGTTGAGTATTGGATGACAATATTAACAGTAATCATAAATGTAACTTCTAAATTAGAGATTACTTATGAAATTCAATGGCAAGATAGTAATTTCTTTTTTGCTCTGTCTTCAGTCACAGAAAAGATGAAAATGCCAGGTTTTTCAGACTTAAGCATAAGAAGAAAGAGGCAACAGGCAATATTGTTGACCTGCTGTTAAACTCTATATTATGAGAGTCCTGAAGTCCTGCATTCTATAATGACTAGAAGAAAACCTACAGAATCAGATTCAGCTGAAATTTCTTTGTCTTGAGCCACCAGCATCCTAATAGACTCTCTTCTAATATGGACCATCTATAAATAGCTTTCACAAACTTTGATTAGGCCAAAAATTCTCTTGTGCAATGTATCTTCAGAATTACTTTTTTCTGGATTATATTCTACTATGCAAATGGATAAGAGCATCTGGCCAGATAGAAAAGGTAGAATGACAGTAATCCAATAAAATTAAAGATTTATATGTAGGCTAATACACTGAGTAATTACTGAAGGGTTTACTTCAAATATCTTACTAGCATTTCTTTCTAATTTGTACCCTTTCTGTAATATTGTAATATTCATGATTATGACAGTTCTTAAGGTGTGGTCAAAGTTGACTTAAGTGCCATAACCATTTCATGAGAGAGGCAGAGATGATCAATTAATTTCTTATGAAATAATTTTTCATTCAAATGCTTTTTCTATGAAACTGAACTGTTTGGCAGGATTATGTCAACATTGAAAAAAATTCTGATAAAAAAATTATGTACTTTGAATAACACTGGAACAAGTAATTTAAGTTTGGTGTTTGATGGTGGTTTTTTTGTTTTGTTTTGTTGTTTGTTTTTTTTTTTTTAAATAAAAGTAATGTAAATGTATATGAATTAGAAATTGCTTATTTTTTCCCAGGACTATCAAATTCAAATATGTCAATATCTTGCTTAAAAAAATAACATATTTTTGCTGCTAAATGTGCACCTTTTGCTCCTGACTTTCACTCTTTCTATAGAATAGAAATTTTATTTACTATTTAGATGTTTCCAGCTCTGAGCTCTCATTGATATTGCTGAGTAGTAAAGATACTCAGGGCTTCGTAGGTACAATCATGCTATTCCTGAACTCAAGGTTTTAATATTAACTTTATACTTTAAATCTAAAAGGAAAAAAAAAAGGTGCAATAGCTGATTATGGCAATAATGCAAGTTATATAGAGGGATAGATATCCGAGAGAGTGACATTGCTTGCCTGTAACTGCTGATGGTTTCTGAACTTAGAAAAGACTGATTGCTTCTCCAAAGAACTCACATTTTAAGAACAGAGATGGGAATTTTAAAAGCTACCTTTTTGTTAGAGTTAAAATAGACTGTTATTGATGTATTAATGTTTTAGGCTAGGTTGCTTAGCTTGAAGGTTGTGGCTATAGGGGATTAATATGAATTTCCTGGGGATCTCTGGCAAAAGATGTGTTTCTGTATAGAGAGCTTCTTCCTAATCAATAACCACTCATGAACAGATCATCCACAGTAGATTTTATCTCTGTCTTGATTATGAAAATAACCAGCATTGCCAGCACTCTGCGCCCCCCCCCCCCTTGACAGTGACTACTCATTCCCACCCTGTGCTCTCCTGCTGCTTCAGGCTGAGCAGTTGTTTGGGGGAAAGTGATGAAAATTTTATTTCCCTCCACCTTGGTTTTATTTTAGCCTGACCTGTTCCGTGATCTTGTTCACAGTGTGGGTGTACAAGTTCCTGAGCTGGTCCATTTTTAGGTGAAAGAGTTGGTGACAATAAATAGCTTCAGTTCTTGGGTGAGAATTTCCACTGCAATCCTACAGATCAGATGTTCTCCTCTCTCCCAGTATGATTCTCAAGACCAGGCTGGATTCATGTTGCAGCTGCAGGTTTAAAGCTGGAAGAAAACACTGTGTTTGTCTTTAGCCCGACTTTTGCAGTGGAATCAGTGTTTAATAGTCATAGTTTAGTACAGCATATACTATACTTTCTTTAGAGGAAGGGGAAAAGCAGATGGAATGGAAACTAGGGATAAAAAAGTTAACCCACCACATGTGTACAGCTATGTTTATAAATATATATACTGTTGCTATTTTGTCATTGACTTCTTAACTTTTCATCTAAAGAAAGAGAACTCTGGTTCTCTCAGTAGGTATTGCCCTACTTTCCAATCTTTTAATTGTTCCTATAGATCTTTTTAGAACGCTTTCCAATTTATAAATATATCTCTTAAATTATGAGTACAGGCTTGGACATGTTTCAAGCTGCAATAATGCCTGACACCTCAGTAATATAGTAATAAAGGAAAGGAAATACTTTCCCTTATTATAATTAACAATTTTATTAATTATGACAAGGTCACTGTCAAATCAAGAATTGGGCTTTTCTGCTCTAGGCTCTGCACTGTCACCAAAAAGGAGGATGGTAGCCTATGTTCTTTATTCTGAAATGAATGTCTAAATATTTGACTGTATGAAACCCCATTTTTTTTATTTGTACCCAATTTATTGAGCCAGTGAAATTATGTGGTATCATTGCCTCACCTCCTTGTCTGTGTTCCAGGTTTATGTCATTTCTGTTCAGCACAGTGAAGTGTTATTTGTTTGTTATAAAGCACCTCTGACTGTATTTTAACTTCTCTGGATATTCATGTCATATTTGTCCTTCTGCTTTCAGTATCAATTACCTACTCATTTCTTTTCCCCAATTTTACTCCTTATATGTATTGATCAGTTCAGATGCATATTCATACACACAGACATACAGAAATTGTATACATGTATATTTTTAAGAACAGCTTAATTTCCTTTTTAAGCCAAGTTGGCTTTTTACCAGAACAGTTATCGTTTCTTGATAGTGGCTTTTGGACATCTAGTAAAATATTCTTAAACAGTTCCTAATTACTCATGTTTTTCTGTTTAAATTCTTTCTCCCAATAGATTTGGCTTTATTTGTTCTCAGCTTGGGAAAATTGACTCCTTTAAAGCTCCAAGTAATTCAGTAGCTTCCATAAAAATTCTGAAACAATGCCCAAGGAAAGATCCTGACCTCCCCTTGCTTTATTTCCAGCAAGAATATGAAAAGGGGATGATATGCAGTTTTGATTAGAATTAATCTAAGTGTCTGAGAGAGAAAAAATAATTTTTAGAGCTCACAGTAGATTTTCACGGTCAAGAAGCTTGACAAGCATTGAAAATTACTGTCATCTGTAATGTCGGGTATCTCATGAGCAGTACTACTGAAATGGAAAGTGCTGGTATCTTGGAGGTGTGGAGTCTGGAATGATTACCTGTGACAGTCCTGCACAGGTAGTGTGAACTTCTCAGGTTTTAATCCATTCACTAGTACACTTTATTATTACTGAAAAATACCTATATTATTATTACCAGGACAAAGGTGTAAGTTTGTAACTCTTCTACATTGTGGTTCAAAGGAAGGATACTGTCCTTCAGTTTTAAAACCAGAAGGTAAAGGTATTGGGTTTAGAGAAACAGGTCGTCTAGTTTCATTTTCACCTATACAATCTTGAAAACTCTAAGCACCAGCTGTGTTAGGTCATGAAATAAAAGGGTTCCTTAAGATTTGGGCTGCAGACTTGTTCTGAGAAGAAACATGCTTCACTTTCTCTGCCTGGTATGTCAGTGTTGTGTTGACGCCTTCTGAAAAGAAACCATCAGATGTGCATTTTAGAGAAAAAAAAAAGTAGACAATGATGGGAACAAAAATAGGAAGCAGAATCTAATATCTCTGCATAAAAGCAAAGCTGCTTCTCACTCTTTCATCCACTGTTAAGTAATCATTCAAAAACCTGAAAGTTTTCTCTGAAAAAAATAGCTTTTTAAGATGTAGATTACTGTTAACTGGCAGTTTTAACTGAAAGTCTAAGGACACCAAAATACACTATTTCTATAGGCATTTTTATAGACATAACGTGATGTTTGGTTGAACTGTTTCTATTTTAAAGAATTCTTCAGATAAATTCAAGACATGGCTATGAACCATGGTAAGAATGAGAAAGGTCATGATACCACAGCCAGGTCTTCATAACTCAAAACACTTCCTTTGAGTACTTCAGCTGGTGAGACCATTGTGTAGAGGGGCCAGCTGGTATCCCATTTGACTTTCAAAGAAAGTCTGTGTTCATTACTTTTTACTACAAGTGATACGAGTAAAACTTGCATTCCAGATCACATGAAAGCTTTTGCTTAGTGTAAAACAAACTCTTCTGGGTTTGTTAGTGTTTTGGGGTTTTTTCGTTTGTTTGGTTTGGGTTTTTTTCATTTTAGTTATAAAATATGAAGCAGAAATCAATTTCTGTTTAGACCAACTATTTTGTTCAGCTGAACAGTCAGACAAAAAAAAAAAAAAAAAAGTTATTCAGGGTGTCCTAAAAAGTTGTTCCCTCAGCTCTTCCTTGAACTCTTGGCAATTGTCTTTATTTTGTAGATAATTTCTAATCTTCTGTATATCAGAATTTCAAGGGTCACCTTGAGCTTTAGAATTCTTTTCCCCATGTTGTAAAATTTCATTTGGAAAAGCCAAATGAAACTGCAACAATACCCTATGGAATTATTGATGATGAAGGGAAAAATAAAATCTGATTTCCTTACATCTGCTTCTTTTAACTTTTCTAAAAATCATATTAGTGGATCAATGTTGAATTTTCATTTCTGTTCAGGCAGTGGGATCTTTTTTTCCCCTCTAACCATTGTTTTAGTGTCTCCATCCTGCCTGTGTCTGCTGGAAAACAAGTTTTTTGCAAGAAAAATTTGCCAAATACTCCATAGTCATCTGTTGCAAACTAGTCTTTGGTTAGTTCTGAGCACAGACAAAATTACATCGTGGAAGTCCTGCTTGTTCCCATATATCACTATAAGGTGAATTGCTTCAGGATGGAGACCAAGCTGAGTGATCTTTCCATGTTGCAGATCAAATGGACATGTTTTACAGCAACACAATGAGACAAGTTTTTTTGGAGCTGTTCTGAAGTCTCTGTTCCATCTCATTCAATTTTCAGCTGCCTCCACTTGTTTAGCCTCTTATCAGTTTACATATATCGCAAGGATAAGACACTCCTTTAACCAAGTTAATTATACTGTCTTCATCCCATGCAATCATGAGCAGGCCTGGTTATTTTAATAATTTTCACGCCTACTTTCCTATACACACTTTGCTTCCACGGTAGCCATTCTAAAATGTGTGAGCTGGACTCTTGCCTAGAAGTAAGCCGATCCCTGCATAACCCTGAAATGTTCTCATTGCATTTGCTTCTAATTGGGTAATGTGCTGCACTGTTTTTATATGACATTTCGTTCCTTGCTATCAAACATTCCATGCTTTTTTCATGACATGATTTATAAGACTTCCTTGTCACCTACAGTCCTGCCAATTCTCTCAGAGATTCATCTCTAGATTGTTCTGTTTCTTCCAGAGTCTCACCCTTGTACTGCCGCTAATTGAATATTTGCATACCCTTTTCCTTCCGTCTGGAACTCCCAACCCTTTTAACTTACTGAATGTCCCTTGCCAAACATTTTTAAAAGTCAGGCTGAAACTTTCCACTTTGAATAGTACTTTTTGTGTTCATATGTAATCCCTTTCAAAATGTTCGGAGCCCAGAAATGTTTCCATGTTCAAGTGATCAGAAGTAAGAGATAATAGTGGGATTTCAGGCCAAACCAGATATGTACTGATCTGTGAAAGTGTCATTTCCTTGTAGAATTACACAGCAGTGACAATTGCATGATGGTTAAGTCACATGAGCCAACAAAAGATCGGGATGTTCTCCTAATGAAAACAAACCCAGGAGGTCCTTCATGTTCCTGAGTGAGTAGGGGCCTGTTACATTTACATGCACAAACATGGATCTGAAGCAGCAATGTGTTGGGTAGCTTAAGCTGTCGGAAACTGGAAGTCTGCGATTTAGCAGCAGATAGAGTTCAGTTCTGTAATACCAAAGCAGTAAGTTCAAGAATTAAATATTTTTATTCATGTAAATGCTGCATGATCAACAACAAGTTAACAGACAACCCTTCTAATAAAACCAAGGATGCTGTCTGATCTAGTCCCATCCCTCTCTTTCAGCATGTATCCAGCCCCTTCTGTTCCCCTCTGAGCCTTCCTGTATATTGCCCCTGTTACTGGAGTGCAATTCAGATTTTAGGCCTTGTCAACCTACCAGTCTGGTGCCAATATAAAAATGACATCAATTTAACTGCTGAAGCTGTTACTAACATATCAGTGAAATCTCCAAGATAGATACCAATTTAAAAAGATGATCAATGTAATACATGCCTGTCAAATGATGAAAGCAAGCCATGCCCGTATGTTTTTACACCGTATTAATACTTCTATACCAGCCTTACTGCTAACTTGAACTTCTAGTTTAGTCTTTACTAAAGCTACATTGGAGAAATGTTGTATTTCTGACAGATTTAAAGAATAAGCAATTACTTTCATTCTGAGTATGATAAACAAACCAGTATGGATGTTATCCAATGATTCTGCTTTGCCTTCAGAACATGCTGTATCCTGCAACTCCTTCAGCTGTTCTGACTTTGAGTATTTTCTGACCAAAATCTTTAAAAGGCAAGGGTTTTGTCTGTTTGATATTAGAGTTATTGATATAAAAATAAAACAATGTGTTTTTTGCTTTTTTTTCTATGGGTGGACACAACCTTCAGACTCCAATAGCTACAAAGTTTCACATCACATTCAATTAATTTAATAGCATTAAACAAGCAGTAACAATTCCCTTCCCATGTCTTACTAGAATCATTCAGAGTTTATATTAATGTCAGGAATATCCAGACTTATCAACAGGATCCAGGAGCAAAATGTTTTAGAAGTTTATTAGCTACCATATTTTTTCTCTCACAGGAACTTCTCTGCAGGATGAATATTGAGAGCAAATGCCATATATTTACCCTTTCCCTGGCTTTTACCATGTGAAATGCCCGTTACTGGCCACTTGCCATAGCAAAGTAGCTGAAGATGGGTCTTATAAGAGGTCCAAGAATGGCCAATGTTGCTGTATGATTGAGGTGGTGTTTTAGCTCAGTGCTCTCCAAAAACATTAACTAGAGACTTGAAAAGTGAAAAAATTAAATGTGAAATTTCTAACAGTATAGGTATGTTTACAAAGCAGAAGGATTTTTTAAATAATTGGTATCAATATATTGTTATGAATAGGAATTACTAATGCTGCATGTTTTTCAGCACTGGAAGAAAGACTTTGCTGAAATGCAATAGCATATTAAAGGTTTAGCAAGAGATTAACTATGCAACAAGGACAGGGATTGGCTTCTAATTATCTAGAGATTTCCTTGTTGATAAATGTCCCTTCATAACCATCACAGAGAAGAAAAAAAACATTGAACAAGTTATGTTCAAGGGTCTGAATTAGGTGTCACACTGGCAAATGTCAGAGGTAACACTCGTAAGTAGCTGGAGTTACACCAACATTAACAGAAAGTTGCTCACTAATGCAAAATTTAAATAAATAGGAATTTTAGATGCACTTATTTGTTAAGAATACCTTGCTGAAGAGATACAGTGAGCGGCAATGTCTGCTGCTACTGCAACTGCGGTTTACTTTACAGCTTTTTCTCTTTCAGAAGTTTATTTCACCTCCTGAAGCTTCTTCCTTTGATTTTTCATTGTCCATGAGGAGAGGTTTGTGCCCTCAAACATTTCTCAAGAAGGAAATGTGCCTTGAAACCTCTCAGAAATACAACCACTTGCCAGTCCTGCAAGCAAGCACCAATGCAGCAGCAGCTGGCTTCATACTCTTTCAAGGAATGAGAGAAACAAAAGTCAGCTTTGCATCTTGGTGTTAAAGTCAGAGTCAGGAAAATAAGATGTAAATGGTATAGACATGCAAATATTGAAGTGATTTTTTTCTTTTAGAAGGCAGATAATACAGACCATACATGCACATTTATTACCCTGCTTGCTCTGTTGATTGTGTATCTTGTATGATTTTGGAAGGGTGAAGTAGGTCAAAAGCTATAGTTCAGTTCTTAGCATCAGATTTGAGAAAATAAAGCTTTAAATAAACCAGTGCAAGTTCAGACTAGTACAATTTATTCCAACGTGTTCAGTTTAGCCTTTCCAGTACGTGGCGATGCACAGCACACATTTCTGTGTGGAATGAACTGTTGTGACTGCAGAGGAGCTCAGGGCCATAGTCACGGTTCAGAAGCAGAGCATCTGCTAGGAACTACTGTGTCAATCTGATTTAATATTGTACATGTATTCTGGAGCTTTCCCTTCATACATAGAAAACATTTTCAGGAGGGGAATAACCTACAACATATAATGGAATGAAAAGGAAAAGAAGTTTCATTTTGCAGTTTTAAAACACAAAATTTTAAAACACAGAGTTTTAAAACTCTTCATCGGAAACCTTAGTGAGTTCCCAGCTGGGTCACAGGTTTTGTGGCTGGCACACAGAGTGCCTAATATTGGATTATCTAATCCTGAGGTTCCAAATAAATGCAGGAAATAATTACAACTTGTCTCTACTGAGAATGCACAACACATAC
The DNA here is from genome assembly GCF_015220075.1 of Falco rusticolus. NCBI lineage: Eukaryota > Metazoa > Chordata > Aves > Falconiformes > Falconidae > Falco > Falco rusticolus. Next base: position 20,854,271 of record NC_051189.1, on the reverse strand, counting down.
TTCTGTTGTAGTTGCTTACACCAGATTTCATTCTGGTCCCCTGTTTAAGCTTTTATATGGTTTTAAATGCTTGCTGCAAAGTCAGATCTTTGAGAAAGACATGACTGGCAGAGAATAAATATTTTACATGGAATAATTACTTATTGCCTGAAGTCTTTGGCATGGTATCCAGCAGGAAAAAAAAAACCCAACACATTTTAATAAATGCCAACCACACCTACAAAAGATAAGTACCATCACAAATCATACTCACTTATTCCAAGATTATCATTTGATAACCAGTCCAAATTGCTGTTGAGATAATAGCATTTCTTTTGATGTTACTGGCAAAATGCAGGTAAAAATATTTCTGTGTTTGGCTTTCACCATTAGTGCAAAGATTTTACAAAACCTAACAACAAAACAAGAGCCAAAGCATAAGAGGAAGAATACTTTCTCATAGTAGAGTAAATTAGATACACTCCAGCATACTTTGAAAACAATTGCCACCTACCGAAAATAGGCTATCAAGTGAAAAGCGTATAAACACAGAACTTATTTACTGGGTCAACTTTGGAAACATTTGGTATAATCTATTTAGTTTAAGTCTAGTTTTCTTATAGGAGTTTGGAAAAATACTTGCAGCAAAAAGAACAGGTTGTCTAACAATAAGAGAAGCCGAGTCACTTGTTGGAAAAGATACAAACCGGCTGTTTCTTTGTAACAGATTTCTCTCCCTGACACCTCAAGTCCACTTCCATTCAAATGCTGCCTTTATAACATCCCAGAAAACTTTAATCAATGTCAGGTTTACACCAGCACAGAGCAGAATCTCTGGTTTATCAGTTTAAAACAATGGAATCCTTTATGCAGGGAGGTTGTGACTCACTGCCTTGTTTGTCCTAGCTAATGAGAACTAACAGGGCTGTCTGTAATAGATGTGCCGTGGATATTACTGTGGGAACGTGCCTTCAGGAAGAGATCCAACTATCTTCAACTGTGCAGTCAAAGATGATTGTTATTAAAATAATTTTGGAGACTCGTGTACAAGATGTACTTGAATCGCACTGTGAATAAGTTAACGATTGTTCCAACTTATCATAGCTGTTCTGCACATATGTTCAACACGCAGCTTGTTGGCATTTTAATGCTGTGTATGTGTGTGGGGAGAGGGGTGTGAGCAGACCTAGTCTGCTGACTCGTCTTGATAGATGGATTGGGTTTTATCATCACTGAATCAGAGAAACACAGAGTGATTCCCCAAGATGAAACAGCTTGAGGGAAAAGACTGAACATACTGCATCAGACCTTACAGTAAATCAGACCAAGGAAGAGCTTGATTCAAGTGATTGAAAGCTTGCTCAAGTTTTCTGCCAGGGTCTGTTACACCACAAACAAAAATCCAGCAAAGGAGGAGATGGAAATCTATTAAAGACCCTTGACTGCATGTTTGCTGCACGGGAAACTGGCAGGGACAACTCATCTACTGGTATTCAGTGACTGCTTACCAGAAGTAAGCTGCTGTTTAGAAAGCATGGCTCTTCCCAGATTTGATAAAGTATCTTCTTGCAGGGGACACAGCTGTAAAGAAACTTCCCTTCTGGTGGAGTCTGGCACATCTGCAAGCACTAAAAGTTAGAGATAAAGATCCCTGTGACAGGGGAAATAGGTGGATAGGAAAAGGAGTCAATTTTCAGAGTGAGAGGAGTTGAGAATCTTTCATACTTCCTCCTCTGTGGAGGATTCCGGCTGTCTGATAAAGGTCTTGGAGAAGACTGAGGATTAGTTTTGAGCAATGGTCTATCAGATAAAGGATGGGAGGAGAGAACATGTGACTTGCTGTTTGCCTCCTAAGCAGGCTGAGATCCACAGCAGAGCATGTCAACTCAACCATTTTCTGCAGGAGTACATCGTGTTCAGTAAACCAGCTGGGAAGAGAACAGCTTGGTAAGGACCCTGAATACTGTGGAGTTGTAAATGAAACTACACAGCAACAACATCAACAGATATTTGGACCCTACCGTCACTCTAATAATTTCTAATATATTTCTTTTTAAGAAAGGCTGTGATCCTGATAGTGTGGCTTACTCTTTCATCCAAAGCAAATAACCACTGAGTGGGTACAGAAGCATCCTGTACTTGTGATGAAGTGAAGACATCCATTTCATATTATTTTGCATGATGAAATTTGGCTGTAAAATGTCAGGACTCCGAAGTATTTAACAGAAAAAATAATTAGCAAATAAAACTAAAAAAAGTTAGCAAATCTGCTTTTCAGTTATTCAGAACGCTGCTTGTCCCAGTCATGCACATTGTATAATGTCTGTACATCCTCATGCATGCACTATAAATTTTGCATCCATGTCAAAACACTAGTATATATCCTATCAGCCGCTGTGGTCAGACCTGAAACTTATCCCTCACATAAACCCTTGGCATAAGAAAATTTTTAAAATGTATCAAAAGCTTCCTTTAAGTCTCAGGTGAGGACTGCTACATTGAAATGCAACTGCCATGAAACTTGTCAGGGGCTCTGATTGCAGAAATTAGCAGATATAAATGATCAGATACTCAGTGAAGTACTGACATACAAATGTTCTGGATACTGTTACAGACTGTTTGGAAAATCCCATTTCCACAAAACTGCAATATAAAGAAAAAGAAGAGTCACAGAAATCCTCAGTGGAAAATTTCATATTTGCAACCAGAACATAAGTGTTTGGATTCTGAAAACCAGCTGAAGCACTAGGTGAGGTCTTCACATTTCCATTCTTCTCTTTGGGCTTGACTCTTAAGTAGGACATCTCCTCTGATACAACCATGAACTTGTTTTTCCAACAAAAAATCAACATTTTCCATTTAAAATAGAAAAAATCACTAAAGGGTACTTTAATTGTAATCTATAAATTATAAATTCCCATTACTGAGAACTAAATGGGTGTTAGATACTTATTAGACCTTTCAGCTGAGATGCAGAATGGGAGCATAATGGAGAAATAGGGATGTCTGCAGTATATTTCCACTGTGCTCCTCCACTACTTGGTGGTCTGTACAGTCCAGCAGTAACATTCATCTTGTTATTTAGATGGCATTAAAACTCAGGTGCTAAGACCATTTGGTTTCCTCAATCTACTAGGCATAACACAGACATAATCAGTCCCGAATCTGTGCTCAACCTCATTGAAATTGTGCGCTGCATATATGTGCAACACTTTTGCAAACTATTTTTTCTTCAGTATTGTTATATCCTGGAAAGTAGATATTCAAAAATAGAATATCACATGTACCTATAATTAGCAGGATTGTGAACGGTAAGTAAATTGCTAACACTTTCAGAAAATTTTACAAATAATGTGGTTCAGTTTTTTCATCTGATGTGGGAGTGAATTAGAGAAGATTCCTTAAAAATTGTCCAGAGCCTAAATGAGATCACCATCATTAAATATCTGTCTTGTATCACTATTCATCATCTCAAATGTTCCTTATTTGCCCCAGCAGAAACCCAGAAAGCTTATTCTTTGGACTGGACTTGGCATGCTGCACTGAAAGAAACTTGCCTAGATGAAGAAGGACAACTAGGAAAACCTTGGGAGCGGAGCTGAGGGAGGTCACCTTTCTGGGGCTGCCTTCGCATGATGGAATGGTCAATAAACTAGGTAACCTATGGAACAAGAGGAACATGTGTTGACACACATGTTTGGGGGCCTTGTACAGGATGAAGATGCAATCAGCCATTAAGGATTTATAACTAGTATTAATGAGCCATTCAAAGGAGAGGAAACCCTGCATTCCTGTTCTTCTCCCTTGTGCTGATTATCCTGTGAAATCTCAATGGATTTGGGCTAGGAATATTTGCTGGTTAACCTTACATTTATCACAGGCATGATACAGGTAGTCCTAATGCCAATGGCAATCTGCCCCATAGGGGCTCCGTGCTGCACAACTTGGCAGCTGTTTTTGCAGGTACTGCGAGCAGCTCTGCCTGTACTCCCAAATTGCACTGGGCTAAATAGTGATGTTAGTGGGCAGCTTAGTCCAAGACTCAACTAACAAGTCAATGGACAGTGTCTATTAGGTGTGTTTAACACCATGCTGACCAGAGCCACACACACACAGAAAAAGCTCCTAGTTGGCTTGAAACGCAGGTAGAATAAGCTCATGGCTTTCTGGAAGAGACTATGTAGACACTGTGTTTACCACCCTCTCTTCCCCTTTCATGCATAATGTATTATCCTGCTTGGAAATGTAAGGCATACTGAGACACACACCTATACCCACGTGGGCTACGGAGAGCAAAAGTTTTGACATGCTTCTGGAAAGTGTACTGTTGGATGTTTGGAGGCTAAATAAGAAACTAGCTTTCTCCCTTTTGAAAAGTGTTTCTTTTCTCTTCATATTTCAAAATCTATTGTTCTAGATCCATAGGAGCATGTAGTGCTTGCATGGAGCCAGAGACGTTTGGCTCTTAGATACAGAACAGGCCATATAACCAAAACTGTGTTTCACATACTTGTTGTCTAATGAAAGTTTAGCAATAAAGGAATCTAAAAATTAAATGTTACTACATAATTTAAACAGGTCTTTGTGTTCCACTGAGAATTTCATGTTATAATATATTTTACCTGAGCAAACACTAGATATTTGCCCAAATATTGCTGGGCAAGGATACCATTAAGAAATGTTTTGTATTTCTGTTCATGGTATAGTTTGGCTTTCCCAATGGTGTTTTTTTCTGCTGATAAAATAAGTAATTGTTGTCACCTTCTGACACCAAAACTCCACAATACTCTTCCTGCTCTATTTGGTAGCAAGAAAGCATCCAGCTGAACTGACAGCCTGAGACTGTTTTCTGCTACACTAGATTCTGGGCAGTTATTTGCAGTGCTTCTAGATTCATTTCGTAGTGCTAACACAGCTATGAATTTGATATGAAATTATATTTAAATTAAAATCATTCTCTTCCAGTTCAGCTCTCTTGTAAGAAGTACCTGAGCCTCTTGATTCAATCGCCTTGGTAAGGCAGATTGCCTGGAGCTCATGATCAAACTGCTTTAATTCCCTTTTTTAAAGGTCATGTAAACATGTGTGCTTAGTGAATTAGATGCAAATTCAATTCCCTATTCACAAAGCTTCCTAGTTAAGTTCCCTACCTATTCCTCACATGCAAGCCTGCATCTGACAGCAGAATATTGACTTTTAAGCTGTGGTCAAAGACATAATCAACAAAGAAAACAACTGCCCCCTGCACTGTAGAGAATATTGATAGAGGGAATTGGAGGGACATTTTTTTCCAAATGGTGCCCATTGTATAAGTTAACTAGCTCATATTTTATCACATCTGTTCCATGATTTTATTTGGTTTTATACACTGCATTTTCATAGGGGTGGTATGTGCTGAAACGCAATGGATAGAGATCTAGGTACCAATGTCTGGATTTTATTGAAGCTGTTACTGTAATTAAGCCCTTACTGAGGGTGCTTCGTAACAAGAAGTTGGGCTAAAACAAAAAAATGCAAATAAAGAATATCAGTTTTAAATGCATCTTCATCAAAGACCTAATAATAATAACAGAGCAAAATTTTTTTGGTTCTGGCATTCAGGTTCACCTATAAATAACAGCTTCAGTTCTAATTTTCATAGTTTGCAAATAAAATCATTACATTTATGATCTTGCTTTTAGATCTCTCCTTACAAGTGATGAGTAAATCTGTGTACAATTCTTCTAACTCCTTATTACTAAGAACTGTTACCCTAGTTTACACCACAGGTATGTGCAGCACACTATCTTACCTCTGATTGAGGCTGGTGATGGAAAGAAAATCAAAAACATCACAAAATGTGAGCTGTCCCCAGACATCTACTCCTAGTTTTCTGGAAAACGTACATTTGAAATAATGCTGAACTCATTATTTAGAACTTGTCAGTTGTGCCAGACCCCACCTGAAGATGGTAAGTGCCAGAAAGTCACCAGGCTTGTGTAATAATCAGCTTTTGCAGACAATGAAATCTCAACTTCTGTGTTTGCCTCTAGGTTTTCAGCCCCTAGGGTGCACATTTTCAAGAGTTTTCAAAGACCAGGAGGACAAAAGCATCTTCCGAGTATGTGAAAATCTCAGATGAAAACAAACAAACAAACAAACAACAAAGCAGCAAGTCACCCACACCTGTTGTCATGCTCAGTAAACCACCAGATACAAGAAAGGCTGTGGGATTGTCTAGGGCGGGCAATTCTTCAGAAGTACTTTGACTCTCACCACAGGCAGTACTTTTTCCAGGCCTATCACCATAGAGACAACCCTTGCTGTGGGAAGATCCACAGTTCTTATTAGCCCTCAAGATGTCCCTTATTGCATGAAGTTACAGCACCGTTAGAAAGGAAAAGGGAAATTCCTTGGTATGATATGATCTGGTTAGTGTCATGACAGGTCAGAACAATGAGGGAAAAGTAGACAGCAAAATACTGCTAGTGAAAGAGGCAGATAAAGAACTGGCATACATGCAGGTTCATCATCCTTTTCATTAAATCACTCCCCCAAGACTTTCCTAGTATGCTTACCAAAGATAACTCACCCAGCTACCTAATGGGCTCAGCATGAGATGAACTCTCATCTACAAGCTCATGTACTTCTGTGCTCATCTGACACTCTGGCCTCTTGCTGAGGGTTCCCCACACTCCCACCCTTAACGTCAGAACAAAATCTGAGTATCAGCCACATATCTGCCTTGAGGTCCCACTGGGCATCTCTTTCTTTCAGAAATAAATGGATGGCAATATTGGCCAGCAGATTTATTAAAAAGTAAAATATCAACTAGTAACTAGAATAAAAGATTAAAGGTAATTAAACCCAACAATTAGTCCATCTGAAGAGTTAATATTTTCTGCTAAAACAAAATATTTCAAACCTTGAAACCCTCACACCTGAGAAATTGAAAAGAATTATTCAAGAAGCTGTCTGGACCACTAGATTTAATTTTCTTTATTGAGTCTTGGGAAAGAAAGGATATTTCAAAGAATCGCTGACTTGCGAAACTGATCGTAGTATTTAAAGAAAATGGCCCAGGAAATGATAGATCAGTTATCCTGATACTAATCTTAGGGGAAAAAAAGAAAGCCAGACAAATCAACACAGATTACATGCTAAAAATAAAGCTCTATCATTCAACACACTTTCACAGAAAATAGTTCTTGTCAAATTATCTTCTTGAGGTTTTTTCTTACAAGATTATAGGTCTGGTTGATAAAGGTAGCTGTGTTGTTACAGTGTAATTAAATTTCTCCAAGGCATTTGACATATAACACATGACACTGTGTTTTGAAATCCTGCATTATATCTAATTAATAGAGCACACATTACGTGATTTAAAAGCTACTGGACTGATAGCTCTCAAAATGTATGCATTAATGAAGAAGTATTAATTAGCTGTGCCATTACCAATAAGACACTGCAAGGCCCTTGGTCCTAAACCATTTAAAACCCTTCTTTGAAAACAATCTGAACCACAGATGCAGTTTGCGGGGAGAGAAAGTTGATGCTGTGTAGTTATCAGGAATTAGCTCTTAGAGAGTGCACTGAATCATCTGGATAGGTGTTTGAGCAGGAGTTTGAACGCACTCTAGATGCTGTGAATGGGGAACAAAAGTGTGTTGCAGAGTGGAGCTACCAGCCCGACGCCCCAGGCAGAAGGACCTGTGTATCTTTGGATGCATGAAGAAGTCATCCCAAATGGATGCAGGGGAAGAGACCTCACCTTTCACAATGGGCAAAGAGACATAAAGTTGTATGGGTGTGAAGGTGGTGCCAGAGAAAGCCCTGGAGAGCAGAGTGAAGAAGAATAGGGATGAGGGGATGGTTTGTAGCTTGTAGGAAAACATAAGGGGCCAGAGCAGCTCTGGGGAGAGGAGGTTAGAGAGGGAACAGCAGGACAGTGAGGTGAGCACTGCTGAAATCCAGCTCTTGGTGTCAGCCCACTCCTTCCATCACTCCCAAGTCCTTTCCCCCTCCTGGAGGTGCCTGACCATGGCCACTCAGAGAAACCCAGCCCTCTCCCTTCCCATGGCCACCCTCGACTCACCATCCTGCAGCAGGTGGGACAGAGGAGAGGGCTGGCGGCCACCCTGAGAGCACAGCTGCCGCTACTGGGGTATCTGCCTCCCCCTCCCTAAAGACCTTCTAGGGGAAACAAAAAATTTAGATCCCATGGCGAGAGATTAACTGATAATAGTGGTCCTTTCTGGTTTAAGAGCCCAAGAATCATCCCGCACTGTCTAGGTGGGCTTTCCTCCTTGGTTAAAGATCTAGAGGGGTTAAAAAAAAAAAAAAAAAAAAAAAAAGCAGCTTATTTATAATCCTTAGCAAAACTCAAGTTCCCCTGTAGGTCTGATAATCTTAGTCTGATTAATTCTGTGTTTCATTTCCTGTTCAAATGGGATTTGGTGCTCCCCAGGGAAAAAGGATTGGAATCAGTAAAAGCACATAGGAACATGTTGCAAATGGGTACGTAGCAATCCTATTAACAGTTATTTGCCACAGCCGGTATGTCTGTGCTTAAGCTCTCCAAGGCAGTGAAAGTGATTATAGTATTGTATATCTACTTAGGTTAAGATTTTATATATTAGGAAGAATTACAGGCTGAGATATTCTTTTCAAATATTCAAATATTTTTTCAACAGCTAATACTGAAACCCCCTGCCCCCCACCCCCACCCCCCGCCCCAGAATGCAGACCCAAAAGTCTTTACAGGAGTTTCAATTATGCATAGGCGAATTAGTTCATTGCTCCACGTTAAAGCAAATCCTCAGCTTGTTAGTTTTCAAAATCTGAACTTCAACATAATTTTATGAATAACCAGTACCTTTGTAATGGGCCAAATTCAGCCAAAATCCTTCGTGCAAGGGGGCATAATGTTTGGATTTTAAAAATCCACGTGAGACCTGAATTTGTTGGTTAGAATCCAACACTAATTAAAATTAAACAGAATCCAACAGACCTTTGATAATTACATCAAAAGTTCACATTCATTTGATGTGGATTGTCTATATTTCATTGTTACTCTCTTAAAAGATTATTTATGTACAAAGAGTTAGAAAAGAGTATTAATATTTAAAAAGTGGAACTATAAGGGCAAACACTGATTCAGCATATGTTTTAATTTATTAAACATTTGCTTTATTCTGCTCAAAACCATCACTTGAGCCATTATTTTTTTGCATAAAGAGTGATCTACAAAGATTCTTAGTAAAATATATTTCTAGTGGAACAAGAAGTTTAGCTTGTTTACTGGAGACTGGATTCAACAGCATTTGCTTAACAAGCTGGGCATTAAGGAACCACATCAGTCATATTTTTATGCCACATTTGCCATTGGTTTTCTAAGCAAAGCTCCTCCAGAGGAAAAAAACTGATTTCATAAAAGATCACACACACCAGCCCAAACAATCTGAGTTGCTGTACTGAAAGTTGTCTGGAAATTCGGCATATTTTATGCAACTAAGCGCAAAGCTCTTTCCTCATGGCTGAGTACATGGAAAGCACGGCAGTGTAAAAGGGAGAGATTACCAATGATGTCTAGACATGGAGAAACTATGACATCAGTTAGGACACTCTGGTATTTACTTTTCCTTTCTAGAAAGAGATATACAGTATTTCATTATTTCAGTATGCAAGGCAGCAAGGTTTCTGAGCAGTTCAGCAAAAATCCTCAAGTAGACTGCAGGCTGAGAAAACTTAAAAGGAAGAAAGGATCTGAATGAAAATCATCTCTGCTAGAAAAATAAGAAGCAAAGTGCAGCTACTTCTCATTTCCACCATGCAAACAGTTTTGTTCGCATCTTAGAGGTATCCATATTAAAACCAAAACCAAAACAACAACAACAACAAAAAAACCTCAACCCTAAACCCCCACCAACATTGTGAATTCCAACATTCAGTCTTTAGGAAACATTTAAATGGCAGTTGGCTGTGTTGCAACCTCAGTGTACACAGCAAACAGTAACTTTGTCTCAAACTTTCTCATTGTATATATAGGTAACAATTAAATTTTCACTTAATCTTGGGTTCAGAGTCCCATTCCTCCTTTCTTACATATTTAAATCTATTACTATATTAATTTATTTTATTTATTTTTAATGGTACTCCTCAATATTAGCTTGTTGCACAGATGTGGACTATGATTGTTGTTCTGCTGCTTTGAAGTCTAAGGAAGCCATTGAAAGACGTGTCTATTGAAAGGTACAGACACCTTGTTTTTGCATAAAACATCATCTGTAAAGATTCCTAGTTTAATCTATTTCTAAAAAAGTAACATATTTAGCTTGCTTGCTGATCACTTAGCATTTAGAACAACTCAGTTCAGTGTATGGCTCCCATCAGTTTTAATGGCTGTTACGTGTACTAAGAGTATCCCAAACTGAGTTAAGGAATAAGGACTGCAAAATTACTGACTGACCGTCCTAGCAAAGTCTGATGTATGCAACCAAGCGACACAGAAAAGCTCTGGATATTTTCTACATTGCAATCTGTTGCCTACTTAAGCTAACGCAGCTGCATGAAGCAGTGTGGCTGTAGAACTTCAGCTAGCCCTGAGGTTAACTCAAAAGAGTGAATTACTTTGTGCTGTTGCAGAATTGTTCCTGGTACTTAAAATGCTCAGTTATCTCTACATTGTACACTTCAATATAAACATACCCACAGTGTCAAAGACTAGTAGAACCTGTCTTCTTGGGCAACCATCTTTTTTTTTTTTTAATCCCACAGTGTTTTTGTTTTGATCACGCATCTTGAACTTCTGTAACAAGTGGGGGAAGAAGCCTGTGAAACTTTGTTTACAATACAACTCCATTCATTATACCATCCAGACTGAGGGCCAAACTTAGACCATCCTGTGTTATGAGTGAGGTAAGGACACTGGTGGGGCAAAAAAATATTGAATGTATACAGGTAATTAAAGCCTGCATCACAATGCTTACACAAAGGGCTGGTGGAGGCAAGAATTCAGGTTAAAGTTTTTTAATGTGTTATCTTCAAATGTCATACCTTAGGGGAGTGAGGTGGTGGAGTGGTGGTGCTGTTATGTGTGTCTATATAAACAAACAAAAAGCCAGAAATGCCAAAGTATGGTCAATGCTGAACTCCACAGGGTGGCAAGAGGCAAGCAGGAAAGTTTTTTTCCTTGATGTGTGATTACCAGGAGCCACGGCAGATTTCAGCTGGAGAAACCTATCAGAGAAGTCCTCTTAGCTGCAGATTACAACACCTCTAAGGAGCTCTCTAGGAGTAAAGAAGGCATATTTAAAGGAGATCACTTCCAGGATCTGAAAAAATTCTTGGCACAAGCAAAAGGCGACTCTTCAGAGGTTTACAACTAGTTTGATAAGATTTTCGGAAGGATATCATTAAGCACCCTCTTCAGCACTGAAGCTAAGCTTTCTCAACCATCAGGTTTTTGAGCCAAGCTTTGAACGTGCCAGAACTTAACGGAGTAGCTGGTAGTTTATTTACACTTTAATAATCAGCAAAACAATATAGCCACTTAATCATAGTCCCCAAGATGGCTGAAGTTTTCCAGGAAAAAAAATTCATGTGCATGCCAGACATCTGAAATGAAAAACTCCACCCTAAAAGCTACAAAGCTAGCTGAAAGCCAGTAGCTCATAATTAGAATGGTTGTCATCCAACACAGCAAAATAATCTTACTAGAAAGCCAGTTCAGTGAAACTATTTATTATTTTTTAGTGTAAGGCAACAATTTTGATGACAATACACTCAGGAAAATTTCTCATCTCAGGACAGTAACTAACCAATATATATATCTGTGAGAGAAAAAGAAAAAAAAAGTTAAATCCCTCCTCTTAGAGTGGCAGTAGATATGTAAGTGTGACATTTTCATTGGATAAGGTTTTGCCCAGATGGATTCACAATTATATTTTTAAAGCTACATTTCACCTCAGTGTATAAAATATTATTTAAATTCCAATTTTCAAAAATTAGGAAGATAGTTACCTGTCCTGTTAAACTGGGAAGTATTTAAAACCTAACTGCTGACAATTCTGTTTATGCAAGTTCATGTACCCCATTTATTTGTTGCTAAGTAAAAAAAGAGGACTGATGAGAACAACACAGGTGGAAAATACAGTTCTCAATAAAATAGGAATGAGGGCAGGTCTTAATGTCTCCCACAAATATGTATATTTACCTGTAATATTAACATGATTTCCATGCGTGCATGATAAAAAGATCAATATTAGAATTCTAAGGGTTAAATCTTGACACGGCTTCCCTTCTTACACTCACAAATAACTGTGGCCACAATTTCATAGAGTATGTTATTTGATAACACACAGACATTTAACTATCAGATTAACAGGTACATTAATGTATGTAGATGTTGACATATCCACATTTGCACCCATAATTACTTGCAGATGTGGACTGTGGGCACAAAAATGGCCATATTTTAAATGTTACTCCTCCAGTCTACAGCATATTTTTATTCTAAAGTAATTTTGGCATGAGATTTTTAAAATACTCGGATTCCAGTTAGTTTGCGGCCCAAACTCAGGCGGATGCTTTTTGAAATTTCACCTTGAAAGCAACTTGGAGTTGTCACTTTCTGAATGTGCACAAGAGTTCCATCTGCCTTTTCAAATTAACATGTCTCAGCCTTTGACTTTTTAGCTACAAAAAGGTTATTTTGAGACTCTTCTTCCTGCACTTAGAGGTTTTTCTCTCGCACTTTGCCCCCCTTGGAGCTCTTCAGCTCTTCTGCCTAATCACGTAGTGTTCTTCGTGGTGCTCTGGTGACATGCAAAGCAAGATCAAGCAAACAAAAGCTGTTTGGGTACATCATCATATTTCTTGTAAGTCAGTGAGAAAAAAAAAATAGAGAAGTTGCCCTTTATTTCGCTACACTAAGAAACCCAAGGAGAGAAGCAGGAAGTTAAAAATCCTTTAAATTCTGCCCTGGAAATTAGGGTCAAAGAGAAGGTCCATGGCAGAGCAGAGAAGACAACAGACAGTAATGGTGACACTGCTTACAACTGCTGCAATGCTTTCATGATGGTGCTGAACCATAATAAACACTAAGACACTGGTGATTTTATAGCCCCATGCAGTGGCAAAGAGACATTCTCCAATTATAAATTCATCTGATTCATTAATAGAATGGTAGTCCTTTCTATCTCTAACAGATCTCTGATTCTTAGAGTCAGTATAATTACCTCTGTTTAAGAGATAAGATGGCTAAAAGCCTTCATAATGCCTCTGAAAATATGCCAGCTTTCACTCTGGTGCTTCCTTTACTAGAAACATCACCAGAAATATCAGAAGTCCCTTGTGAAAGCCTACAGTGGCTATCTGTGGCCACTGGGTAAGGTGATTTCTATTTACAGCTGTAAAGCCCCAGATGCCAGATGAAGGAAACAAATTTTCAGTGATAACTCCTAAACATCTCTCAGACTGCCTAGCCTAATTTCTGTCCTGCATCCTTTCATCCCTTCTGCTTACCTTATGACAACAAAACCAAATTTATTTGGTCTGCCCTTAATCAGCCATGAAATGATAGAACATAACAGAGCCACTTGGGCCACTGGTAAACTCAGGAAGTTGTTTTCCTAAAGGTACTACTGGAATTGGATGCAATACAACACATGACATCAAAGGACACTGGTGTAATTATTCATCTCCCTCTTTCCCGTCATCACCACACTGAAATGGCCGAGAGCCTGATTTCTTTCTGTACTATAGAGATAGGGGCAATTTTGGCAACAAATTAATATGGAATCATGATATAAGGAACTCTGTCATGGTGCCATTGCTTGTTATGAAAGACATAGCTTCAGGTTGTAAGATGTGCTTCTGTTGTGCACGCTGGCAAGGTCCTAGGAGTGCTGCAGAAGAAACACACCAAGGAATGAATCTCCAGTTTTTACCTGCCAATCAAAGTTACGATAGTGTCCTCAAACAGCAGCTGAATTTCCATAACACAATACCTCTGTTAGGGTGGAATCAAAATTAGAAACTTTTCTGAAGGACAGTGGTCTAAGAAGGTACTAAAACCCAGAAGACCCTGGAACTGGCCTAACAGTCACTAAAACCTTCTCTCCTTTGCACAGCTGGTAGATGACATTCCTTATGGCCCATTCAGTCTAATAAATAGAAACAAGAGAGACACAAAAATACTAAAAAAGAAAACCAAAATGCTTTAGTACTGAGGACAAAGATAAAAGAAAGAGAAAACAGTGCAAATGTCAGATGTTAGTCATATTGCTTACCACACTGTTGAAGCTGTTGAGATATTATGGTGGTAAGCGTGGTACAAGAGTCTATATAGGTAGATATATACCCATACAAGGGTAGACTTGTCAGTGGAAGTTTGGCGTTGCTACATTCAGCCTTCCCAACATTCAATGTGCTTGCATATTCCACCATTGCAATTAGTTATTTCATTGGAATGTTATAAAGCTAATGAATGCTTATAAATTATTTTGTGTTCCTCAGAGAAAGAGAGGATTTTCAGCTATACCCATTAGAGATGAAACCAAATGTTACAGAGATAATATCAAAGAGCAGCACTTCCAAATAAAATACAGATATTCAAGGAGACTCAGTCTTCAGGGGAAAAAATATTAAAATGGAAAGTTGGAGCTCTAAATGTAGGTTGTAGGAAGTTAAAGAGATAAAGGAGAATAGTAATGAATAGTAACTTGTTTGGGTCAGGATCATTTTGTGGAAGGATGGTAAAATACATGTACTAAAATCGGTAAATAACGTAAAATCAGAACCTAGCTGGAAATACTTTCTATTAGACTCATTGTATGAGTTAGATTTTTGTATAAAAGATGGTTATAGAAAAGGAACTTGAATCAAGCAAATAGGAAATGATTCTATTTAAGATAAAATTATAACAAAGCAGATATTCAACTAAGCATTTAAAATTCAAAAGGACAAGCTTTTATGAACTAATGGAACTGTTTAATAAAGTCTGTTAAGATGAGAATCCCAAGGGATTTGGTTGTGGAAGAAGCCTGGAATTTCAAAGTAAAAAGTATTGAATCTTACAGAACATTTTACCTCAAACTACAGAAAATTTTGAAAGAACTCTCAAATGATCTACAAGAATAACCACTCCGAGAAGGCTGCTAGAAATAAGAGAGACCTAAGAAAAAGATTTAGCAGAAAAAAACCCTATGAATCAAGAAATGAAAGATGGAACTTAAAATTGTCAAAATAGAATCTAAGTTTGGCCTTGAAGAAGGTATTGAACCATAGAGTACTTCCTTTTTGAGCCATATACATTGAAACAAAAAGGCACAAGGAAATATGAAGTAGGGCAGCTTTGCAGACAGGATAAAACGGAGATTAAAGATAATCTAGGTGTGGCCAAAAAATGAAACAAACTTTGCCTCGGGTTTCAAAAAGGACAATTACATTGAAATGGGAGGAAAAGCAGAATGTTTAATGGCAGCTTTCATTTCCACACCCTTGTTATCTCAACTGTGGTGGAAACAGAAGTCATGAGGCTTAATGCACTTAAATCAGGGGGATTAGGTGGTCTCCTTTTCAGGATTTGTTAGAAGTATTTTTAAACACACCTTTCAAGTCAAACACCAAATGCTGTGCCTACGGTTAAGAAGAGAAAGTAATCAGGTATCTGTAAGCCTGTAACTCTGTACATTGCTTTAGGACAGATTTTGAAGGATAAAATATTTAAAGACAATTTAATAGGATGTAAAACAACAGGGATTTAATCAAATGTGGATCATCCTAGACAGATTTTCTAGACAAAGGAAGTGCACTCAATTTCATATATCAAGACTTCAGGAAATGTTGCCAACTAAGAAGCTTGTCTTTTAAAATCAAAGAAAGGAATGGAGAATCTGTGAAGTGAGTATGAAACTATCAGGCAGTATTGGTAGAGGACCTGGAGATGAGTTACTGGTAGAGTTCTTCAAGGCTCGGTATTGAGACAGGTGATGATTAATAGTCTAAAGTCTGTTTTTCACTCAGGAAACAAGAGAGTGAAATATCAATTTGCTCATACCTCTCAACTCTGTTCTTTTATCAGTAGAGGACAACTAGGATATCATATAAAAGAGCTCTCAAGAGTTCTTGAGGAGTAACAGGATAGGAGCTCATAACAGAAAGCTCTGCTACAAAATGGGAGCTCATCAGTTGAAAAAGAAGCAGAAGGACCTGAGTGGACTAGTTAATTGCAGAATTATCTGAGTTGCCAGTAGAATGAAGACTTGTGCAGTCTGTGTTGTATTAGATTTATTTCTAGAAGAGCTTGGGCACTGTATGAAGTCTTGCAATACTTTCAGACTTCTTGTACATGTTCAAGGAATATGAATTAAAACTTAAACAGCTGCAAAGAGGAACTAAAAGGTCAAGCTAGTGGGACACATGTATTCTGGACACTGAAAGAGCACTGCCAAGATAACAAAAATAAGACTGAATGGTGATGCACTTTCTATCTGTAAATACAGACAGGTTAAACATCAGGAAGTTCTGGATTATTAAGGCTAGTGGTTTTCTTGACACAACGGGCATAAACTGACTAGAAATAAATGTTATCTGAAACTTAAAGTTTCTAGTGACAGAGAAAACAAACCCACTAACCTTGTGTTTTTAGCAAGCACTTTAGTGTTCTTATGCAGTAAATTCATTGACAGGATACCAGCAATTGTAATGACCGAACTCCATAATTCTTGCTACTTCTGTATTCCTAAATGAGCATAAATACGTTACTATTATAATTTACAGGTCTGAAAGCCTAGCATCACCTAGTCCAAACTCAAGAATGATCCATTTCTTGTTTACACAACTACGTACCTGGAGTCTTTCGACAGCAAAAATCCTTATCATGAAAATTGTTTCTCATGCAGTGAAAACACTGTAACTTCCTTTATCTTCTTCGTGGCTGAGTGTCTCACAGAGAAACTTTTAAAATGGCTTTTATTAATGGATGTCTTCTAAATTTTCAAACCTAAAGTTCAAATGCTTACCAAAAGTCATTAGATTTATGTAGAGATTTCACATATTGGAACTCTGTAAATGTAAAGTTTCAGGAAGAAGGAGCTGAAATTTTCCCAGAAAAAAACAATTTCTGATTAAAAAAAGAAAAGATAAAAAGAAAGACACACCTCTTTCAACTCACTTCAGTAAGCTCATTCACACGTCAAAATCTTTCTCCCAATATCCTCTTAGTCCACCCAGCTTCTCCCCCAAACCATATGACACTTTCCCTCATCTTATACCACACATCCCTCTAGTCTTATTTTTCCCAGAGCCAATTAATAACACCTGCTCATCAGTCCCCTGCAGAGCCTTTCTGCACTTTCTCTCCACCCTAGAATTTTGTAGGAGGGTCAAGGACTTTACAGATTTATATAGTCTGTCAGAAAGCAAGCTTGTAACTGATATTTAGGTCAAATTTTACATCGTATTAGTATAATTTGCTGACATAATGCTGCATTATAGTCAGACTTCCACATACGACATTTTGCGAGAGTTGTAACCTGCAGTTTTAAAAGGAAATAGCCTGGAAAGTATTACAAAATGGAAAAATCTTAACTTTATCTTCCTTGAAATTCATATCAATAGACTTCACCATTTCTACAATTATACATCCTATATTTCATGGCTTAAATGGATAATTCCAAAATTTCAGTATTCTCTGTTCTCACTCACATACTCAGTCTCATATTTATACTATACTTAGAATTTTAACTTCTGTCATTTTCTGCAGTTTTACAAATACAAACAAATTGTAGAAGTTAGCAAATATAATTATCAGAAAAAAAATTGTGTGGCATTTCCTCACAAAATTCACAACAGTGCTGAAAACTGTATATCAACAGAAAAAGCTCCCCAAAACCCAAACAAAACCGAATAAATGCCCAAAACCAAAATAACATGAAAGGCGACAGTTTTCATCAAGTAAAAATGTTTATTCTTAATTTACTTTGTGTTGAGTAATACCAATTTATTTTCTGTGATATGTTACTTTCAAGCACTTGGAAGATACAACATTCTAGAAATAAAATAAGTTGTCAACAATATGATGTACGCATGATCAGTTATCATCTGTTTTATTGCTGCACCTTCATTTTTTTCCAGATTTTTGGTCCTTATTTTCCAATTTGTGTCTGGGGAAGGCCATAGGAGTGCCAGATTGGGGGAAATTGTATTGGCTACTGGGAAAGAGAAAATTCTAGTCACAAAATTAAACTGGTTGACAGAGCAAAAAGGGACAAGTGGTGTAGTGGTGCAGTCCATCAGTGACAGAAACCATGGGAGGCAGGCACGGAGACCTGACTTGGCCATCTTGCTCAGCAGTTTGGTGAAACCCCTATGCTCTGGCCAAAGAGAAAGAAGGATGGTGACATGAAAAAGTGATGTAGAGAAAGTCAGTGAAAATGAGGGTAAAAAAACTCCCAGCGTCTGTAACATCACCTGCCCTTTAACAGCTGAAGCACTTGCCGAGTGCAGTGGCAGTGATAACTGGCTTGCCCTTCAGAAGTGAAGGCTATCTGCTTCAGGAATAGGAAGGAACTGAGAAAGAATTGTTTTCCTTCTTATCACCACTGTTGTCCATTTCCTTTCTGCTTTATGGACTTTATATTTTTCCTGTTCTATTTCTCTCCTTTCTCTTTTAAGTTGCCCCTCATCTAGCTACAAGGACAAGTACGAAAGAGTCCCTGAAACAAGGAGACTGAGTAAATTGTATGATATGACAGTCTGGAACTTATTAAAAATGTTCTTTCTGATATAGCTGGAAATACAGCTATAATATCTGCTGTTGTCAGATGAGTGGTTTTTGACTGAAAAAACATTGTTTACAGTTCCCTTCAAATCTTTCTGTTTAGTGAGACTAATTCCAGTCACTGAGCAACAATAATGATTTATCCATGACCTTAACAGCAGTATTTACGCACCTTTGCAAAGCAATCTGGGCTGCACAAAAGCTGTACGGAAGTGGAAATGAAAACACTGAAGTCCAATGTCTATCAGTGGTCTAAATTCAGATGTATTCTTAGGAATTCTGTAGGGCTGCAACTGGTGAACATGCATATTTCATCAGCTGCAGAAGGAGGGAGTATGCTAAAGGATTACTAGTTTTATGTACTATTTTGAAACAACGTGTGAATGGTATGTGTGAATCAGTAATCCAGGGGTGTTTTATAGGCAATCAGTTTTTTGATATTTATTAATTTCCTCCATCCCCTGTCTAAGTAGCTTAGGGAATTTCGGGGGGGGGGGGGGGGGGGGGGGGAGGGAAATGAGAAAACTATGAAAAATGCATAGTTAAACATTCAGTCATGAAACACTGAAGTAAAGGTTTAAACAACCTAAATAAAACTAAAATGTATTCTTGGAATGTGGATCAAGTCCAAATCTGAGACAATGTATGTCATTTCACCATACATTAGTACAAAGCAAGTTTCAAGGAACAATGGCTGTAAGAAATTATTACTGTAATTTCTTAAAGTTATTATTTCCTAAGGAAATTATTTCCAATCAATAAATATAATGCAAAATGTTGATTTTATGAAGTCTTTGTCAAAAGAAAGCATTTAAAAACAAATATCATGCTAGAAAAAATTGTCATGCATTGGAGAAGCTTGCTGTGTAGTGATGAAATGCCCATTTCCACTTCATTTCCAAGAAAAGGGAGTCTGGTTTACCAAACTATCTAGGTCTAAATCCTTGCCACCAAAAATATTATAGGAAGCCAAAGACGGCTGGCATTTTTCTGTCCAGACCTGGGTGGGTTTGATGATCACAGAAAGATTCACAAGCAAGTACTTGCTAATCTCTTGCTGCCCTCACATCAGCCTTCACAGTCACCCCATACATCAGAGGAAATGCAGAGGAAATGGTTATTTTGCCCAGTGTGGGTTGCTGCTGAATAGCTCAGTGAGGTGTCCAAGCCAGACCCATGAACTTAGATGGCCTAATGTGCCCCATGAGGCCATGGATCATTTCTGCTGCATAAAGCCTCCACTGCTACACTTGGGCTTTACAATCTGAGTCTAGGACTAAACTAAATCATCTGAAAAAAATTCAGGCATTGATGTATGGAGCCTGTTCATTGGCTGAGATGCAACTAGGACACTACCCTGTGCTGTCTTAAAATTTCCTTTAAATCATGTTAATTATTAGAAAAATCAGGACAACGAGCTAAGACAATTTAAGACTTGGATTTTCCATGGAATAGAATGACTATGCATACACAGACACATATATATGTATATATATGCAAATTCACAGAAAAGCTGACACATCCTGTTACCTTTTGTGAGAGAATCATTAAGTTTTATGTGCAGACACCTCTGTTTTAAATCATCAAGCTAGTAGCGAACTGCTTGGCTTTTCTGAAATCTCCCCTCAGCCCTCAGCCTCCAAACAAAATACTAATTGCTGATGCTTTTAGTACAGAATCACTTCATTAATCCCAGCTACTACCCCCATATATGAATGCATTATAACTCAGTTCTGGGATTCATTAATTGACCTAGTTAATATGATCCCTAATAGCCTGTAATTAGGGATGTGTAAAATATCTCAAAAAAATTTGTTGCAAGCAGACATTCCCTGAATGGTGGGTGTATAAACCTTCAGTAAAGCTTGTTCCTGAGATTTGTCCTTTTATCTTTAAAAGAAAAAGTTTGCACTAAAAAGGAGCGAAGGAGAGGGAAACGCGTGAAAAACAAGGAGAGCATATAACCTTTGATGGCAAGTTAATTTCATTTACCCATGTGACCTAATCTAATTTGAAAACTCCACTGAAATCTCTCAGAAAATCACATGTAGTAAAATGGGCTGGAACTGGGGAGAGAAAAGAAAAAAAAAAAAAAAAAAAAAAAAGGAAGTTCCTAGAAATGCACAAAAAAGGACTGTATTCAGCTCTTTTTTTAATGCCAAACTGTACTTTCAAGTGTCACAGCTTTCTCTTGTATGCCAGGCAGTGTACCTGTTAAGAAAGAAAGTTCTTCCACCTTGGAGCAAAGCAGGCATCCTTAGTATACGCAGCATCCAGGGAAAACCAGTGTTTAAGGAGGTGAATTGCTGAATATGTATTTATTTTAATAAAGCATTTAATTTGAAAAGTTTTTGCAGCATTCAGACAGATTGAGTTTTAGGGAGGAAGTGACTCTGCAGTCAGTGCCTGGCCTGCTCTACTGTCAGAGGAAATAAGTGAAACTAAAATGAAGTGATAATATACTGTAGGAAATTTAAGAGAAAGGCAGGCAGAGGAAAAAATGGCAATCTGGGACCATACAGCTGATCCCCAAAATAGACACAATGACCAGTGCCAAAATAGCTGCCAAAAACAGTAGATTGTAAAATTACCTAATACCTATGTCATGTTTACTTTATATTTACATTGGGGAATGGGCTCCCCAACAGACACAATACTCGACAGTATTTTTGTTCACTGTCACTATCATTATCCACCATCTGCTCTGCCAAATTTCCTTTCTGTTCTTTTTTGTGCATTCATCAGCGCAGTAGTAAGTAACTACCTTAATGACTGCAGCATATTGCTTCTGGATTAGCAGCAGATATTGTACTACTCTGGGTTTATGGACAGAGCTGCAAGTAGGAGACCTGGCAGGGGGTTCCATTTAAAATCCTTTCCCCTTTGCAAAAAGAAACACAGTAACTAGGAAAGTTTTGTCCCAACTCACTAGCAAGGATGTGATCTATGATTTGGTTAAAAAGAAAAAAAAATAAAGTACCTCCTTCTGTGAAATTCAGTGAAGTACCCGCCAGCTCCAGGGAGATGGCTGAATTCTGACAAGATGTCTTAGTGTGATGGGTAGCCTGAAATACTGGCGGAGAGCTCTGCTTACTTTGCTCAAAACCACAGATAGAGAAACCACAGCTTTGGGAAAAGGGCAGCTTTTGAAAAGGACACGTCTTTGCTGAGTGAACCTTGTGGGTTAATACGGTGACCCGCAAGCACAAGAAGGCCTTTTTGTCTGTGTAGTCTGTGGGTAGATGTAGCAGTGGGTAATCCAATCCTGGCACATCTTTACTTATTCTTTGCTTTGAGGCCATCTAAAGGAAGTTCTCCAAAACTTATCTCAGTGCTCTTTTTTGTGTTCTGAGCAGACTTTTTGTTGCTGACTTAGTCAAGTACTGAGAAAGTAAGCAGGAGTGGCTTTTTCTTGCTAAAAAAAACAAACCAAAACACCCTTTTTAAACATCTTGAACCAAGATGGGGGGAGGCAGGGTATGGGAAGGGAAGAAACTAAAGAAATGGGAAAAAAGGAAAAAAATGACAAAGAAGAGCCAAAGGAAATTTGGACTGGAAAGCTTCCTCAGGAGTATCACAGTATAAGGAAATACAGCAGAAAAACATATAGATGTATATAAATTTAAAATATATTATGGAAAGTTTCCTACTAAAAACACATTCAAAAACAATTATTTCTGATCCACAAAGAGAGGAAAAATGAAGTGATCTTAAGCTTCAGGGATCCTAGGATGGAACACTGCCAGGCTGTTTGAATGCAGGCGGCTTCAATGCAGCCCAGACAGGCTATGGGTTAAAAGGCTTAGGAGCCTTATTCTGTTCCCACTAAATTCAACAGCAAATTTCATTTGGACTTTGAAACAGGCATGGAGTGAGCATTGTATGTAGCAGTCAGGGACGGCAGAAGTTAGCAATGGTGTGTGAGCTTCGTTAGTATACCAGAGTCTGGATCTGACAGGGAGATGTGTACTCCTCTTGGGCAACTGTCTCTGAGGCTGATTCCACTGACCTGTGGAAATGAAATCTGCCATAAAAAGAAGACCAGAGCCCAAGACTTGGGACTACCAGCATGCAAATAAACTAACGCGGGCTTTCACAGCTCAGAGCTGTGATCTGACTCTATCAGCACGAAAAGGGAAAGATAGAACAGGGGGGACTTCCACTGCTCTGCAGTTGTGCTAACACACTCTGACTTGGAAAGTACCCTGTATTTCTTGATTTTGGTTGCAGAATAATTCCAAAGTAATGTCCATCTACTCAGCAAATCTATGGCTTGGCTGCAAGTGTTTATTAAGTTTTAAAATGTGCAGTTTTAAATACATGAGAAGCCCACTGTGTACCAGCTTGTAATGCCTGCAGAGCTCTCTGGGGACTCTCCTTCAGGTATGCCTCTTCTGGTTAAACTGCATATTATAAACTGTAAAAGAAACATTGCTACAGGATTATCAAAAAATTACTCTTCTTTATGCAAGCAGCTTTTGGGGAGTGTTCAGGGTTGGGGTTTTTTTTCTCATTACTAGTGATAGGAAGTTGGTTACTAGTATTTTTTCTCTCTTGAAAGACCCCCTGTGGTATTTTTGGTGCTTAGATATACATATATCTACACATACATACTTATCTTTTTGTTGTCATACAGTCTAAAAGGAGCAGTGCTGTCATAAACTATAAAATAAGATAATCAGATAAACTTCTAAAATTAAGTACCCGTTTAAAGTGTCTCTGAGATACCCATCCCTGAGATTCTTTCTAAGGGATCTAATTTCATAGTGAAGTGCATTAACTGGACAACTGCAAATGGAGACAACTATTGATCATATGGGATAAGGCGGAGAGTCTGGAGAAGTGAAATGCATACTCTTGGAGCTATCACAGCGGGAGGTAAAGCTCATACTAATGTTGCAAGCAAGTCTAAGTGGTGCAGGTCAGAAGTATGTGGTGTCAGCTTGTGGATATGCACTGGGAGGAGGCTCAAGAAGGAAGTCTTGCAAAAACCAGGTCCCTTAGCATTAAGAGCTTTGAAAACCAGCAGGGACTGCTTAAAATAAATCCTCTAGTTTATAGGCAGCCAACATGAAGGGCTCAGGGGGATGTAATATGAGCATGGCTGCTCAATTCTGTGAGCAAACATGATGCTGCATTCAGGACTAGCTGTATTTTTGATGTTTTTCTCAGACCTAATAATGGAAGCAGCAATTCACTCTCTCCAGAGAGAGGAGCGGAAGGCGTTTTAGCAGCTTGAATATATTTGAGCACAGGGCCGACAAAAATGGCAGGATAGATTTGGAAACTCCTCATGGAATTGTTTTTATGCACACAGAACAGCAGCATTTAGATCCATATCGTAAAGGAATAATGAATGGGGTTTTGGAGCAGCTGACTGCAGAGAAGAGAGATGGTAGTACTCTTGTGGGCCCTATGCCCTTGTAGATATAAACCTGAAAACTCAAATGATTAATATCAGTTTTGGCTATCTTAAACCAAACCCACAAACCCTAAGACAGTCCTTCTTTTTTACAACTTTCTGAACCTCAGCAAGGTCATGTGTTTTTTGACGGCAGGAAATTGTTACGCAGGTATATTTCTGAAATTTGCTAGTATCACCACTTATGTGTAAAGTTGAAAAAGAAACTCCTTTTGCACCTCTGGGAAAAGGAGAATACAACATTATCACCAATTATTTTTAGTATTACTGGTCAGGGACAGCTTTGCTAAGATATTCAGGAATCTAGAGACTACAATACGGTCAGTGGAAACACTCTAGTTTAGACAGACTCTTGTCCCTCATGCATAACTTGTCCTTTATATTTGCAAATATTACTCCATATCTTTAGAATTAGGACTTTGAAGTTGGTAAGGGTGTACCCACAGATTCAGTTCATCACATGTCCAAGTGTCTTCTTAAAACTAGAGCATGTCTGGGAGAGAAAATCTGAGGAAAATAGATGCTGTAAGGTCACGTCCAAATTCTTACTCAAGAGATGAACCTACTCTAGCTCATGATCCCTGTGGTGGGCTGACCCCGGCTGGGTGCCAGGCGCCCACCAAGGCCGCTCCATCACTGCCCTCCTCAGCTGGGCAGGGGGAGAGAATGTATAACGGGAGGCGCATGGGTCGGGGTGAGGGCAGGGAGAGATCACTCACCAGCTGCTGCCGTGGGCAGAACAGACCTGGCTTGGGGAAAACAGTTTAATTTATTTCCGATCGAATCAGAGTAGGATAATGAGAAATAAAGCTAAATCTTGCAACCTCCTTCCCCCCACCTCTCCCTTCTTCCCGCGCACAACGTCACTCCCCATTTTCTCTCCCCGCTCCCGCCAGTGACACAGGGGACAGGAACGGGGCTGGGCCGGTCCCTGACGCTGCCTCTGCCGCCCCTGCCCCTCAGGGGGAGGCTCCTCACACCCTGCCCCGCTCCCGCCTGGGGTCCCTCCCACGGGACACGGTCCCCCGTGGGCTTCTCCAACGGGAGCCCTGCCCAGGGGCTGCAGTTCTTCACAGACTGCCCCGGCGTGGGGCCCTGCACGGGCTGCAGGTGGGGATCTGCTCCCCCGCCACCCTCCATGGGCTGAGGGGCACAGCCTGCCTCAGCGGGGGCTGCACCACGGGCTGGGGGGGAACCTCTGCTCCGGCGCCTGGGGCACCTCCTGCCTCCTGCGCTGACCCGGCGGTCGGCAGGGCTGTTCCTCTCACATAGTCTCACTCTTCTATTTGGCTGAAGTTGTGCAGTTTTTTCCCCCCTTCTTAAGTACATTACCCCAGAGGCATTGCCACCATCGCTAATGGACTTCGCCTTGGCCAGTGGCGGATCCATCTTGGAGCTGTCTGGCACTGGCTCTCTCTGGCATCTTCTCACAGAAGCCACCCCTGCAGCCCCCTCGCTATGAAAATCTTGTCACATAAATTCAATATAATCACAGTTCTTGGTCTGGCAGCTTACAGGAACAGTGTGGTTACTCTGAGACCATGATATACTGAGGCTACCACCAAGGCAGTGAATAGATTGTACAGGCCCCTTATGTATGCTCAAACCAATCATCTAGCTCAACCAACTCATTGTACAGACTGACATTTCCCTGCCTGCTCAGGCTATCACAGCACACTGCAGGTACTGCTGCTTTGGTATCTCAGAGAGGCTGTGTGATATTTGGTGCAGTACTTTGTAGTGAGAAACTTTTTTATTTTGTCTTTTCCTTTTGTGAGACTAGCATTTTGCCAGAATCACTTCCTTTCTCTCCTCTCCATCCCTTCCAGGTACAACTAGGAAAAAAGATGCATTTTTAAAATGAGTTCCTAAATAAGAAACAAGAAAGGTGATCTGTAAAATTTTTGCTAAACATTGTGAGTTTTTTCGTTTCTATTTATACTGCGTGTGAGCACAGTAGGATGAAATGCTCTTTAGACCTTTAAGTGTGCTTGAATGACTCAACCATTTGCCATTTCTTGCTCACACAGGCTATCCATGTCCACTAGGTTGAAAGGGATTGTTCAAATATAGAATTACTATAATTGAATTGTATGTACATGAGGAATTGTTTTCCTGTCATAAGGTTATCATAAAATAAACAGCAGAATCTGCACGAAATACACATCTGACTCATAGCTATCCATTCAGAGGGCATGCTCTCTACACCTAGTTCCTCCTCTCCTTCATGTGCTTCCACAGTAAAGAGAACAGAAAGAGAAAACATATCCTGACAATATAGCATCTGCCCAGAAGTAATACATGCAAAGTTTAGAGTGAAAAGCCTTTGAGATACCCTACAAAAAATATACCCAAATATCTCCCAGCAACAGAGACAAATTAGGAGGATCAGCAAACAAAAGTCACACCACAAAATTTCTAATAATAAAATACCAAGTATTTGAATATTAGTCTATGATTGTAAGTTACCTTAATCATGACCTTAAAGAGAGGATGGGGGTGGAATTCATTTGATAAAAAATAGAGGTATAATTTATATCTAAATACATAGTCTGCATTTACAAAGTCTTATTGACTCCAGTTAACAAAGCAGTGGTTCTAGGCACAGTTCTGGCCTATTTTGAAATTTACTTTTATGGTGAGTTAACAATTCAAATGCCCAGTTCTTGCCATTGACTATAAGGCAAGCCTAGAAAGCTAGCTCAAACACAAACCTTTACACTCCAGGCATATAAAAATCAGTGAGATGAACCCTACCATGGAGGTCTGTGAGTTATCCTAAGGACATAGAATTGCTATTTATTATCAGCAATTATTCATTTTGTATAAGACTCAAGGAATACTCAAACACAATTGTAGCTTATTTTGCCTGTAAGATGTAGAGAGGACTTATATTATGAAAAAGAATGGAGAATGACTATTATAATTTTTTGAAGTTATGTTTGGTCATTTACAGAATACAGTAATGCAAAACCGTGAAAGTTTAGAAATTTTCAACCAATCATTTGGCCACATATTCTTAAGAAGAACTGAATCACCTGACTATATTAAACAAATATCTGGTTTCATTTCTAAAGAGGGGAAGAGGTAATTTATATCACAGACCAGTTACCTTAAAAGTCTGCCATTTAGACTATATCCTGTTCCACTTAAGAATGAACAAAAAGTCAGTATCTCCTACCTCACACTTAACATCACTCAACAGCACATAGGGAGGAGTTTGGAGAAGATTCTCTGCATTGAGCAATAGAAGGTATGTCTGGCTGGCCGACAGTAACAACCATGGAAGCCATGTTTAGTAAAAGCATCTTAGCAATTTTACCGGTATTTCTTAGTCTGTATATGAAAGCATCAAGATGGTAGGTAAAGCATCCAAGAAAACAAAATTATTTTTAATTTCTTCTGATTTCTTTGTCAGAAAACCTCACAGCTTAGCTCTACCAAGAACCTGAAAAGCCAATATTCTTACAAAAACTTCAGACACCAGCATAAAATTTGTATATATTTTCTCCAAAAGATGCAGCATTTTAGCATGCAATCATTGCAAAGAACTATTCATCAGCCAGATCTCTGCTTTATTTGCCAGCAACTAATCAAAACAAAAACAGAAACAAGGAAAAATTTAAACTAACTTGAGGCAGTAGGATGCATGTGGAATGTAGAATTACTGGTTCCTTCTCATCTGTAATATTTTACAGTAAGGTCCTAAATCTTTACTATTTATTAATCATTAACAACAGTAGAAATCAATCCTCAGGTGCTTTCTACATTGGTTTATCAAATACAGGTATGTTATGCTTCCAACAGAACAATTCAGCCATGTCTTGAATGAATGCTCTCCATTGAACTTTATTCCATGACCGCTCAAAACAGTTTTGGCCACATGCTTAAGAATTATTTTATTGTATTCATATACATTTGAAAATCATGGCTCCTAGGTTAAGGATAGAATGGACAGTCAACAAGATGTGTGTTTGTTTCTATTCAGAATTCAACATTCCTTTGTTAAAAGTTTTTTACTTAAGAGCTGAGTAAATTTATTTTTGAATCAGAAACTTATGCATATGTAGTTTAGGCTTTCATTCCCTTTTTGGAGATTAATGCTTTTCCTTTACATGTCATACATACCAACAACATTTCTAGAAAACTACATTATATTTTGCATTGCCTTTTGCTCTTCTTATTGCTGTTTTTCACACAACCAATTTGTTCTCACTTGATCCTGGCATGACTGGAATATACTCCTCCTTAGAGAAATTTTCTTCCTTAAGTGTAGTAACTCTTGGTCTGTATTTTCCAATTCGGTTCTCTTTTTTTTCAATACAGACAAAGATAGCCCGGCTGTTTTCTCACTGCCTTTATTAACAAGTTGTGATACTGTGATGTTTATTCTGTCTATTTTACCTGAGCCATCAAGTTATGATGATACCTGATTACAGTAATTGTAACTTCAAGCACTGCTTTGTTGTTAAGGCCTATAGGTAGCTATACAGCACGCAGATGTATTGCTTTAGATTTCTTACAAATAATCTATAATGTATGTATTTTTAAATTAATTTCGTCCATTATATATCATATGAAAAGAAGAATTGTTTCATATGAATGATGAAAAAGTTGGGGTATTTCAACACTGAAGGTCAGAAGGACATATCAGCTACCAGGATTCCTGTTCCATCCCTAAATTGGACCTGTATCAACAGCTTTGTAAGATAAAATTTATAGACACTGAAAATACATTTTTCATCAAACTATCAGTTTGATTTGTGGAGTAGGAGCACGCCAAGTTGAAAACCCTATAAAAAGTAGTGCTGAATCACTGTTTTGTCCTTGTTGACAACAAAGAGATCTTGCATGGTGTTGCATTATGTGTAAGAGTCTGACATGTGGCCAGGGAGGGGAAAAGCCCTCCTGTTGAGTTAGGAGGTTCAGGAAGGATCCCTTTGCTTTCTAAACTCCTTCTCAGAGAGGAGTCTAGGTGTGGCTAGATCCAGCCCTAGTCTCAGACTTAGCCAATGGTTTAGGTCTAAAGGATACAGCCACTCATCAGAGCCAACGTTTGCCTGTCAGCTCTCTCAAGGACTTGCACTGAAAGATTTTCGCAAAGTTTTAAAAAAATTAGATGATTTATTAAGGCGAGAAATATAACAAATTTGGAATTGCTGTTGCTAAATGCACTTACTGCAAAAATTGAGCTCAAGTTAAGAGTTTGGCACATTTGTTAACAATATTTTCCCGGGTAACACCCAATGTAGTCTTACCAAAGAGGCGTCCCTGCTTGGGGAGGAAAGAAGTCCAGGCCCATCAACCCATCTGGTGTTTGGAGTTCTTGTCCTCAAAACAGAGGATTCTAAATGCCAGATTTATACTGGTGATATATATATGGTGAGGTGGGACTAAGTCAATTATTGTGTGCTGATTGGCCCTTAGCGGGATCGTAAATTCTGGAAGGCCTGATGGTTCAAAATGGGGGCAGGAGATTTGATACGGATTTACAGGGGTCTTCCTGGCTTTTACTGAAGTAACAGCAGGCTGTGAGGACCCCGCCTCACCCTGGGTGTCACTCACTTGGGTTGATTGTTAGACCGCATCCGTTATCTGTTTCGTGAGATAAGTATGTTGCTCAAGTCAACCCCCCCTCCCTCGGATGCTTCCTGCTGACTCATGGTAGTTGCTGTAATTGCACCAGCAACTCCAGTTCCCACACATGGTTATGGCTTTCAGTATTAAAAAAGAACTCAGGGCCAATGTTTGCCAGGTGACTCGGATGCCTGGTGGAGCAGCGTTTCCCTAACGAATTCAAGAACTAATGTTCCACTTAATTTCACTTCAGAGTAAACTTAGACTCAAGTATTTGTGACAAAGTTTTCACTTCACAAAACACTAGTTTAGCAATGTTGTCAACTTATAAATGGGGACATATTAAAAGCCCAAATGAGCTTCTTGTCAAAAGTGTTGATGAGAACACAGCAAAGATGCATGGAGATGTAACAGTTCTCCAGTGCCTTTTCACAGCTGCAGCTCCACACACCCAGAGACCCAGCAGATTTCTTGAGCAGTGAACAGGGGACGGATTATACTTATCTTAATGCAGCAAAACAAGGGCTATGTGGCATGCCCACATGAAACACAGCAACATACAAACACTACACTTCAACTGACACAACAGCACAAGTATGGCTTTGTAGCCTGGCCATATGGATGCCAAGACCTGAAAACACACCACCTGAGTTTATGACACAGTGATGAAAATCTGGCCCAAAGATGTTCAGTAGCCAGAAGTTTGGGCAGACTACATGGTGACCTAAATTTTCAGGCATAACCAGTCTTGTATGCCTCGAAAGCCTGACACAGAAGGCTTTTTCATTAGACATGAGAAATCTGTATCTGCCTTTCAGTTGCACATAATTTCAGTGTGCTATATTTTGAAGTATGACAGCATTTAGGTGACTACAGGGTAAGTCTTCCCAATAAAATATATTTCTATGTGTAGATAGTCTGGCAATAGAGTAGAGGAAACAGAACAGCAGTGCTGCAGAGGTACTTTGCATGGGTTCATTTATCCTGCATCTAGTATATAGGGTGTAATATTACCTTAGAAATTTACTGGAGACACCAGAAATGATACGTGCATTTTCTTACTTACCTATAAAGTGCTTCTTGGTGAAAGATCTAATGATCTTTCTGATTTTTCATGAATATGATCATTAAAGAAATGTGACTTTTCAGCAACTTAGTTATAGCAGATAATAGTATCTGGTAATTTATACAACTTTATAGACATTTATATAACTGTACAGCTTCAATTTGTAATGTCCCTGGGAGGTAATGTAAGGAAGATGAAGTAGAAAGTCTAAGTGAATTGGTGTCACCTTTTCTAATAATCTTAAAGCACACTGTAATAAAGAATATAATAATGATAATCTGCCAGTACTCACTAGTCCACCTCCCAGACCTTCTTCAAAGGAGATAACAGTACAACCATAGGAACAAAGTCACCTAACAGCACAGCTACTAGCTGCAAATCTCAGGCTGCAAATCTCAACCTAAGTGCTTAAAGCACTCAGTCACTACAAGAAAGACAGCTGAGAAACTCATTTATTAAATTGCTGTCCAAGGAAACTCACGCAGAAAAAACCTCCTCAAGAAGTATTCTTTTACTTGAAAAGCATATCAGAGACCTGGTGTACTCCGGTGCGGTGGAGATAAATGAGGACCTTGAAAAGCTTCACTTTGTTATATGAAGAGATACCAAAACACAAACTGTTGTTTTCATTCTGAATCTTTCAGTCTTCATCAGTTATGAGATCAACCAGGGAACAGCTATTCCACAGTGGCAATGGTCACACGTTTTCAGTTTGGATATGCCTATGACCATCCGGGATACTTGTGACAAAGAAGTAAATAAATTTCAGGAAATAAGAAAATTGTACTTGCAATTTCTAAGAAGTAAAGTCAGTGTATTTTGATCTAAAATATATACAAGGTTGATAGAACTCAACAGTCCTATGCAGTCTGATCTTTTTCAGTTGTTTAAACTTATATCATCTCACCATAGCAGCTGTAATCTCCATCAAGTTCCTGTTATTGACAGAAGAAACAGGCCACAATCCAGCAAAGCACTTAAACACAGCTTAGCTTGAAATATATGAAACTGTACTGAAACCAATGAGAATACCTTCATGCTAAAAAGTAAGCACATGCTTAAGTCCTATGCTGGATCAGGGCCATAAAATAATGCAGTTTTGCCAATAAATAACTTGTCCATCAGGATAATTTCCATTGAGATTTGCAGAATTCATTTTAAAAAAGCTACTTACTGTCAAAAGACAAGGAATTTCTAATTTCTTGTTCTTGTTTCTTATCCGTCAGTTGGGTTGGTCTAACAGTGGTGTGAGATCAGAATCAGGGGTGAGGCTTCTAACAGGAGAATGTTTGGCGTACAGGAGTAATTTTATGATCCAAGAGTCATGTACTTGTATGTGCATTCACACAAGCAGAATCTGGAACATTTTCTTAGCTGACTTAGGAAAGTTTCCAGAAAACAGACATACAAATTAAAGCTTCTGGAAGGACAGATCTAATTCACTGCACAAATTAGCCTGGGATTGTAACTAGGTCAGGTTTTTTTCCAAGGACATATTATAAACCTTATGTTTCTATATGAGGAAGAAAGGTTAGCTTAGGCTTGCTTGTCATCTGGACATTTCTCAAGAGCCAGATGAAAAGGCTAAAATTGATAGGTTTCTTCTAGTTGTCTTGATTGCTCAAGATAGTTACTCATCTTCATTGTTTTACCAAAATAAAATAAAATTATATATATATATATGTTTGCTAAATGTGATATGACGTACTTTTACTTCTTACAAAAAAACCCCAAAAGGGAGATTTTTCCAATGGCATGAAAATGCGATTAGGACTGCCAGGAAAGTGCATAGGGAAAGCAGGAGTGTACAGTTTGGCAGAGGGGTACAGAAATTGGAATTATCATTCATCTAGAGCCAAATCTGGCATGTGATGGAGCTGTTCTCTCTGCTAATATATTACATTTTTACATAACTCCTGGAAAGCTGTAGCATGAACTATAAACTGCCAGAGAGTGACACTGGAATTATAAACCCTTTAAAGAAACATTTAGACAAAATAACCAGAGACCAGACCATAACAGGGATAAGGACTGGTTCCCCTTCAGTCAGTGTAGTAAGATGTTGGAGGGAGTTATGCCAAAGGGGAAAATTCAGGTAAGTCATATTCTCAGCAACAAACACAGACTAGGGAAATAGGATTTGTTTGAGACAACAGGTCTATTTCAACAAAACTCCGTGTTTGAAACATGGTACGGGAAAATATTTCAAAGAAGTAAATATTTCTTGGTATAAACCTTTGCTTTCCACTTTTCAATTACTTTATTACTAAATATGTTTGCACTTGAAAAGTTAAGAGTATTTCTAATGTTATTAAAGAACCAAATAGCTTATAACTACTCCAGCTACCATCCTAGCAACTGAGGGTACTGCAAGGTGTCATGGCAGATGCTGGGCATCCCACCTACCTCAAGATACATTTTTTTATGAATATGTGTTGGAAAAATAATGGAAGGGAATTTGATTAAAATTATGAGTTTACAGGGTTTCTGTGGCAAAGTTTTGGTAGTGGGGGGACTACAGGGGTGGCCTCTGTGAGAAGCTGCTAGAAACTTCCCCTATGTCCAATGGAGCCAACATGAGCTGGCTCCAAGATGGACTCAGCACTGGCCAAGGCCAAGCCCGTCAGTGACGGTGGTAGCACCTTTGTGGTAACATATTTAAGAAGGGGGAAAAAGCCCTGCACAACTGCAGCTGGAGAGAGGAGTGAGGCTGTGTGAGAGGAACAGCCCTGCCGACCGCCGGGTCAGCGCAGGAGGCAGGAGGTGCCCCAGGCGCCGGAGCAGAGGTTCCCCCCCAGCCCGTGGTGCAGCCCCCGCTGAGGCAGGCTGTGCCCCTCAGCCCATGGAGGGTGGCGGGGGAGCAGATCCCCACCTGCAGCCCGTGCAGGGCCCCACGCCGGGGCAGTCTGTGAAGAACTGCAGCCCCTGGGCAGGGCTCCCGTTGGAGAAGCCCACGGGGGACCGTGTCCCGTGGGAGGGACCCCAGGCGGGAGCGGGGCAGGGTGTGAGGAGCCTCCCCCTGAGGGGCAGGGGCGGCAGAGGCAGCGTCAGGGACTGGCCCAGCCCCGTTCCTGTCCCCTGTGTCACTGGCGGGAGCGGGGAGAGAAAATGGGGAGTGACGTTGTGCGCGGGAAGAAGGGAGAGGTGGGGGGAAGGAGGTTGCAAGATTTAGCTTTATTTCTCATTATCCTACTCTGATTCGATCGGAAATAAATTAAACTGTTTTCCCCAAGCCAGGTCTGTTCTGCCCACGGCAGCAGCTGGTGAGTGATCTCTCCCTGCCCTCACCCCGACCCATGCGCCTCCCGTTATACATTCTCTCCCCCTGCCCAGCTGAGGAGGGCAGTGATGGAGCGGCCTTGGTGGGCGCCTGGCACCCAGCCGGGGTCAGCCCACCACAAAGAGTTTGGAGTTACTGAGGACCAGAGACATGATGAACACAGGTGCATCTCTGAAGGGGGAGGAGTCAGACTCCATTTCTGTTCACAATTTAAGACTTCATTAGGAAACAGTAAAGACTGTATCGTCCCTGTTTTTGATATTTAGGTGGCAAATGATCATAATATCCTTAGGAAATACTAATCAACTTTCCTTTGGCTAAGTGGATACTGAAATTTTCCAAGTCCAGCGGTGTCAGTAAAGCAGACACTCAAAAGGCAAGGGGAGGCAGAAGATGGACAATGGAGCAACCATTAGAGAAGGATCACTGTTTACTCTCCTGGTGTGTACTCTTGGATGTTGAAAGTGAATGTTGCCCATTAGAGGCATTTGCAAATATAATCACAAAATAGCAGATTTGTAGTTTAGCTGCCTGCAGAGGTAAAATGGTCAGACAGCTAATTTGCAGTAGTTTTCATAAGGTTAATTAAGCTGCTCTTTTATCCTGTGAATATGTAATCTACATCTGTGAAACAAGATTTGGCTGGGCTTATGGGTGTCATGTCCTCTTACTTTGTAGTAATCAATTAAGCCACAGTGAAATGGCTTAAAGTAAGTCCTGAGCAGAGGCTGGTGCAAAACACCACTGGTACTGCAGAGGTAACATCTTCTACCAAATTTTATCACAGGGCCAACATCAGAGCTTAGCTGGAGTAAGGGCTGCTAGGAAAAAGACTAGAGCATCCCAGTCAACAATTCACACATTCTCTTCAGGACTGATGAATTTTTTAAATTGTTTTGCTTTGTACGGTATGTGAAACTGCCAAACACCTATATAAAAAAGTCTGGCAGAAAACCCATTCATCTGGTGCATGTGAAAATGCAGTGCATGGCTTTTGTTTGAGCATTATATTCACGCAGTGAATTCAGGAAAGAAAATACTTGAATTTGTATCTTCTAGGCCTTGCCAGTGTCCTGAGCATTGGGCTATTGACTGCTACTGGGTGAACGTCTTTTCATTTTGATCAGAGATCTCTGAAGACATGCCTTTGCTTGCTAAATTCTTGATGAAATGTATATATTTGTCACAAAAGTCTGGTTTTCAAGAATAAAAAGTTTTCAGGAATTTCATTGAAAAAAATCTCTAGAATTGTCTCCTCCTGAAGGATACCACACGTCTGTATACAGAAGCTTACAAGACACCTGCCAAGGAAAGGGCTGCAGTCTGGATACTTCTGTCATGCAAGTCCTGAAGCATATTTTACAGGAATTGTGTGTTGTAATGCACACAGGAAGACATATCATTAGAAAAATAGACAAATCGTTAGAGAGTGTGTCCATGACACTTGTGCAAATTTGTTATCATTTATTCACATGTAGCTGGCTGGATGTTGACATTAGTTCTGCTGAAGATGCTCAAGGTGGAACAGAATCCACTTTCTCTACTAGAAGTTTTGCAAAACCAACAAGAAAGAAACAGTAAAATTATTTGGTTTATTACAACTTTTTCTCCCTCTCTGCACATTGATCCAGTTTTGCTGTAGTAGTGGCAGTGGTCTAAAGAGGTAAGAAAAGCTACTCCCTCTCCATCCTGCCTTTATTAAAGTAGATGACAGCTGAAGACAGACAATTTTTCAGGCACAGACCTTCCATGCATGGGTCTACCACTGCTGTGCATCTAGCTGAGGATTTTTTTCTTTCTCTGTTCCATGCAAAGTCATGTATCATACTCGGCGTTTATTCCAGCCCCTCTATTTAGCACAGGCTACCGGTTAGCACAGTCATAGTAAGCAGAGCACAAGCTCATCAAAACCAGGCTCTCTAGATTCTTGGTGATAGAAGTGCTGTCCTTCAAGATCACCACTAGCCTGGGAAGTCCAGAAGATTGTAAGACCTGTTTGAACTCTATCTCCAGGTTCCTCAGTCAGGTCACACCAAGGCACCAGTAACAATGCCAAAAGACAGCTTTCTTGCATTGCCAGGACTACACACGAAGACACTTCAGGTGGTGCTGCAGCCAAAACCAGCCCTGGGGCAAAGATCTGGAACAGCTACCCCAAGCCCAGATTGTATAATATAAAAGTATTATAAATTATTATTCAGTATTATTTAAGGAATATTATTCAGTATTCAATATTATTGAGTATCAATAGATTTGTAAATGAGAATTCCAATTTTAAGAGAGTCACTTTTAGAATCAAACCACAGTTTCGAAGGCATATAGAAAAACTGTCATTATTGACCCACTCCTATAGAATAGTCAGATGTCACTAGAAAGGGTCTTTATTTTCTTCCAGTGAGTTGATGAGAAGGAAGGGAGTTTTTGCTTAAAAGTCTAGAAGATTTTAAGCCATTAGTGGATGTATTATACATGCTTATACCAAGCCTGGGGGTTGCTGGTTCCCAGGAATACTCCTGAGTGGGCAGTGTGTCCCAGCTGTCCCCTTTTCCAAGAGAATGACTTCTCTTGCTGTCTGACCAAGCAGGAGCTGTTTACTTTGGACTTCATGTAGTCTTTCATAGGCCATTGCTCCTCAGGGTCATTAGTCCCCTCATATGCACAACTTCTAAGCAAACTGTGCACTCTTGTTCCTATCATCAGAATAGGAAGGAGTCTGCCCTCCCCTTACACTTAAGCATTATTAAAAAACCAATTGAATAAAAAAGGGGATGGGGGGTAGGGTGGTGGGGAAGCCACATTCTTTATTCTTTAAGCTTTCAAAGTAAAAGAATATTAAGTATGGTTAACTCTTTCTTTTTATTCTTGGCTCCCACTTTGCCGCTACTCCACACACTGTGTTCTCATTGAACAATGTGTGTAAA
Source organism: Falco rusticolus (assembly GCF_015220075.1). Taxonomy (NCBI): domain Eukaryota; kingdom Metazoa; phylum Chordata; class Aves; order Falconiformes; family Falconidae; genus Falco; species Falco rusticolus. The sequence continues at coordinate 20,817,263 of NC_051189.1, read as the reverse complement.
AAATGACACTGAAGACAAGGAAAAAAATGTATGTGGAAGAAGTTAGGAGAGTTGCAATCATGAATGAAACAAGAGCACTTATTTCAAGTAGATCGTCACTAAAAGAATTTAACAAATCAGCACAGTATTTTTCAAAGTTCAAGACCTGTTACTTTTCAAAGGATGAATCAGGTTCTGCTACCTTCCTTAACCTCTGAATTGCTTCTAGGAGCACACTGACTGCTGATCAGCCATTCCAAACAAAAATTTATCTTCCCTTTCCCAAAACATATATTGCATCTCTTGTGCTAAGTGCTTGAAAACTTTGTTTTACGGGGAGAGAAGTGCACACAACTTTTTGAACAAAGGTGGTTCTCATGGCTTGTGAGCACACACTCCACTGCCAGGGACTGACTGGTGAGCATGCCCTCTTCCTCCTACATGTTGGCGGAGCTTGGCTTGTGTTGTGAACAGCTCCATTGTGTCTGAAGAACAGAGCGATCTATCTCAGAGTGCTCTTGGTCAACAGCAGCACCTAATTTGTGCAAGGATGGACAACAGAATTATGAACTACCCATTTTCTTTCTTCTCAGGACCTTCTACACCATATATTTTGTTAAATAATTTTATAAATCGTTTCCCTACTGTGATTACTAGTCTACCTACACTAATGCTAGGCTTTAGAAACAAGTTTTGACTCCTTCTTTCTCACATCATCATCACTAATAAAAATGACATTTTCATTATTACTGGCTTGACAGACTAGCAGGAGAACTGTGGAAGGGTTATTGTATTAATGGATAATCTTAAAATGCCTGTATCTTACTGAGAATACACTGTTTTGTCTAAAAAGATTCTATTAAGTTCAAAGTTACATTTTCCCCTCTATGCACCTTGTGAAACAATTTTTTAATGAGGAAAACCTGTGCTAACAAAGAATTTTAAAATTGTTTGCTCCTAAAAAAATAAATAATGGAACAATACAGAAGTGCCTGTGTGATGTGGTACAAAGGCCATGCTGATACATATTCAGGATGACCAACACAACTTACTCATTTGCTCTGCCACCCAAAAAATATAGCCATCCCAAACTCATATGGCTAAAACATTTTTACCAAAGCAATCACACATGATTTCCCTTGCCACACCCCATTCTTAATGGGAAAGGAATTTGGGAAGTCGGTTCCTCGCTGAGTCATATGCTTTATATACAGGGCAGTCAGTCAAATGACTTTGCTAGGGACCCCTAGACCATTTAAAAAGTCCTGTTTTGTACTGCCATTCTGTATTCTGTCTGTGCTACGTCTCCTGTAAAACGACATTACAAATATTGAGTATGTATACGTACATGCAGGGAGAGGCTACTTTAAAATGCTTCCATCTTTATGCACCTGCTTTAGAACTAATATTCAGAAAATGAAACAGTGACATAACTATCACTGCTCTCTACACCTATAGATCAACAAACAGTATAGCAATAGCCTATACGTTACTGTGGAAAACCAGTTGCAGATGCGGGATTGAATGAGTGTCTATTGTAGGCTTGAAAAAGTAAGTTGTTGAGTATAATTATTTAGCTTTCAGGACAGATAGTTTTTTGAAGCATAAAGTAAAAACATTTCTCTAGCAAACTGGTTTGCAGGAAATGAAGATGGGTCTGGGGTTTCTTAAAAAGTTAGATAATCAGAACAAAGGCTAAATTAAAGGAACAGTGTGAAAATGTAGGTTCAATAATCAGCATTCATCCATGGGTCTGCTAACACAACCTCAGCGTAGTGTGAGTCTGTAACTCTTATAATTTCAGATTTGTATTTTCATTTTACTTTTATAACAACAGCCTATCAGCATCTGTAATTTAAAATCCATTTCCACTTGCTCTGATATAATAGTGTATATGCAAACCTTAAGCAAACCATCAGGGATTGTTGCACACTGTTTTTAAAGGTTATCAGGTACAGAAGAAATATTTCCCTTCTAATAAATATCCACATAAAGGAAAATTACTTTTTTACAGAAAAAAAAAAAAAGAGAACAGTAATAAGTGGGAGACATCCCAAATTTATGTAAATGAATAGCAGAAAATGGAACCGTCTTATTTTCCAAAATTTTAGCATTCTTTAATAGATTAATTTTATTATGATTTATCACGCTCCTGGTTTCTGCCACTGCAGTATTATCACATTGACAGTGAGGGGATATATAGAAGGGTTTCTTTTACTAGGTTAGCAGCTATGGATGTTATTGTTTAGAAGGTGGGATGGTTTGATTTTCATTTACACTGGTTTTCTTCTTTTGTTTAGTGAGAAAGAAAAGAACGTATTGCTTCTGTGACTCATTCTTCTGCATAAAAATCTTTGTCTTTGATACCTAATAATCAAGCTCCCAACTTGTGGCATAGTGGGTAGTAGGTATGCATTTGTAATCCTGGTGCGGTACCTTTTGTGTGGATAATTCAGTCCTTCAGCACAAGAATAGCTGAATACTTGGAGGCAGTGATTTATAAAAAGTCAGGTCGACCTCACATGGAAGCTCAAGGGAGGCATCCCACAGACTTCAGAGGCAGATAAATTCAATTGCCTCCTTGAGCAGGTAGCTATCACTGCCTCTGTGCAGTAATGAGTGCGTGACTGTAATGACCACACTAACCATCATAATGAAAACTGAAAAATCTTGTTCTGACAAGTGAAGTTTTTCTTCACTTCACTTGGTGTTTGGTTTACTGGGGAGGCCTGTTGCGCCTGCTTAAGTAGTTTTCTGTTGCTTTATTGAATTATTTCTAAATTCAAAGGACTCACAAAGTTCACAGGATACAACTCTAGGTGCAACTGGAAACTGCCTCCTGGCAGCAGCTGCAGCAAGGATATGCTGGCGCAATCCATTTCTCATGTGAACATTTTTTAACTCTATTTGTGGAAAAGACGTGGATTCAAGAGGGGAAGAATGTTCAAAAAAGTGTCTCTGCCTATGGAGTTTATGAAAATATTGACCCTAACAATATTAATGCAATTCCACTTATTTGTTAGATGTAACTATTGTTTTATTTATATCATCATGCCTAGTGATGCTTATCCAGTACTGAACTCATGTGTTCCACCAGCCAGCAGGAGCACAGCAGACCTGGATTCAGTGGAAGCAGACATAAGTAATTGCCACTGTTTTGCAGATATACATGCAAGCTCACATTTGTATACATGTGCGCACTCTCAATCTATTGAGATAATTTTCCAGTGGCCTAGTTTACTGTCAGAAAACATTAATTTATTGGGATTGAAACAGTTAGTGAGACACAGCAGTTTTCTGAAATCTTCTGACAGTAAGCAGGGTCTTGTTATGGTCTGGTGCACTGTTTGGGCAGCCAAACTGGTGCCATGGTTATCTGCTTATTTTCTTCCTTGAATTTTTTAATGTTTAATCCCTTTCAATTTTAAAAAAAAAAAAAAAAAAAAAAAAAAAAAAGAGTTTCTTTTGTGGAAATTCCTATGTGTGGAAAATGTCAGTGTAATTTTGCATTTGTGCTGATTTAGAAAGAAAACAGGTGTTGGTGCTCTGAACTTACAGGAACAGAGACATGGCTTTAAAAAAAAAGTACTGTATTAAAAAAAAAACAAAAACAGCCAAGCCCAATAAGAAAAAAAACTTGAGGCAGACAGTGAACACAGTTTGTCCTTTTAGGCAGGGGAAGGATGAAGCTAAGGTAGCTTATGGAAGTCATTATGAGTTGCTTTGAGATGAGGTCAGTTTCCCACATGCCCTCAATAGGAAGCATGGCTGTTCCTTCTTCCCCTTCCCCAACCACCATTTCTTCTACCATGTAAGTTATAGCTCCCCTCCCAGACTCTGCCGTGGGCTTCTGCAGTATCCTAAGCGTCTGTAGTCATCAAAGTGTGTGTCTTGTCCTCTGCTCTGCATCTTCTTTCCCCTGCCTCTGATGTGTCCCACACATTGGGGTTCAAAGGACTGTCTTTAACAAGCTGTCTTGTGCCCCTCGTTCTTTTTTAATTCCCTTACTGGGCATCTAGAGCTCTTATCGGTGACCCTGGCATGCTGTATTGACCTTTTATCAACAACGAAAGACAGAATTCATCTTCAATTCTTAAATTCATCGTTGTACAAACCAAGGTTTAGACCACACTATTTTAGGAATGGCACATTGATTAGTATCAAACTAGGTGAAGTGCCCCGCCCAACCTCTGTGAAGGATATTGCTGTCTGTAGGGCCAGGCTGATTTGCTCAATAATCAGTTCCTGAAACACTACTGTTTCCAGGTTGGGTTATGATGGAAAACTACTATCAATGTCTAACTATGACTCCAGATACAGACTTGTGCAAATGACAACAGTGATTGTTTTACTTTTCAAAGGCGCTGATATTTGCCTTCTTTTTCAGAAGTAATGGGAACTTTTTCAGAAGATCTGCAAAGAAATCAGTTGCTGTCATACTTTCCAAGTAAAGAAAGTGTGTTTAGACTGACGTCAGACTGAATTTCTATTTGATTGCTTTTTTTCTGAATTGGAGAAAAATGAGTTCTTATGACATGTTACCATAAGCTCAGAAAAATCTTTTACTGCAACATTTACAGGGCAGTAGGAGATAGCTGATCAGAAATGCAAAACTAAGTGATTCTGATTGAGTAGGTGTAAAAATGACGATACAGCAATGTATAATGTTAGTGATGAATAAGGGGCATTCAGAGAAATAATTCTATAATCAGGGAGGTGAGAGTATTTTCTGAACAGAAGTGAATATTGTGTAGTGTTTCAAATATATGGAATATGGGATTAAGAATTTTCTTATAATTTTGATCTAGAATTTTTAATCAAACAGTCTTCCTCATTTTTTTTCTGTACTACTTTCCCTCTTTCCTTCTGTACTTCAGTGCAAGCACATAACCAAAACGCTACTCAGCTGATGAAGAACTGAGTTGCTATAATAGTTAAACTAGTTATTAATGATGGATGATGGCCATATATGATTTCAGAGCCGTCTGAAAAAGCTCCATCAGAAAATGGGCCTGAACATGTTCTCATCTCCTGAAAGCTCCACCTTACACGTCTTGTTAGATGAAACATAAAGCACAACAGCTTCTTGAGATTAGTAAGCAGGGAAACAAGACTGCATCTATCTTAATTGTGCAACTGGCTTCTCAACAATGCTATGAAAATACAGCATCAATGAAGGAAAGTTGACTCACAGCTGTGAGGACACTTTGAACAGAGGGCTTCTTGAAACCCTGTAATTCTGCAGTGCTCAGTTTAGGTGCAACCCTCAAGGGCAAGAAAGCATGATGTCATTGAATCCTCATGAGATAAACAATCAATATGCAAGAAAGACCCAGTCAGTTAGAGGGGACGGCACAGCCATCTTCAAAACATTTGATAATAGGACAAAAAATGGTAGCTTCATCCTAATGACTCACTCAGCAATTAACTGCAACACAGACAGGAATCAGGAGAGAACTTTACAAATGAATGAAGACCTGTGCAAGATCTTTCTCAAAGCCTATATATAGTTTTGCTAGTAATTATTTTCTCGATATAATTTACTTATGCAGATTGAGTTCTACAAAGTCGACTCAACAGCGAAGGTTTTAAAAATAGGAAGATGAGCAGACTTTTTGTACTAGAAAACTCCCTGTGATTTCTTTGAAGATCCCATTGTAATTCTAGGCTGGATAAACTGTAATTCAGCTCCGTATAACTTCACTTGATAGAATTTACTTAGCAACAGAGCCTTGTGATTCTCTCCCCTGAAGGAAGTCAATGGACTGTATTAAGCAGAAAGTTAGAATAGACCTTGTAATGTCTTTTGGCCATAAACATCCACAGAACCATAAAAATTACATGCGAAGCATCTAAGCCTTTATTTTGCTTCTGACAAGAGGAGTAAAACAAACTGATGGAAACAGTATCTACGAAATCAACAGCCAGAGTAACTCCCCAAAAGGGCCTCCTGTTGTATTAGCCCTTGACCCAAGTCCCAAATACATGACACAAACACAACTTCCATAACAATGCTTGTATTTGAACACATATAGCAGTACCGTATGCTCAGCAGTCATAAAGTAAAACACTATAGGAAGATCATGCATCAATGTATGCATCAACTGCATGAGTTAATGACATGTATCTATCATTTTATTAATGAATCAAAGCTTCAATCAGCGTCTCCCACTATAAAACTTAAAAAGATCCTTAGTTAGAAAAGAAGTTAATTTGCTTGGAAGTTAGTTTGCCGAAAGCATGTATGCTAGCCAATGGGCTGGATCGTGCTTTGATGTATTTTAGCTATCATTAGCTAGGTTTGTTATTAATTATATGTTGCTTTACCTTTCAACGCATAATTTCCTTATATTAAACATAAAAATATACTTTAAGTTGTGATTATACCAGAGACAGACTGTTTTATAGTAATTTTTCAACCTTGAAAGATGATAAAGGTATCTGAGCTACGTTAGGAATTGAAAGTAATGAAAGCAAACAAAGCAGACTACAATGAAGTCTTTATAAACATGAAACCTGAGGATGCTGGGGGAGGGGGCAGGAAATCACATATCTTCCACTTCCTGCAGTTTGGGATACAGTCATTTTGATGTGAACACAGCAAACCCAGAGATTTTGGCGAGATTTGGTGGAGATTTTGGTGATATGTCATTGGGTATATAGCGATAATTCAATGCCACAATCTTTCCACTTGAGATCAACACCAGTCCTGTAGACTAGTTCCACATCTACATGAATACAAGCATAGTCTGGGGTACTAGTATTTTTATTGATGATGTCATGGCTTAAACAACAGTATTCTATGAAAAAGCAATGAAAATGTCAAGATTTTCAGTGTTGCCAGAGCCGAAGTCTAATCTCAACCATACTGTTTTAAGAGTGCATAGGTTAGAATGGAAGAAGTTCATTACTCCACTGGTGTTGCCCATACATTTTTGCAGGGAACAGCAGGAGGCCTGGCCATGTCTTACCACCCTTATTGGACAGGTGAGGAAAGCCTTACTGCTCTTCTGATCTGAAGCTATATTTTAATTTTTATTCTTTGTTTATTCATGGCTTGTTTATTCCCATTTGTTTTGTACTTGTCATTTAGTTTAAACAATCCTTTGCTATGTCTAGTATTATACTTTTGATGTATTTATAGCTCTTTTTTCAACTTTTGCTTTACTAGGTAAAACAAAACAAAACATTTTTAGTATCATCCTCCTGTAGATACAGGAAGGATCAGAGTAGGACTAAAAAACCTACTCTTGCATGTCCAGCTTCAGTTTATCTTTTGTACAGAGGGATATTTAAAACTGTGCAAGTATTCTAGATGAGGTCCTACCAGGACCCTTTAGCATTACCATTTCATTTGTATGGAAAGCAGCTTTATGAAGTTAATGAAGGTCATTTAAAAAAAAAAAAAAAAAAAGATTTAATTTATAAAACACATACCTAAAATCCATTAAAACCTCCATCCTTTTACCTTAAAAAAATATTTAAAAATTACATTATATTTATTCCTGTTCTCTTGCCAAGTTCTACAGGTTTTGTTTTGACAAAACTACTTTGGACTTTAGTAAGAGTTTTATTTCAGCATGGTTTTTGACCCCAAGCAGAAAACTGAAAACATTCATGTGTTGATAAGATATATATCTTATATAAGATGATGAAGCCACAACAAACATCTGTGCCCATACAGTGTCAAATTAAGGAACAGAGCTTACAAGAATGACTACTTTTTCTTCATTTCATTAGCTGTTCTGTTTAAGAACATGTTCATGCCTGTTTAATTTTTCTTTGTGGTTCATATAAAAATGTAATAAAAAATATATACTTTTTCTTTGATAGAAAGGGGCTCAGGGCTGATTTTTATGTATATGTTTTTCTGTTCAGAAGGGCAATAGAGTCATCAGGACATCTGATTATAAATGTGCATTTATTATCTGATGAAATCCACACATGAGCCAGTATACACAGGCAGCCCCAAATCAGAAAATTTGGCAATATGTGATTGCTAATAACCTTTCACTTACTCTCAGAGAATAAACAGATAATTCTTTTTAAAATATCTTCCTTTCTGTCTGAGTCTGGTTTAAAACTGTCAGCTACATCTATGTCCTATGATCTCCCATTCACTTTGAACTACAGAATGACAACCAGCTGGGTAACACACTGGCTCCTACAAATGCTACGATGGTAAAAGAGTATTTTGAACATATTCAGATTGATTGCTACCTAATTAAATAGATAGAGTTGCACAGCCAGGGACCAATCCACCGTGTTATCATGTAGTCAAATGTATTTGTTGTTTTGCACTTTAACATCAACTAGAGGAAGATACTACAGACGACCAAGCAGTCATTATGAGTCAGAAGGCAGGGAGAGACTAGAAAATGTAAAAAGTGAAAGCTTTTACCCTTTGAGCTAAACAAACCGTGCTTATCAACTCAAAAGCTGTATAAGCTGTATAGGAGAGACAAGGAAATGTACACTGTGACTCATGAGCTCTATAGAAGCATTAACCCCATGCAATGTTGTGGTATAGTCCTGCTCCAATTGTTGTGGCTGGTGAAGGAGGAAGGACTTTTAAATGGGAAAACCCACCCCAGAAGTCACACACACATGTATATAAATATATAAACCCACCCATATACATATATATATATATGGGTGGATTTAATTTTTTATTTGTTTATTTTGATGTAATTGGTACTGGCCACTGCTGGTTCTGGAAGCTGCCTATGTCTGTATGCTGAGTCCTGGCTTCCCATTCAGTTGGTGTGCTCTGGCTCATACCCACACTATTAAGTGCTGGAAGTATAAGATACAATATAATCCCCCTCCAGTCTTCAAATAAAATCGGTAATTTGATGGGCTTTTTCAGTTCTGAGTGCCTGAAATAATGACAAAGCTGTACTGCAGCCATTCACATGGTGATTTTGATGCCAAGGATGCATGTTGCAGGACACAAGTACAATAAGACATTTGACAGTGCTACACTGTTGGAGTCAGGGGACCCAAACTAGGGAGTGAACTTGCTGCTTCTCTGGAAAGGAGACATTTGGCTGCCCCAGAGCAGACCAAGAGCAAAGCAGCACACACACATGGACCTTCTGGGAGCAAAATGGGAAATGAACCAAGCTAATAAAGTTTCCTGCCACTAAAGCTGGTTATATGGTCTCACCTTCATCTCCCCAAGAGAAGGGAAGATGGTTAATTTCTTTAGTTCAAAGGCTGTGTATTAGATCAAAGTAATTTTAGAGGCAAACGATGTATGGCACAGATAGTGACAACGTTTATCATCATATGAACTACTCTCAACATTACTTGGATTCTTTCCTTTCCTTGTTCTATATAATAGGATTTTTAATGATGGTCCCATTCTTTTCTGTTTGCTAGAAGGAAGTGCTATCTAACATAGCCCTAAAGAATGATAATAACGAAAAAGGACTAGGTGATCTTATCTACTACTTTTCTCACTTTGACTTTTAACACCTACAAACAGTGAAAGAGCAATAAAAAATGTCTGAGAAAGTGTTTATAACTAATTTAAATGCCTGAATTCTGTTTTGGGTGCAATGGTACAGAACTTGTGGAATTAAACAATACGGGGTTTGTGGAATGTCCTGTTAATTAGCCTACATTAATAGACTTCTTCTGATTTTACAGTGAAAGAGCATGGCTAAGTAAAAATAAAAGTACAGGTGGAAAACCTGCCAGTGCTAACACTACATGTTTTCACTAAGATGGTATCTTAAAACTCTGAAAAATTAATCAAAAGGAGGACAGTAGTACCTTGGATATAAAATATATTTTAGATCAATCAGTTTGAATTAAAATCACAAGGCAAGATATGCTTACTCCTTCTTGAAGGAATTTCCAAAAAACGAAATTTATGAATTACTTATTTTTGATCAGTGCATAAACCCCACTGCAGTGGCAATCAATGTGACCACTGGGCAAAGAAGGAGTTGCACCTTTCTGCACAATGCCAATGCCCAGTGTGCTCAGGGTACACATGAGGTGCAGGACTTGAGTGTCCTTAATGGCCTATACAAACATGCAGTATGTTAGATACATTCTAGGTGTGGCAAATTAACAGTGCATAAGCAGATTGACCCTACAGCACAGACTCAGGGACTAGTTGCATCTGGTAAATATCATACTTGCAGTGCCTGTGCTGTTGAATTCAACATATCCAGGATAAATCCAGCTCGCTGCACATGCACGTTTGAGTCAATCTGCACATGTGCAGTAGCTACTTGTCCAATCTGCCAAATATCAAGAAATTCTCTGTAGACAAAAGACCTACATCTTCTGTTTATGCTCAAAGTTTCCAAGGAAACCACACAGAAAATTATCTCACGAAGAAGTCACAAGTCAGTAATGCTACTGGACGACAAACTGTAGCTGCAGGTTTTGAACAGGATGTCCCCACACCATAGTGCAGACAGATGGCTACAGTTCTGTTCACCTTTTTTACAGCTATGTGGACAATTTTCAAGACCCTTAAAAGTGAAAAATGCCACTTTAAGAAGCAACTAACTATTTCAAAAAACAAGCCTCCTTAAGTCATCAGGCTAAGTTGCTTCAGTCACTCTTTAGAAGTAGAACTGAACTGTCAAGTCATTGCTGACCAGCGCCCCTCCCCCCCCCCCCCCCCCCCCCCCCATTACTGGATAAAAAGGGAAGACATTCTGCACAAGACTGAAGAAATCCATACATAGTGGGTTTCCAGCAATAAAGATCTGATCTGAATCACTATGAAATAGCATTTAGGCTGTTGTAGTTACCTTTTTATGTGCCACTAGATGATTTATTGAACTCCAGTGGTTCTGGTATCCTAAGCAAATAAGCAAACACTAAACACACTAAATAAAATATTAGCATATAAGAAAAGTTAAGAAAGGCTGTAAGAAAGGCCTGTTAGAAGAGGGCTACAGAAGTGAGCCAACATCTGAGACAGCTGCATTAGTGAGCAGCTGAAGAAATATTTCTGATAGTAGAGGAATCTTTTGTATACTAAACAGAAGTGTAACAGTATCCAATGACTGGAAGCTGTAGCTGGACAAATTCAAACTAGCAATTAGGTTGGGTAATTAACCATTGGAATAATTTATCTAGGGATCTGGTATATTACTTATCGTTGGCAGTCCTTAAATCAGGATTGGCTGTCTTTCTGAAAGATATGCTTAGCTCAACCACCAACTCTTGGGCTTGATGCAGTGGTTTTATACAACAGGTTAAATTAGAAGTGCATCATGATCTGGATTTAATTTCTGTCAATATATCCAACACCGCTAGTCAGGCAAAAACCTCTGGCAGAAGAGTAGTAGCATCTTAAACCACTAGAAGTACTGCTCTGAGAACAAGGATTGGAGACCTTTAGGATATTCTAGGATTTTTTTTCCCTCTAAGGCTTTTTTTGCAATATTTTTAAAGCTTTGTTTTGTTCCAAAAGCCAGCATTGTTTCTGGTTTGTTCCCCCAACTCCCAAAAAACCCCCATGTGTGCAGGAACTCCATCTATAAAGCCAGACCCTTCTCTTATGTCGTTTGTATAAATTAAAAAAAGATGTGGACTAACTGGAAAGAGTCCAGGTATGGTCAGTGAGAGTGATCGCAGATCTAGAAAACATGGTCTTGTTCAGTCAAGAAAAGAGACGTCAACCTTTCAAGTACATAAAAGGTTGTTGAAAAGAGCCTGTTTTTCATGGCCAGGATAGATAAAATAAGAATTACAGGGAGGATCCACTTTTGCTGTAAGGGAAAGTTTCCTCCAAGTACAGTAGCAGATTGCCTGGGGAAGACTTGGAGTCTCCATTTTGGAGATCCTTAAGAGCTTTAGCTAACAGATTAAGCTAATTTGCTTTGGGATTAAAGACCTTTCCAGTGTGATTTTCTAGGGTTGTATGAAATCAGTTGTAACAGCATAGTGCATCTGCAGCATTCCTGGAGATCTATAAATAAAAAGCCTTCTATAGTAACAGCATAGTAGTACTGTAGTGGTGTATGTGAGTGGAGAGTCATTGTACATAAATTAGTTCTGCACCATGGAAAATCAGTAACATCCAGATTTTAAAAATTCTAAGTACAAGTCAATTCTGCTGTCTTCTATTAATACTATATTCTCTGTCTAGGGGATGTGAAAGTTGCACAGTTTATTTTCTTCATCAATAAAGATACAGATTACTCAAACAGAACAATCATCATGCTGTTTGTAAGGCTGATTATTATTTTGACAGACTCAAAGAAAAGTTGAAGTAGGAAGGCAGAGAGCAGGGTGCTCAGGGCTGTGTCCAATCAGGTTTTTAAATATCTCTGAGGTTGTTCAAAATATCCTTGAGACTCCACACACAGTCTGCTCCTGTTCCAGGATTTGACCACCCTCACAGTAAAAAAAAAAATTCCTATGTTTAAATGGAATTTCTCGTATTTCCAGTTGTGCCCATTGGCTCTTGTTTGGTCAGTGGGAACCACCGAGAAAGGCCTGCCTCCATCTCCTTTAATCCCCTCATCATGTACTTACATACATTGGAAAGATTCATACCACACAGAGGAGAAAAGTGATCATCTCATCACGATGAAGGCACACAGGATGAGTGCTGCAGGCTAACAGTCATCATTTATGATGTAAAGCACAGAGACTGTGAGGTGGGATCAGACCTTAAATCCAACTTCTGCAATATCATTTCACTAATACCGTTGGTATCAGATTCTCTGGCATAGGAGGCAGAGAAAATGTCATTTTTTTAATAAACTGTGCAGAAAGGAGGTGTCTTCCCTCTCTTTCTTATTTACTCAATGGCCAGCTGCAAGAGCTTTGTGCCACAGGGATGTGAGAAGGCTGCCCAGGTTTGTGAATTGTCTTCTGACAAGTGCAAGGGCTAATGGGGGAGAGCTACGTTCATTTAGACCCCAAACTGGTCCACCTTTCTTAATCCTCCAGATAGATCTCTAAAGGCTTTAACAGTATGTGCTGCTGGAACATCTGCATGTGAAGTTATGCATATTCATATTTTTCTTATGATTAGAAGTGTCTCAGCCTTTTTAAAACAACTGTATTCTTTGTTTTACTTACCCTGTGACAGGAAGTTTCACAAGCTCATTTCTCCATATGTCAGGAGTATTTTGAATGTTAATATAATTGTGCTGAAATATCAGCTCTTGGGTTTGGGTTTTTTCCCCCTTGTTTTTGGTGTTTGAGAAAGACCTACTTTTTCTTTGTTCATTTAGAATTCTTACTGGATCAAAAATGACATTGTTTTCAAACTGTATGAGCCTATCTGCCACAGAAACGAGCCTCAGAAATTTTGATTCCATGATGCAGAAACAATACACCCATACTTCTCCCTGTGTCAGGTCCCAGTGTTTCATGCTGGGATGGATGTTCCCTACTAGTGCTTACTAACAGTCCAATTACTTACTGATAAATGTGCTTTTCTGATGATAAAAATCACAGCACCTCTCTCTTTCTCTTTCTTCTGAAACCAATGAATAAACTACAGTCATTTTAGCTTAGTCTCAAAGTTTTTTTCCCCTCCTTTTTCATGTAACTTTATGGCTTTTTTCTTGATTTTAAGTACATCTATTATTGAAATTCTTATGCACAGTGCTGCTTGCTGAAACATATGGAACACCTGCCATTCTTATTTACTATAGATTAAACTTTCTATCCTATTGTACTGAAGAGCTATGCATCATCTGTTATTCATGGTTGGAAACCCTTCTGTGAAGTTTACTAACTAACATCCTCATTTTATAGCTCAGAAAACATAATGTTAGAAAGCCCAAGTGGCTTTCCCAACATCACACCAAGAGGCAGTGGCCCTGCAGACCCGTGAGTAGCTCCCCTTCATCTGCTTGACACTGGGGAGCTGAATGCCGTCCCACGGGACCCAGCAGAGCCCGGCTCCCTGCTCACTCTGTGTACTATATGCCAGTCTTTACAATTAAGTCAATAAATTTTCCAGACTTTCAAGTTACTTTGTTTTACTGGCTTTATTCGCATTTGTCTCATAATCACAATAACAGGACAGGTGTGCTGCTTTTCTCAGCAGTGATCCTGGTCCCCTGATGGAGCCAACTCCCCGGCCTTTGACCTCCAAGTTTATCCTCTCAGGAAACTGGTTTACTGTCTTGCAAAACAGCACACCCCTACGATTAGCACTTAATTACAGTGAAGCCAGTAGCAGCTCTGCTAAAGTTAAGTTGACTTTTTGTACATGGATCATATTTTTGCATGAGTTTGAGTTTCTGGCAATCAGGTTGCCTCATGTTGAGAGCCTATAGACAAATGCATTTTATTACCTGTTATATGCATCTGTGTATGTTAGCTACAGAAAAATGAGGACAGCAATTCTGTCAGTTTTACTTACCTTGTTCTTTCTCCTTCCAACATTTCAAAAAATATATGATGCATCCCAATCCATAATCCTTTTTAGGCACCACTCAGACAGGACTGCATGCGCTTTAATGTGCGAAGCAGACAATTATCACTACACAAATCTAATGCAAACCCACAGGAATACTACCATATGGGCCCTTAAAAAAATAAAATCCACATCAGTCAGAACTTTAAATCACATACCCTTTGCCCAGTCCAGCATCTCAGTCAAGATATAACCATCAACAAATTAAAAAATCAACACAAAAAACCTGCTAGAAATTTTGAAAGTAGAATCTTAGTAAGCTTTTAAAGTGTTTTTGGAAATGTCTAATACAACTCAAATAGAAAAGTTAAAAGGCTACTAATAAGCATTTCAAATCCAAATTTTCCAAAAAGTTTTCCAAAAGTATCAATTCTAATTTCTGTTCTTTTGAAAGAACTTTGCAACGTTAGGAATTAACATCTGACAAAAATATCTCAGGGGTAGCTATAAAATAACGATACTGTAGCCTCCAGTTTATATTACATTACCAAAAATAATGAAAAAAAATCTTGTTGCCCCAGAGAGACTTGGAAGACATCCAGATACAGTAGAACTGGGTGTGACATGAGAAGATAGATAGATTAGGCAGATAGGACTGAACCAGTTAAGAAACTTTTGGGTATTCAGCTATCCAGTGTAATATCCACTCTGCTGATTGAAGGCTCTACAGCTCATAATGAGTTCATATCATAAGACTCATTCCACAGTGTGATAACTTCTTAAAAGTTATTCCATTCTGTGGTAATTTTAAAGGATAGATGCTCAGTTGTTTAAGTGTTTCTGAAGTGAGCAGATAACATATCTGCATGTTTAGCAGATACATATCTTTCCCCAGAATGAAAGAATCTTGAATACAGTTACATCCCTCATAATCACTGTTCTTCTGTGGAATAGCAACAGTATTTTTTAATCATTGTTCCAGATTTCAGATACAGCCCATTCTGCCATCACTACAAGGTGAGTCAAGCTGTCTAATGGTTCTGTTATTTTCGTACTACCCAGGCATGTACTGAGAGTCTAGTAGTTCAGTATCAATTCATCTCTTGGCTGAGACATCAAACTAAGATTCTGACCACTTATTGTAATTAAAAATCCCCATAAGCTTTTCACAAAGCATAGGTGCTCACCACAGTGTCCTGACAAAATTCCAGCTTTGCATAATTATATTCTGCTCGTATATAATATAATTATATGAAATAATTATATTCTGCCTGAAATCCCCATGAAGTTTCATCTGGATGTAGGATCCTTCTCATTTCCAATCTCAAGCTGTTGTGCAATGCTTCTGTCTGCTCAGAAATGTGAATCACAGACAGTTGATGGGGTTTTCTGTTTGTTTGTATCCTATTCCAATATAACAATTTTTGAAATTTTTAAAGTATTGCAAAATGGTTTAGTCAGACAACTTCAGAAGTCCATTTGTTGTTGGCTGAAGAAAACCAGAACAAGCCATGTTTTGAGAAAACTGCAAAATAGTTTTGAAATCTTTGCATGTAGCTTTTTTATTCTTTCACCAACTGTATTGGGTTTGTGTGGCAAAGTTTTGGTAGCAGGAGGGCTACAGGGGTGGCTTCTGTGAGAAGCTGCTAGGAGATTCTCCTCTGTCCTATGGCGCCAATGCCAGCCGGCTCCAAGATGGACCCACCACTGGCCAAGGCCGAGCCTGAGCCCATCAGCGGCAGTGGTAGCGCCACTGGGATATCTTAGTTAAGAAGAGGGGTAGGTGGTGGGTGGGAATGTGCAACAACCTGCAGATGGAAGAGAGGAGTGAGGCTGTGTGAGAGGAACAGCCCTGCCGACCGCCGGGTCAGCGCAGGAGGCAGGAGGTGCCCCAGGCGCCGGAGCAGAGGTTCCCCCCCAGCCCGTGGTGCAGCCCCCGCTGAGGCAGGCTGTGCCCCTCAGCCCATGGAGGGTGGCGGGGGAGCAGATCCCCACCTGCAGCCCGTGCAGGGCCCCACGCCGGGGCAGTCTGTGAAGAACTGCAGCCCCTGGGCAGGGCTCCCGTTGGAGAAGCCCACGGGGGACCGTGTCCCGTGGGAGGGACCCCAGGCGGGAGCGGGGCAGGGTGTGAGGAGCCTCCCCCTGAGGGGCAGGGGCGGCAGAGGCAGCGTCAGGGACCGGCCCAGCCCCGTTCCTGTCCCCTGTGTCACTGGCGGGAGCGGGGAGAGAAAATGGGGAGTGACGTTGTGCGCGGGAAGAAGGGAGAGGTGGGGGGAAGGAGGTTGCAAGATTTAGCTTTATTTCTCATTATCCTACTCTGATTCGATCGGAAATAAATTAAACTGTTTTCCCCAAGCCAGGTCTGTTCTGCCCACGGCAGCAGGTGGTGAGTGATCTCTCCCTGCCCTCACCCCGACCCATGCGCCTCCCGTTATACATTCTCTCCCCCTGCCCAGCTGAGGAGGGCAGTGATGGAGCGGCCTTGGTGGGCGCCTGGCACCCAGCCGGGGTCAGCCCACCACACCAATTTTAATTTTTCCTCAGAGGCAAGCAAAGTAAGTTTACATTTGTAGTTTGCTTATCAGGATGCACAGATTTTGAGGATAGTGTAGGATTGATCCTGCAGGATTTTTTTAGATGTTAGAGCAATCTACAATTTTATTTTCTCTGCCAATTCAGTGCACAGCAGACAATAAGCTACACTAATTTCATTTTACCTTTCTCCACACTGTAGTTCTATTAGGCATGGTTTCATATCATTAATGCAAATCCATGAAGGTCCACTTAAAATGGCAAGTGAACTCAAGTGAAATATTGCCGTGTCATTTCTGGAAATGGCAATACAATTTCAGGAAGAAACAGAGCAATACATGCAAGCCAAATTGAATTGAAGCAAGAAGATCTCTGTGGGGCTTTACTGTGCTGCCGCTATGATATCACAAGAAAAACAAAAGCAGAGCAAGTCGAGAAGGGAGGGAGGAAGGAATATAAAGCTAAAAGGAAAACAAAATGGATCAATGCAAACCCAAGCAGATGAGATCAAAGAGAGAAATAAAAGCTAGTGTTACTGGAAGTTATACTAACATTCAAACTAAAAGCTGGGTAAAATATCAACAAATCCTACTTGAAAGATTAACTTTTTTGTTGCTTTTGTAGATGTATGCACATGACTCAGTAGAGTGGTTGTCACCATCCTCTCAACTCTCATAGTCCTCTCTAGTCTCAGACACATCCATTACTTCTGCAGGACGTGGTCTCTGGCTCTAATTCTTTGCAAAATTGATGACAAGACCCACTTGAATGAGGATAACCAATAGAATAAACTGATTAATACATTCCTGAGATTGAAATATATAGGCAGTGGTGCAGAACATGCATGAGCCCAAGAGATTTAATCCCAAGGCACAGTGGATACTACGTTGTGACTGACAGGGTAGACCTGTTCCACTCTAAGGTCTGCAGCAGCCACCAGAACATTGACGTGAAAGGCAGCAAATGAGAGAAATACAAAACCCAGAAGGCACTGCCTGTGATATAAGTGGCCAAGTCACTGTGTACATTGGGGACCACCACACACAAGGTGAAGAACACCATAGCCTCAACTTTACAGACTTGGATATCTGTAGAAAAAATGATTAGGCCTTTGCAACGACATTATTTGTATGTGTAAAATGGACCTAGCTGGAAAGGAATTGGACTGCTTTATCCAGGTATTTGCTTAAGAAGCTGTAGTCCTAAGTACCTGAACTTTCAGACTACCATAAATATTCGTTTGTCCTCACAGTACCTATGAGGTAGGGAAGAGCCATTTATTTTATTTTTCTTGAGTTGCCAATGCACAAGGGTTTAAAAAAGCATTTACATATATACATATATACATATATACATATATATATATATAAAAAGAGACATTTATGAGAGTTTTCAAAAATACATCACTGCATAACTCCTGCTGCTTTCAGTGTGTAATTCCCACAGGCTATTGCACCACAATGTTACCAAATTAGTACATAAAAGAATTGGTCACTATTACAATTTCCAACAGTAGCTCCAAATTCTCCAGTTTCTTCACGGTACCTATAACAATGAACTTTCATTTCTCCCTCCCTGCCTACTGCTGAAGAAGTAAAAACTCTTGAGTTGAAAGGACAGGGTCAAGGACATGGGCCAGCTGATGCGATCTGCAGCCCAGCAGCTCCATTGCGCAAAGTGTGCTTGGGTGTAAACTTGCCCATCAGTTCATTGCAATGTATCACTTACTTTTTCAAAGTTTAAGAGACTGTCCCATAGCTGAAGTGTGATTTTGCAACTTTGACTATTCTGGTCTAATTATTTACTCACTCTTCATATCCCTGTGATGTGCTTGAGCAGGCCAGTTAACCCATAGCAGATTTAAATATTGTCAAGCAAGGTGCTTCAGTGACTATCAGTTTGATGCTTCAGATCTCCAGCCCAAACTCAAGCACCTAGGTGCTTTATCAGATGCCTAGTGACAGTAGGAGATTGACAGCCAGAAGGTTGTGATCTGTGTGCTGTAACCACCTGGATAAATGAGTTAGTTAACACCTAAGAGTGGTGTCCAGCCCTTGGGTCATGTGGCAGAGGTGGTCACATCCTTTCCACTCTGGAGACATGCATTAATGTTGTTCAGCTCTGTGACTCCTCTAGGACCTATGCGATGTCACTTTGGCTATAATGCATAATTAGTCTAGTATGATTGATTTTGAGTCAGAGTATTAGAAGAGGAGTGAGGGCTGGCTGTATACCAAAGTAGTTCTTCAATGGCACACGACTAGGTTTACATGGGACATGAAAGCTCATGGGAATGGAAAGCTTAGCAGGACAGGCTAGACCAGAAGGCAGCAAGACAGGTGCGGTTATGTCTGTATGTATTAACAGGAGTGGTCCCTGGAGTGAGCTGTTCCCAGAACCACATTTAGGTTCCGTTTCAGAGAGGACTACTTCATTCCACAGAAAGCACAAGTGTAGACACACTTTTCTGCAATATAAATAGCCCAGATACAAGATCCAAAAATATGGGAATGGGAGATAAATTATTTTACCATCTGGACACATTTTTATCTCATGTTCCAGGCTCTTGTGTAATTTCTAGTCAGTGAGGAAAGTATAAACGTGTATGAACTGTCAGCTAGATAAGCTTTTCTTCAATTTATGCTGAGTTCTACTCATACTCAGTCATTGGGTCTCCTTTTGCATCTCTATAGCCCTTTTAATGGCTGTTTCTTTCTATTCATTTGATCAAACTCAACAATAAGGGCTGGGATTATTCTCTGGCATGATAGTTACACCTCATGGTCCATGAAGCCCTGGGATGGCAAAGAGGGTTTGTGGGTTAGTTTTAAGAGTTCTTACACATATACTTAAGAAAAACTAACATCACACAGTACTGAAGGACTCAAATTTCTTATTGAGGTCTGCACTTGCGATGGAAATTTACAGGGGACTGAAGTTAAAGACATGTTGAGATCTAGTGGGAGATAGGAGATGAGAAGCACCTCATGTACACAAATGATCTAAATTATCTCTTAAATCCCATTCGGATGTTAAACCAGAATAAAATCTATTGCTCTCAGATTAGAACAGATCTGCACAAGCATATCAGATAGGTTATTTTACTCTTCACTACCCATATTTAGTCATTGGTTTTGTGCTGGTTTTTTTTCCCCCATTTTATTTTATTACTGCAGGCTTGATACACTACCTTACGGAGTTTTGCTGTTTACCTTGCTACTGATGCATTTTCTCCTTTATCTAATTCACATAACTCCACTTGTGACTTTCACCTAGTGATGCTGGATTTTTTTCTAAAATCTAACCAGCTTTCTCCCTCATGTACTGAAACATTTGTGCATTCTATGTCTTCTTTAATAGACCTGCACAATGCTTAGACATCATCTGTCACTTACATGTCAAATATGCAGCAGCCTTACTAAAACATAGCATTTTGGTGCTGTATAAATGACATTTTCAAAGGAATATAAAGGAAGATAAATATATCCTGTTTAATGCATTTTCATCAGTCTTACGCAAGTGCCATGATGAACAAAAATTCAAAGTAAGATCATGGTTGCTGTGCTTTAAACAGCATTAAAAGTCATAAAACAACTGTGTTTTTTTGAATGTTCCAGAAAGATTTAATGCATCTAATTAAAATAATTACAGAGAAAGCCTCTGTAGTGTTTACTAAAAGAAACAAAATTTAACTTAATCAGCTTTAAAATACAAATAAAAAAATCCATCATTGAATTATTCCATTTGTTTTATCAGACACTGAATTCTGAAGATTCCTATGAACATCTATTTTTAACATTTGCTGCCTAAAGTTTTTGATATTGTAATTCATAAATAAATAACAAAAGGGGCATTGTTTATTTCATATAAATCTGTTCCAGTTTTCCAAGGGAAAATGGTGCTCAAGACGTTTTTTGTCAAATACTTAACTTTTCATAGACACAACATTAAGGCTATATTTTAAAATACAAAGCTAGCATCTGTGTTTTTAGAAGAAAGAATTTGAAAAAATTGTCAATGCAGTAGCTTATATTCTAAGAGCAATAGTACTCTTATTTAAAACAACTGATAGTTATTGACTTCTTTCTTCTTCCAGCTGTGGAGTCAAAGAGCAGACATCTAGCAAATGCAGGCTGACTACCTAAAAATATCTCTTAGTCTAGACCCACCCATACAAAAAACAAATCTCTTTTAGAAGGCAATGGCCTCTTTGCAGTGCTGGAAGTATGGAGATGGAAGGTTTACTTTAGGGATGTACACAGTTGCAGCGCTGAATAACTGATTACTATTTATTACGAAAAGCAAATTTTGAACTTTTGAACATAAGTATTCACATAAGACAACTTCAATTTATTCACCCTGTCAAGAAATAGAATAATGCTATATGGCCTCAGTATCTAAAAACACTGAGCAACAGCACCAAGCTCTTAGTACTCATATCAAACTGCTCACAAACAGTTTACAAACAAAGCCTTTCTCATTAAGTTATGCATAGAAGTTATTAAGCAAATACTTTTGAATAATAGATAAATTCAAGAAAATAAAAAACAGCTCATGGACAACTAACAAACAGAAAAGTCTAAATTTGTTCAAATAAATTATTCACTGTGAATTATCTGATCAGGTCTAAAACATAAGACATATTTCTCAAAGTGTATGTGACTGACAACAAAAGAGCCAAAAGCAGACAGAATGTCTGTATCTATGCAGAATTTACAAAGCAGGCTAGTTTGAACATAGGAAGGAAGGTCCTTCATTTCCTTAGTACCAACTTTCATGACTAGTATCAGAAAAAGTAAATGCTATAGAAGCACAGTAAATTAGAGGATTGTAGAATCATAGAATCATTTAGGTTCGAAAAGAACTTTTAGATCATTGGGTCCAACCGTTAACCCAGCACTGTCAAGTCCACCACTAAACCATGGCCCTAAGTGCCACATCTACACATCTTTTAAATACCTCTAGGGACAGTGACTCAACCACTTCCCTGGGCAGCCTGTTCCAATGCTTGACCACCCTTTCAGTCAAGAAATTTTTCCTAATATCCAAGTCAATATACTTCAGATAAGGTGCTTTTGGATGCTGCATTCATAGATACATTCCTATGCTCAAAAGGCCAATCTTTAAAGTTTAAGTTAGTGAATTTTATTTGATGAGACAAAAATAGATTTGAGTGAAACTGATTTGATCTAGGTCAGCAGGATGCATCACAATATTCAATATAAATACTCTTTTGGATATGTAACTAGTAAGTGTTGGATGGTTCAAGGAGTTATACCAGTTATACCACTGGCATAAAGTGTGGAGGAATGAAGCTGAGTTAATTAATATTGATAACATACAGCTGTGGGCTGGCTTCAGGGGCAGTGGGTTGGCTGATGTAGATAAGGTGCAGCTGTGGCTGGTTCTGTTAAGAGGTTGGCAGCCAATAAAGCGAGAGGAGGAAGAAGCAAGAGAAGAGTGAGAGTGTGCCCTAGGTGAGGAGAGACAAGGAGGAGGCGGCGGCAGCAGAGGGACTGGCATGAAGAGTATGTTGGCATGTGATGGTAAAAGACCTTGTTGCAACTTGATAGTTTGGAGTGTGTTGTGACAATTGGTGCCCTGTGTGAGGCCCTTCAGGTTACAAAACTGAGTGTAATGAGTGGTGACAGTGGTGATGGCTGTGCTGGGGGCTATTTGAATTTTTGAACAGTGATGGTGGTGCCCAACGTAGCGGAGGCAGGCAGGGATAGCCTGCGATCCAGATCACGTTGAGATGAGCAGGAAGAGCCTGGGGATCTGGATCAGACACAGGTAAAGGTGAGCTGTCTGGATCAAAGAGAAAGAAGCCTGACTGCTGTGGAGTTAAGAGACTGAGGGTAATGGGTGATAGTGGTGGAGTATGTGGCCAGATGTGGCAGCAGCCTGCAGCGGTGGCAGGTCCAGAGTGGGTCTGGCTTGACAGCAGTGATGGCTGTGCTGAGGAAAGGTGTGGGAGCAGTGCGGTGCTGCAGGCAGCTCCTACTGCTGCTGCTCTGCCTGGCGGTATTCTTGCCGTTGTGCTTGTTGAAGGTATCTCCAGTCATAGAAGAAATGAACGACCACAAGGATGTTGAGAAGCTTGTTGGAACACAGGCTAATGTATTAGTGCTGCATTCTAGATCTGCTGCTGTTAAAAGGTCATTCAGGTTACTGTCTGGTGTGACCCAGGAGGTGAAAGGACAACATACTATAAACTCATTAGAACTTCCCTCTGAAGAAAAAAAATTCCCAGATTTCAAGAAAGCAGATGAGAAGAAAGGTGTTCAGCCCCCAGAAGTTGAAAATTCCAAGATAAAATGGAAGAAGGAATATTTGTATGAGTTCAGGGACAAATTGTCTGGACTGTATGAGAATTTTATTTGTGAAAAAGTTGTGGTGATTGTTAAATACTTAAGGCATGAAATGTTAAGAAGGAAAAGGGGGGGGGGAAAGGAATTGTAGAGGAATTATTGAGGACTGTATGAAAAACCGATTTGTAAAAAGGTTGTGATGATTGTTCAGGACATAAGGTATGAAATCTTAAAAAGAAATAGAAGGGAATTGTAGAGGAATGAAGCTAAGTTAATTAATATTGATAACATACAGCTGTGGGCTGGCTTCAGGGGCAGTGGGCTGGCTGATGTAGATGAGGTGCAGCTGTGGCTGGTTCTGTTAAGAGGTTGAGCAGCCAAGGAAGAGAGGAGGAAGAAGCAAGAGAAGAGCGTGAGCAAGCGTGTGCACCCTGGGTGAGGAGAGACAAGGAGAAAGCAGCAGAGGGACTGGCATGAAGAGTATGTTGGCATGTGATGGTAAAAGACCTTGTTGCATCTTGATAGTTTGGAGAGTGCTGTGACAAAGGTTGCAGGTTAACCTTCCTCTCAGTTCTAGGTGTGCTCTACCTCCCACTTAATATGGATCCGTATTGGTGGAAGAGAGAGAATAAAGAACATGCACTGTAGCTGTGCTAGATAGAGCTTAAAAAATCTAAGCACTTAAATCCAAAACTGTGATTCTGAAACCTCCTGTTACATATTCCAAGAAAAATCTGAAACCAATAATTGCTTTGTTTTGTATCTCTCAAGCAGTGGTACCCCATGTGCACCCCAAATTCCTTGCCTTGAGAGAAGTTCAGTACTTAATTCCTGCTTAAGTCAAACCAAAATCAGGCATTCCTCAGTTTCCCCCACCCTTTCCCAGTTCCCTAGGGTTTTGATATGTAAGATGTTATCAAAGCATGCCTAGCACATACCGGCTGTGTTAGGGATGGATTTACTCAGGATAATGGGAAGTAAGACACCTTTCCTATAAGTACCTACATGACCATGTGTGGACAATAATTTAGGAGTCACTGGATGGAAAGGAAGAGCTATCAGTCATGTCTCATGCTACAGCCCAGTGATGGAAGTCCTTCCCTACAAGATCAAAAGTCTTCTCATGTAAAAGCCCAAGAGTCCTCCCTGGATCTTATCTTGTGACTATCTTATCTCTTTTTTTATTTTTAAAAAAGCTGTGCTCACTTTTTTTCATGCCCTCTCAACCCATCAGGAGTCTTGAATTTTTAAATAATTTTAAACATTTTAATACAATGTAAATATGTTTGAGGAAAATTATTGTTGAATTAAATCCCCCTGACTCTTTTGTGGGACTAGAGTGGATAGGGGCCACACATCAGCCACAGATCCCATTCTGCCTGATGGATCTGCATCAAGCGCAGATCCCAGACAGCCTAATGAATCAGCTGGTTGGATTATTCAGGGGACGCAATGTTTCCTGCATCTCTCAGCTGTTCCTTTTCTTCTCAAAAACACTTTATACCCTGAATGCTTAAGTACTTTCTGGGGAGGTGGGGGATTTGAGTTTTCATAATTTCAGGCTGAGGAAGAGCTCATGCATCTATTTCCCAGGGCACTTCTGCTGAGAACCCATGGCATCAATGAGGGTAGCACAAATAGTGTTTTACCAGGGCAGGGCACCTTGCCAGTGGACCATAGCTTATGGACTCCTTGCAGACAGAAGCTCCTCCAAAATCAGTTAATACCATGTATGAGGGGCTCATTCCTCATCTCCACTGTTCTCCAGGTGGCTATTACCAACTATCTCAGCCTGCTGACTTTAGATGATTCCCTACTGATTGCTATAGATACCAATCTGAAGGGCTTAACCTTAACCTAAAGGTTAGTATCCAGCACAAGGAAGATGATTCTTCTTACCTACAATGAGGTGCCAGCTTAAAAAAAAATAATTAAAATTTAATACATAACAAATCTTGGTTTTCCCTCTACAAAATCACAAACTTTTTTATTTGAAAAAGAATGGTAAACATTATGTCTCTAGGCATGCCTCACTTCAGAGATGCTCTTGGCTGGAAGTCAGGCTGAACATTTACCTTCAGGTGGAATATTTACATAGTCTCTGCTCTATCCAGTAATATGCCAGTCAATTTAACCTCTTGTGTTTTTAAAAAATAGGTTATTGCACAACACAATTCAAATATGAAACTGTGCATGGTATCTTCTTGCCTGAATATGTTGCATGCAAGCCATGCCTACTTGCAGCCTTGAAAATTTGAGCACATAGACAGTACTGGAGTCTTGTAATAAGGTGGGCCTTATGGCAAGAAGGCCATTTTTCCTTTATAATCTTTTTATTTAGAGAATAGACAGGTGGTTGTTCTTGAAAATTTATTGGAATTTGGTTTGTTTTTGAAGAAAAAACTCCCCACTCTGTAACTTCTTAAGTTTAGTCTCATCTGTTCTTCCCTCCATTTCCACGCTTCTTTAAGAAAGCAGGAAAAACTAAGAATACCCTAGGCTTGTGTTTACAAGTCCAGCTGTAGACCATGAACATGTCACTACAGACATCTATGGGCTTGTGAAAGTACATGTAGGTATTCAGATCCTTTTTTTTCCTGACATCTGCTGAATTTTTACAGATTTTATAACATTTTTCACCTCTGCTTATCATTTTAACTGGTAATGGCTAGGCAAGGCAGGTGTGCCAACTGTACTTTACAAAAAACATTTCTTCAGTTTCCCCCTTTCCTTCACTTCATTTTGGGACAGTGGAATAGTAATGGGTTGGTTACCTCTGAGCATCTCACATGGGAGGTCAGGCAGCAGCACCAGCAGTTCCTCTTCCTAGGTGTTGCTACGACAAGCTGTTTGCCATTGCAAATGATGGTGGTCTTCTGGTGCAACAGCTTGATTCATCATATAGCAGGTCTGGGAACACAGATTTATGCTTCCTCTAACCATATAGAGTTTAGCCAGTCTCCACTGTTGGGATAGTATTTTGGTCTGTTTCTTTTCAACCAAAAAGAGCTACTTCTGGAAGAAGCTAACTGTATTCTAGGAAGGTTTCCTAGCTACTTATTTATTTTCCTCTTTCCCTTCTGTTTTTCTGGCCCCATAAATCTAGTCCTGGTGTCTACACTGAGGAGCAGATTCAATGGAAGCTGCAGAGATTGTGTCTCCCAAGACTGGAGCACTGGGTACTCTCTCAAGTGTCTGAAGTTTTGGATTTGAACTCCCCCTAGGCAGAAGTAAGTATTGTATCAGACCTTCCCATGAGGTCATGGGGGAGCGATCTAACTACCAGACCCTACACTATGAAAAAGAAACGTTTATCTTCTTTAATTTGATGTGGTGGGAAGAAGTGGAAGGCTGTATTATATGAACTGCTTTCTTGATTTATTGCAGAAACAATGCTGAGCTCCAGTATCATTAGTTAGTCTCCGCTGGACTATGAAATTGTGGCAATTACATTAATTAATGCTGGATAAAATGCAACCAGACAAAAGAAGGGAACTGAGAAGGCACTTGGAAACTCACTTCACTATCATTCTACTGCCAGTGTGAAACAAACAAAAACTCCATCCCCTTCAGACCCCACTCACAACCCCACCAGTTTACTGGTTCTGTTCCTTGGGTGATCACACAGGCTGGACAAGGAAGTCTAAGTTTAGCAGCTTGTTAACATGAACAATTTCACCAAAGCCACAAGTGGAGTGAAACAGGAATAAGTATCTCTAAACATAGCAGCTCACAGTGATTAAAATCTGTTGCAACCCAGAGAAGAATCAGCACTATGTCTCGATGTGAGAACCTGCAGGAAAGATCTACACACAGGACTTTTAGGATCATACTTTGATTAGGAGAACTGAATCTCCTGCATATCTTCTCTCCACCTTGTAGTCTTTACTAAGAGTTCTCCCCATAGCATGTACTGTTCCCTTGTAGTGTATGCTTCTTTATATGGCTCGGAACAGCTGGTGACCAGTTGATGGCTGCAGATAAGCAAAAAAGCTTTTAATTGTTGATAGTTTTGTTTTCACCTGTTCTACTTACAAACCCTTCCATTGTGTCAAATCAAATTACTGCATTTTGATCCTTTTCTACAAAAACATAGAATGGTAAAAAGCTCTTTATCAGAAGATCAACTCTTCGTGCAGCAGCTTTCCAGGAACATTTCAACTTGTGTTAAACTACTGCTAGATACACTTGTGAATATAACAAATTGAGATCATCAACCTGGAGAAAATTCCCTTACTGCTTAAAAAAACATGTTTGCATCCAAACCGAAGCCTTGATCACTTATCTTTAAATACAAATGATGATTTTTCATCACTTTTGTACAATTTTGGGTGTACATATTAGAGAGGTAATTTCTTTTCTTACGGGGTTTACCAGCTAAGAATCCAACACTGCAATGAACTCACAGTGGTTAGAAAGACTATTGAGTTCAGTGACTAGGAATACTATGATGCCTCTTGAGGTAAGTCTATCAGTGAGGAATGATTAGGGCCTGTCTGCAGATCTAAATATATATTTCAATGACTATGATTATTCCTCAATTATACAGACTATCAGAACCACATCAGTGATACTAGCCATCCAAAAAGATCACATATAGACAATTTGCATACTCCAAACTATAAAAGGACAAACATTGTGCAATGGAATAGTGGTGGAATTAAAGTATAGTTATGGACAAAGCGATATTTTAGATGGAAATTTTGTAAGGCATTCATAGTTTATTGGATACTGAATACAGCAGCTAGTGGGTGTCCTCATTTTGAACAATAGCACAAGAAGACATGAGGTTTTTAACACTTGAACTTAGCATTGGTAGCTGAAGCAGAATTTAAGAGTAAACATTAATGAAATCAAATTTTCATTGACATTGTTAAGCTGAGAAATTCTTAACAGCATGTTCTAAGGTTTGCTGGGATACTAAAATTATATCCTGCCCTCTCCCCTCCCCCCCTTTTTTTTTCTTCTTCCTGCTTTTTGTAATCACAGGAGGACACAGTATTCAGGTTTTATCATAAGGGAAACTCACAAAAATCAGAGTTGACTTGGGCAGATTTACTGTGCTTTCTAGAGGGAGAAAACGTAATGTCCTTCAGCCCTGAATACAAGCCCTTGGAGAGGGAGCATGGGGATGCTCAAGAGAGGGGAAAACAAATGAAACTTTCAGTTCTTGTTCTTGTGAGCAGAGACCTACAGTGTCAGAATCCCTAGAAACTCATTAGCTCTAATAATGATTAGAGAGCAGTAAGTGTACCAAAATCTTGAGAACTGATCAGTGTAGATAATTATTTCTCATTTCTGTGAATTTTGGGAGCTCTAGAAGAAAACCTCTAAAAGGTATTTTAATTCATCTTACACTTTTAAAAATGCTTTTTTCTTAATCACAATGAATATACAGTGAATATATAAATTACTTAGCACCATACAAGAACCAGAATAACCATAACTAAATCACATTTAATTTTATCCAGTTATAGCACTAAGTGATTTTCCAATAAATGTATGACTTGCTGGGAATAGAGGCAGCAAAGCTTGTAAGAACTAGGGTGCATTCTCACTGGGCTTAAACAAGAAGAGGCCTGCAATATAATTTTTTTACTGCTCAAGTAAAAGGACACATCTGGTCTGTGCTGCTGGGACATGTGTCTGGAACACTTGAGAATCTAGGAGAAGCAAAAAAGCCATCGGGAAGTTACTGTTGATTGCCTCAGTGACTGAGAGGCAACAGCAGCTCTTTCGGGTTTTTAAGCCTATTTTCTATATTGTCTCATCAGTTCAGGCTTCTGTTGAGTCTCAACTCTCTCATGTGTTGTTTTGCAGCTTGGTCCGATCTGATTGAATCAGAATGGCTTTGTGCAGGAGCATGGGATTAGATCAAGTACATGTCCCGTATGTATTCCTAGAGCAAACTTCTTCAGCATCTGTCTTAAAACAGATGTCTCCAACTCCTCCAAAGGGTAGCGATATGTCCTCACACCTTACCCATTGCTGACTACTCTCAATGTCTACCACAAATGTTGCTGCTGGAAAGCAGCTCTCTTATTTCTAAGGCAACTCTCAATAGTGTGCAAAATTAAATGCCAAGTCCTGCACACAGGGAAGAGTAATACCATGCAGCATTACAGGCTGTGGGGGGCTGTCCAGCTGCAAAGCGTCAGCAGGAAAGGACCTGTTGAACAAGAAGCTGAATGTGAGCCAATATTTCTGGCCTTCACGTATGGATAAAGTCTCACAGTACACTGGGCTGTATCACAGCAGTGTAGCCAACGGGTTGAAGCAAGTGATTATTCCTCTCTCCTTAGCGCTTGTGTGACTACTTTTAAAATCTTATGTCCACTTCTGGGCTCCCAATAAAAAGACTGACAAATTGAATGAAGTCCAGTGGAGGGTCAACAAGATGGCTAAAGGGACTGAGCATATAGTGTGTGAGGAACTGTAGACATGCAAGGACATGGTATATAGCAAGCTGGGTTTGTTTAGCCTAGAAATGAGAAGGTTAAGGGGCCATCTAACTGCTGTTTTTAGCTACCTAAGGGGTAGTTACAGAGAGCTACAGGGTGAGAATCCTCTTGGCAGTGCACAGCAAAAGCTTAAAGGACAACAGGCACAAGTTGCAGTAAAGAAATTAAAAATGCTTCTTACTGATGAGGATGACACATTGAAACAGAGGCCCAGAGAGACTGCAAAATCTCCATCTTTGGGGATACTACAAAGTCAGCTGGATACAATCCTGAGCAAACTTCAGCCACTCTGAAGTTGTATCTGCTTTGGCAAGGGGTGGCAACAGTGAATCTGCAGAAGTCTTCATTATTTGCTGAACCTGTTCTACCCCATGAACAAAGGGCTACCAGGGCTCTTCAGGATACCAGGCAGTTCATTTGCGTCTGGCAGGAGTTTGAGGTACACGTTTCTGTGGTTAACAACCTGTGCCCTTTGAGGGGGCTGTGAATGACCTGGAAGAGCCTTCTTGCTTTTGGTGGTGGGCCTCTATGGGGAGAGATAATCAAGGAAGGAAAGAGCCAAACAGTTCTTTGGCTCTTTTTGTCCTTATATTTGGGGTGTCTACATAGCGCTGTGGCTCAAAATCTGACAGGGTTGAGGCAGATAAGGAAGTCAGTGCCATTACACTGCTGGAGAGCACTGGGACATCTACAACACAGAAGGGTGGGTTGAGGTGTGTGTGCTAGAGAGGCATGTTATAACATGGGATGTCACTTAGAAGAGCGGTTAAGCTTGAGTTCACTCTTGCCAGAGCACAGTTAGACACAACTGGCATGAATCAGAAACAATCTAAGGCCTGTTGTACAAAAGCAACTGGATTAACTCACTGTGCTTAGAAAACACAAGCCTTAACTGAGCCACTGCTACCAAAGACAGAATAAAAACAGCCACAGAGGTAGTGCTGTGCACAGCACCATTGTTTATCAGCACGGAAGGACATGCTTGCAGAGCTTTACTCCCGGAGGTAATAATCTGCCAACAACTAAAGCATGGAAGGAGATGCTTGCAAACTTTTATTGACAGAGGTAACAATCTGTCAACAACAGGCACCCGCCTGTATAGCACTGGATTTGAGTACCTACGTTTTGCAGAAACAGCAGGTTAGTAGCACTGCCTAATCTTGGATAAGACTTAATCTCAGCTAAACAGCTGTTTGTAGATGCTTATTCCTTGGGGTCTGTGCCCAGCACTCGCTGTGAGTGGCTGCCACCAGCAATGGCCTCCGGACACACACAACAGATGTGTACAGTGGTTCTGTGAGTCCTCGGGAACCCCAGTGATGCCTTGGCATCCCTTCCAGTGAGGCAGGAGGCTTGAGAAACATGGTATGCAAAGCTGCTGGGGTGAGGTGTGTAATTAAGGGGCAAGATATATACTTGGAGGCACAGGAACAAATAGTTAAAAGGGTAATGTTGAAAGTCGTCTTTTGGAAGGCTGATTTGGAAACAATTGAGAAAAGTAATGGAGTGGGACAACAATGCAGTAAAATACGAGTAGAAAAGGGAAAGTAAAGAGATAGCATGTGTATAAGTGGGTGGTCTGATGAATGTTATCAGTGACTATTTGGATTTTGCACCTCTGCTTAAGGGCTTGAGAAAGATATTAACAAGAATGGAAGAATGATTGTACTGGCAGCTGGATGGACACCTACAAATTGTAGAAATATGCTACAGGCCTCTGTGTGCCCAAGGCAGTTCTAAAATGAGAGCACAGGACAACTCTAGTGATTACTCTGGCTAGCAAGCAACCTGCTTACACAAGAACAGGTTTGAGCAATCACAAAATATGCAGATTTTGAGAAGAATAGTTTTGAAGATCAGCACAGGACTAAAATGTCAAAAATTTGGTTTCAATAAAGGTCTTATGTATTATTTTGGGCAAATTATGTAGTCCTTTTGCACTTTAGTTTTCTATCCCCAAATAGCAAAAATATATAATAGAAGAAATTAATGTCTTTTTTTTTTTTTTTTTTCCTGTTTGGACCTTAATTTTCCACACAAAAGCAGTAATTCTGCAAGTGCAGGATTCAAATCTCAGATTAAAAATTCTTTAGAGTAGAAGCTGTTCAACAGCAAACAAAATAAGGCTTTGATTTTACTTGGGGCCTCCACACATTATCGCAATAACATTGCAAGCCCTTGTCCTGGTTTGCTGGGGGAACTACAGTGATTCTTCTGACTCCATGGAGCAGTGGCACAGACTGTCGCCTCCCTTCTGAACTGTAGTGAGAAAAAAGACTTGTACATTCTATTTTCAGCTCTTCACTGGTTTGCTGTATGTCTGTAATTGCAACAGAACACCCTACCACAGAGAACATGAATGAGCTCAAAAGGGTTACTTAAGGGTAGCCAAAAAAATATCCCAATAAAATTAAAAACCTTCCATAAAATCTTATGTAAAGCCCCAAGGGTAAAGATATAGAAAGAGAAAAGTACAGTAGAGTGGGTCTCCTGTCTCCTCACTTTATAAAAAGCTAATTCTTGTCAAGAAGCTTTTTATTATTGTGAATGGGAGAGTCCCCTGGACTCACTGCTTCGGCAGTGGTTGCAGAGGATTGCAGTCCTAGATCATACAAAAAAGCTCCAAAGAAAAGCAATTAATAGCCTCAAGTAGCACCATATGAGTACAACTGCACAGGCTACGTTGGTACCATGCCAAGTTGAGCAGACATGGGGGTTAACTCTCAGTGCATTAGCTCTAGAGCCAACAACAATGTGCTCCAGTAGCACTATGGCACTGTGCTGAGGCTACACGAGGCTCAGAGCTGTGCGCACCTTCACTGTTCAAGGATGGCAGCTGCTCTCTTTGCACTGTGTCGTGCCATGAAGGTGTTTCAATAACTACCTTGCATGGAGCTGTGCAGTGTGATGCTATTCCTGACGGTGCCTGGGAAAATACTGAGGGGATAGAAAACCAAAAGGAGGTGAAGGGCATGCTATGCTAATAAGGCAAGGAAAGTAGAGCTAGGATTTATCTATAGAGTGGACCTCTAAGAAGAGTTAGGTTGATTTATATAAGGGCTATTTTTAGACCTGGATTTTCAAAAGATTTGGGTGCATCACTGTTTTGGCTACGCAGCTCGAGGCATCTTCAGAGTTCCTTTTCTGAAGAGCAACCAGCCTAAGACTTCAAACTGGGTATGTTCAGCTGAGACACCTGATACTGCTGATCAACTTGAAAATCTTGGTCTGGCTGAGCTTTTATTGTGCTTTTTTAAAGTTGTGAATAATAACTTATGTATGTGTGTGTGTGTATTTTTTAAAAAATAAAGCATTCCTCAAACATCCTTTCAATGACTTCAGTTTATGACCCGCAAATCCTGTATTACAGAAGAAATATCTGAAGATTTTGGAGCTCACTTATCTTTTCATGCCTCAGTTTTCTCAGACATAAAACACAGAAAGTAGTACTTGTCTCATAAGGTGTGCCATAATCTGCTAGCACTGTACACAGTCACACTTGGAGAGTTTCTGGTCTAGTGATAAAGATCAATACTTCACATTGCTAAAAATATTACATAAAATGCTAAAGATAAGGTGCATAGTATAAAATAACACTTCACTGTGGCCCTTAGAGCAGATTTCTCTTCATAATATTCAATTCAAAATGTATGGGCAGATGGGCAGATATGCTGTTTCTCAATAGTATCACTGACTGTTAAAAGGGTGTTTCCCTGAAATTGTCTTTTTGTCATGCATTGGCCAGCTTTTATTATAAAGCCTAGATTCTTCTTTACTCAGTCTCATTATGCTCTTCACACCTCTTTCTGAGCCATTCACACACCTCCAGCTCTCCCTGGTGCTGAGTCAGCATGCAAGCCATGTTATGTCTCTCGTAATTGGTTTGATGGTTTCCTGTAACATGCACTTTTGTGTTTGTGGAGAAACAGGCTTATTAAGTAATTATGCATGCTTAGAATCAGAACCCTCCAAAGAAAGATGTGAATCCTAATGTTGTATGCTTGGTTTTGGAGACTGGTGTGTTAGATGTCAAATGAGTGGCCAAAGACAGATACACATAAAACAGTATGAGGTATTTTGGCAGAAGAAGGGGAAAGGCCATGAATCAGCTGCTCAGTCTATACTCTGTACCGTCCTTTGCATCTCACTGAGAATGCAACCTCATACTGCTCAGGCCATGAGATAAGATAAAATCAAGTGTGATTTCTGACCCAGCTCCAGAATTTCCAGATGCATGGCCCTAGATGTCAGCATATGCCTCTAGGCATATGTAGCCTTATGGTGCATGTATGTACAGTGAGGCTTACCTGTGCAGTCAGTGTGCAACACCTGGGTCTTTCTGTGAGGGTCCCCCTGGCTGACTTCTCTGTTTGGCATCAATTATGTGATATTGCCACAAGGGCAGACAGGCTACATGTTGCGTGGGCAGGAGAAAAGGAGAAAAGCTTGTCTCAAACTTACATCTGAATGGAGGTGAGTTTGGCCTTGATTATGGCCCACAAGTGTAAAAAAGCCACAGAAACCTGTTTGTGAGGTCAAGTTATAGGATCTCTTACCTCTATCTGTAATTATGACCATTTTGTTCCAGTCCAGTACCACTGACAGAGACAGTGGCTGCTCCTTAGAAATACATATGTACTTAGTAGTATACTAACCAGGGTAGGATTTTGAAAAGGGGAGTAAGAAACCTAAAGCATTCAGGGGCAATAACTGTCAAAAGCTCACAAAGACCGCAACCTTCAGCTGTGCCAATTGCTTGTGAAAGGAAAAGACTTTTGTGGTCAAAAATAAAAACCATAACATGAAAATTCACTTCATGGGGATGACTTCCAATACCACCCTTTGCTTATACACTTGCCCAGAAGTAGTGCTCAGCCTTCCACGTACTCTGGGTTAAACCAATCCTGCTCAGCCCCATCTTCTAAAGAAGGAAAATGAGACAGATGGGAAAATGTCTATTTTTTGTTTTGTCTATTTTTATGTTCACTGAATTTACTTTAGTCTCTACACCTTTAGATTGTATCATTTCCTAATAATGAAAGAGTTACGGCTGCTGCTTAACCAAGGCAGGACAGATACCAACCACTAACATTTCCCTGTTAGCTAGGAATGAATGGCAAATATTTGGTGGGAATGGTGACAGTGGTGATGTTGACAAATAGGAGAAAGACTCCTCCAGACTTGGTTGAAGGTCAGCGGAGGCAGGGACAGGTCTGAGGAGAAGAGCAGAAAAGGGCATGGGCAAATCAGCTGTGTAACGTCCATGGGTTGGAAATGGTATCTAGGGAGTAATTTGTTGCCCTGAAACAGACCCAAATCTGAAGTATGTTAAGCTGAAAGGTAAGGGGGTGCCACATCTGAAATAAATATTACCTAATCCTGGAAAAGTTGATTTGACTATTTTATTGCTGAAGACTTATTTATAGTGGCAGGGCAGGCATAACATGCAGAAACCAAAGGTACTGCAGTGAAGCTGCAGAGAGTTGTTGGGGCATTGTGATGCTTGGATGCCATCTGCAAACCTAGAAAAGGGTAAAGCTTGTTCTGCTCTAGGGTCAGGTCAATAACTGGTGAGCCGGAGGTGACTACAGTAGACTTAGCCAGCAACTGAATTACAGAAAGCAAGATCCCGAGGATCTCTCCCATCCCTTACTGCGTACCTTATGTTTACTAGGTCTCAGGTTGAACTTTAAAAACTTTCTATCTGTGCTGGCACAAACATTGCTTAATAGTCACTTGTTTATCCTTTGTTGTCTATTACTCCCACTAGGTAAGATTTATAAATAGCTCTTGCTGAACTTTTATATTTTTCTTTTTCTACATCATCCTTGTCCATCAAAGCACCCAACACACCCATATTATTTTTATGTAATTAAGTTTTCCATTTTAATTCCAGTGACCTCCCTCAGATTGGCCCTCTCCCACAGGCACAGTGATTATAAGGCAGAGAATGCTACCTCAGCATAATATTATTTAGATGTGGTCACTAACCAAACCCCCAGATACCCACCTCAGCTCAACTTGGCATCCAAATTCAGTTCTAAAGCTCAAGAAGAGCAATCATGAAATGGTCTGAATGTAGCCATTGAAATCTACTAGCACCCAAATCTGGGATGGATTCACTAAAAATCTGAGCCTGAATCCACAGGATAAAGAATAC
Source organism: Falco rusticolus (assembly GCF_015220075.1). NCBI lineage: Eukaryota > Metazoa > Chordata > Aves > Falconiformes > Falconidae > Falco > Falco rusticolus. The sequence goes on along the minus strand of NC_051189.1, from coordinate 20,781,464 downwards.
TTTATTTTTCACTTACCAAGTACCACAGAGACTACTATGAAACTTCCCATTCTCTCATCTGTGTGAAGGATTTTTTGCCACCTGTGTCAGGTGAGCAATGAATTAAAACTTGGTAGACACTTGGTGGATGCTGCTGAAGCCCTGGTACTGCCCTCTTCACATGCCTGGTTTAGGGGTGGTTGTGTCACAGCAGCCTGTGTTTATTTCAGTTCTCTTTCACCATTCCTATTCTTCCTGTAAAAGGGAATATCTAGTCTTGGATCTTGTATCAGATTTGTTTGCAGCAGAACATACCTCAAGATAATAGTATATTCTTCCTATGGCATGTTGGCTGAGGTCAAACATAGTCTTTCTCATGGACCCTGATACCATAACCATTTGGGATGAATATCACTTCTTGGGGTTTACATTCTGTCCCTTTTTAACATGGATTTGCATCTTTTCTTTCTCTGCCCCCTCCCAAAGGGTAGCTGTCCTGGCATGAAGTTTTCAACATTTTTTTCCATAAATAATCTTCCCAGATAAATCTTTTCCCCAGCTTGTGTGCTGATTCACAATGGTTCTTTTTTAGCACGTTTTCCCCAGAGAAGCACAGCAAACTTTATTAAAGTTTTTAAGCACAGTTATTTTGTATTCAGATAGTATTTCTGTACAGTCAGTATTACAACAGAATATTCATTTAGTGTGGGGTGGCAGTGCGGAGGCAGAAGGATGTTGTTCACAGCCTGCATCCCTATAACTGTAGTCAGTCAGCCTTATGTTTCTAGGGCTTTCAGCAGCAAACTAGGTCAGTGGGGCCCTCTACATCAAAGCTTCTCCTTAGACACTGTAAATCGCATGCTTTTATACTATTCCTACTGTACACTGTGTTCTTCTGTAATTATAAATGTATGTTTCCCATCACCACAAAGACTTCACATTGCTCAAAGGAAATCTCTCTTCAAAGGCTTTAAACTGTTGAAGGGCAGGCCCCCTTCTGAGAGCTACCATTGCTTCGGGTGATTCCTTCTTTAACTCATCCACAGTAGAACCACCAGCCAATTCAACTGGCCTGCATCACACCGTGTCTGAACTGGCCTCCGGGTTGCATTTCAGCTTTGGAAAATGGCATTGCTGAATTTAAAAATGCAGACTTAAAAACCCCCAACAAAACAAAAACAACAAAAAAACAACAAAAAAAGAAAAAGAGGGAAAAAAAAAGCAAAAGCAATGAACTGCTGTACTTATACTTGGCTTGTCCCAAAAACATGAGACTTGAGCTACTTACTGTTCTTCATAACTCAAACTTATGATAAGAGAACACATGGTGTTTTCATTTGCTAGTTGCGCCTTAAAGAAAGTGAGAATTAAGATGGTGCATTAGTGGGAAAAAAAGCAAACTTAGAAAAAGGCAGCAAGAAATATATAGAGAAAAAATGTTATTATAAATTCATCTTATGAAAATATGTATATGTGTGTGTATCTCTCTCTAAAAATACATGTATAATGACCTATATATGTATTTAACTAAAGTATAAACTCTGAAAACATTTCCTTCTATGATAGCATTCAATACCATGAGTAATTCCACTGAAGCTAATGTTTTCTTCCAGGCAGTGACTTACTCATGACAGCAAGCACTAATAAATATTTGCAGGATTGGGACTTAAAATTAAGGTATATTTAATGCTAACACTTGAAACTCATACTTGAAAAGCAGTCATGAATGAAGATAATTAAGTATATAGCAGTAGCCACACACTATATTAGTTTTATAACTCATTATATATGAAAATTAGGAGTTATCTGCCTCACATTCTTTACAAAACTGGGCCTGTGGATTGCTAAGGTCACACAGGAATGTTATGACACATCAATAACCCAGTTTTTCGTGTTCCATGTAAGCATCTTAACCCTGAATAGCCCTGCTTCTCAGTTACCTTCCCTTTAGCCTGCAACATGGCTCCCCCCAGCTAAAGTCTCTCTACTGTACATTCTTATTCTGGAAAAAGAATGTCTTCAGTGGGAGTTATATGATATGACAATAGTGTTTAAATTAATTTAAAATTTCAAAGCAAGCAAGTGTTCCTAACCTTTGGGGCAAATTTTGGATTTACGTGAGTTATAGGGGTGGAAGAATAATTTGTGAACTCTAACTGTCTGCAAGTGCCGAAAGGATCAACCTAATGGAAGCTAGCTGTGTGTCACAGCTTATCAAGGTGACATCCTTTGCTTTACAACCTTGTAAAAAAGGTCATTGAAACATAAGCTACTATAGACCGCTACTTATGGAAACAGAAGTAACTGGCTGTGTATTGTTGACCGCTTTTTTTTACAGAAGAACATCACTGGCTGCCTTTGCTCAGTTAGTTAAAAGGGAAGGGAGGAATACCAGCTTAATTTTTTATTCTTCAGTCAGTTTGATAATTGCACCATTCTTTCCTTTTTCCAGACTTGTTTTTTTCTGATTGTGCAAGGGCCAACCTTTTAGTAAGAACTAACCCTTCCATGGCATCTATATGTGACTAAGGCTCCCAGCCTCAGTGGGAAAGCATCTTTATTATTTGTATTGCAGGAGCACTCTGGAGTTCATGTCAGAAACCAAAAGTCATAGTGTAATGTGCTGTACAACTGCAGTCAAAATGTCCCTTCCCTGAAGGTTTCTGACCTAAACCCAAAGATTCTGGCTGTACCTCATAAATACAAGTAATAACCACAAAAAAAATTCTACTGATACTAATTTGGTTTAGAAGTTCTAGATGTACTTTCTGTGTAGCAATACTTTGAGAATAGGAATTTTCCCTGACCCCTTGCTTAGACTGCAACAAAATAGGGCATGGAGTATCATAGTTTCAGTTTTCAACACTTTTTTGATCATCATGGGTATTATAAAGCCACTGTATCATGTAATGGATTTAAAATCCACATTCACCTACTTGATTACAAGTGAAATGTCTCTATCCACCTTCATATACCTCTGAATACAGTTTACACAATTTCATATACAGTTTATGTGGAAGACTGCTGTGAACCTGTCCTATGAACCCAGAATGAAGTTTAATAAGTGAAAACAGCATGAGAAGGATGAATGGAAACCTCCTCTCTGCTTTCTGCTTCTATTTTTCTTTTGATTCAATAAGAACTGAATAAGCCCCTAGTACAGGAACTTGGGACAGCTCTTTGAGCTTTGAGACGTTAATTTTACATCTTTTTATTCCTCTGGTTTTTATCCTTCTTTATTTCCAGATGGTATTAAATAAAATTCAGGGGAATGGTCCTAGTATTTTCGAGAATGTTTACTTTATTTCAAAAATGTCCATAACTGAGCATGTCTAGGACCAAAAACATCGCGGTTTTGTGGGAAGAAAGATGTTTCGTAGCTTATGATGTTAGAATTAAAAAGTACAAGACTCAATTGTACAGAGTCTCCAATTATACTTCTGCTCAGCAGAATCCTTGCAAGAAGATATATGCAAACTAGAAGAAGAATTTCATCTTTAACTCATTAGTTTTCCATGGAGAAACCACATGGCTGGACATTAAAGCGCAACTCTATCATTCAGTACAGGCTGTGCTTTCATTTTTTCTGAACTAGAGCAGACAGCAAACTCTATTCTATGTGTGTTCTGATTTTAATAACATAATAAAAAGAACTTAAAATTAAAATTAATTGAAGTCAATAGGAAAAAAATCAGAGGTCCCAATCAGGCTCCAAATACTGTATTTTGGGGTTTTTAACTCTTCTCACAGGCAGCTTTTCTCTACTCCACCATGAATAGTGTTACAGTACTTTCTTTACTGTAATCAAAACTGAAAAAAGAAAACTTATAAGGGTAGGAATAGTTGAGGAGTGATAAAACTCTTAATTACAAGTTCTTTGGGCATTTATATTTTTTCTATATCAAAATATTGTCACAAACACTCCTTCCTGTAAAACCATCCCTGTATGACCAGTTGAGTGTCAAGACAGCAAATAAACTGTAACTGAGTGAATATAAGTGTTTCAAGTTTGACTATCTGACCAATAAGGTGACCAATGGACTTAGTGATTTCAAAAGAGACTCATATTTCAGAATATCATGGCCTGTATACTGTGAGTTTTTCTCTTACCTAATACATATTCTCACATTTGAAGATGACCTATTGTCCTTTTGCATAGCAGAACTTGTTTGTTGGGGGGTTTTGAACATAAAAAACTTTGTTCTCCTCAAGGTGCTGTTACTCAAGATCCCATCTACAGTTGTACTTGAGCTACTGTCATTACTGGGTTGCAATACAACAGTACCCTAGAGCATCTCCCATATGTTTAATAGTACCTGTCCGACAGGTAATTTCATGAACTCATGTGCTAGCTGTATTAGTCATTTCAGCATGCTATCATCCTGATGCTAAAGTATGGGACTCGGGCAACCCTGCTAAACCCACATCATCAAGGCAAACACCTCAGACCGTATGTCAAGGTTTTCCACATAGGAAAATAAATTTCATTAGCAGGTAAGGAACTTACTCTGCAAGCTTTTGATGTGACCAGTTGCTTGCTTTTAAGCATATCCATAATTTTGCACTTCTGTATATTGAATGATTCATTTAAACAAAATGCATAAGAAAATCAGTATAGTGAATCTCCAATATTTGCCTTGGACTTTGGAAAGCTCTTTCTGACTACCAGCTTCCTCTGGGCTGTTTAAGTCCTTGGGCATGCTGGGGGAAGTGCAGAAGAGATATCCTTCAGCTCCTCATCAGCCAGAATTCCTCTAGACAGAAAGCATCTGTCATCTAAGCAGTGGAATGCTGCTCATTTGAAACTTCATATTCTCACACCAACGGGATGAGTAAACCTGGGAGACAGAGGGCAGGAAGGCTAAACCTGTATGTGTAAACTGTGAGCCATGCACAGCTTCCACTGTGGGAACACTTTCCTGGTGTGTTTGTTTGTTTCATTTTATTTGTTCCTCTGTTTGCATTTTAAATCAGATTCACTTCCTAAAATGCCAACAAACTCAGCCTAATGCTCATGCCAACGAAATGCATCTGTGCCAAGAACATATGAAAGGGCACTGGAACATATACTTGTATCCAGTCGACAGATGTACAGAGATGGAGCTGAAAATCCAGCTCAGAGAACAGTACATTCATGAACAAAGTGCTGATTTATTACGCTGCCAGCAAGGCAATGGCAAGAAAAACCAACCAGCATGCACGCAGGTTCAACTGTTATCACCACTTCTTGCCCACAAATACTCACCAAAGGCTCTAGTCCTGGCAGATTTATTGGAGTTACTATTTAAATAAGCATCTTGCATGCTGCAGCAAAATACAGTTTTGCATTGCCACAAAAAATACATGTAAATCTTTCTCTGTGTTGAACTTCTGACAGCTATGTAGTGATAAGGCACTGCAGCTGCGGTGCCATCAGTGCTCTCGCTGGGCCTCGTTAGCTCCAGTACA